>NC_081260.1:18778525-19078525 GCF_030490865.1 Poecile atricapillus | reverse complement strand
TTCACCCAACTTTGTATGTTTGATTACACAGAAAAGCAAACAAACAAACACGCTCTCTCACTGTAACCATGGCATTTCACAACAGCTACCTCTCTTGATTAATGCAGTTTTCAACTACTTGCAATGAATTGAGTCATCTGGTATCTGATAGATCTTAACCATTACTCCTTTCCAAGCTAGAAATGGGGCACCCTCAGGGGATTGTTGCAGCTTTCAGATGTTGTCATTTTATATACTGCTTTATACATTGGCTTTTGAAGCACTGGATGTTTCAGGTTTGCCAGGAACTCATTCTCTTTCCTTGGTGTTACCACAAGTTTTCCTAGGTGACCAAAAAGGACAGAATTAAAATTCTATTTGGTCAACTGCAACCTCTAATTGTTGGCAGAAAGCCTGCATGGGAATGGAGCCTACCTGGTGAGTAAGAAATTGAGTGTTTGCATCTTTCTGCTGTTTCAAGGGTGGGCTTATGAACGCAGAAAAACCACCCAAGTTTCCATCATGGGATCAAGAGCTGAGTCAGGCAGCTGTGTGGCAGAAATTCACCTGCTCTAACACACAGTGCTGCACGTTCTATTAAGAAATCACCCTGCAGCATTTCAGAAGGCAGATTCAGAATACCAAAGTATCAATATCTTAAGAGTCACTGCAGAGAGAGAGGCACAATTGAGGAGTCCCCATTGTGTGAAGCATGCACTTATCCTTGGGAAGGAAGCAAACATTCCTCTCTCTCGAATTAGGTGCATCAAAAAGCACAGCATGAAGTACTGACCCTGGCAGGTGCTTTGGGCTTCCCTGAGTGCTTTCCATTGGGACACAGAGTCACTTCTGTGAGCCAGATACATATTGGGAACAAGCCAGTCCTGCAGCAAAAGTACAGACAAAATTCTCTTTCTGCAAATCCAAATGAAGGAAAAAAGTTCCAAAGAATAATCAAGAATTGCTCAGAAACCCGAGCGGTTCCAGCATTCAGGTCCCACGTCAAAAGAAACGATTCTCAGCTTA
The DNA here is from genome assembly GCF_030490865.1 of Poecile atricapillus. Taxonomy (NCBI): domain Eukaryota; kingdom Metazoa; phylum Chordata; class Aves; order Passeriformes; family Paridae; genus Poecile; species Poecile atricapillus. Next base: position 19,077,520 of record NC_081260.1, on the reverse strand, counting down.
TTTGGGGGGTGATACTTGTACTTGCTGCTCTAGAAATCTGACACACGTCTCTTTCACCCACCTTCCTGCTCCTGCATCTGCAATGAGACACAGGGAAATCTTTCCCTTTTTGTGCAAGTCAAACCTCTCTGTGTTTGATGTTTCAAGCCACCCTCTTCAGCTATATTAAAATTAAACTCTGCTGTTTAATATGAAAGAACAGTACCTGGTAAACCAAGCTGCTTCTCTGAGGTTTACAATGAAATAAATATGTTTAAGTCCTCAACATCCAAAATGTCAACAGAGAGAAATTCCATGGTGGGAAAAAACAGGTCCCTCATGGAGCTACTGAGGCTTTATTAGTGACAGAAACATTTAAATCGTTGTAAAGACCCAAATCACACTTTCAAGCCACTTATCTCTAACCCTACTCAGGGGACCATCACCAGGACATTATTTCATTCCAAGTTTTAGGTATATCAATACATCTGTGTCTCTTTGCCACCCCCATGTGAATTAAACCAGCAGTGGTGGACGCGAGCATCCTCTCCTTGTGCCCCTGCCAGTTCCCAGCCCCTCGGGCTGAGCTCTCCAGCCCAGGCTGCAGCAGGATGGATGTTTGGGGCAGTCCTCTGAGCTGGCCCAGCTGTGGCCAGCAGCTGTCCCTGGGCACTTCAGTGTCCCCAGGGGTTGGTGACAAGCACCTGGGTACGAGCTGCTCCAGCCAGCGCTGCCACCAGAGGAAACGTTTGTCAGACTAGAGCTTTAAGAGACAAACCAAATCCACTGAATTGCTGTTTGCTGCCACTCTGGAAGATGTTTGCAGTGAGAACAGACTGTCAATATCCCATTTACTGCACGGTTCAGAAAGGTGGGGGCTGTTTGTTTGCTTTGACATGACAAACCACGCTCCTCCTGCCACACCACAAGCAAGAGACAGCGTTTCCCTGGGGTGCCAGCCAGAGGGGCTCAGATCCCCCCAGTGCAGCTCCAGACACTCCCATCCACTTGCTGGTGATGTCAAAGCCAGTGCCATCCCTCCTGTCCCCCAGCCCTGTCACTGCTGGTTGTCCTGTCCTTCTTTACCCCTTCTGCACCATCATTTATCCCAGCCTGGCCTTTCCCACGCACCTTCCCCTGCCACTGGCAGCTCCCAGTCCCTGCTCCTGTCTTCTGAGGGAGCCAGGCTCAAATGTTGAACATTTTGCTGTAGCAAGGTATTCTCTGCAGGGATACTCACAGCTCCTGCTCTCAGTGCCTTCCAGAAATGTTTCTTTAATAACGCACATAAATATTAAAGGAAGAGAAGGAAAATTGGGAGGAAGAGAAGGAGGGTTTTCTTATTTTTTTCTGACCCAATTTCCATCCTTCCCTTCAACTAGGTTCTCAGAGGCAGATGAACTTCTGCATCCTTTTTCCCTCCAATACCTTCTGCACAACTCCATATGGATCTTCAAAAAATCCTGTCTTGCTCAACCTTCCCTCCCTGCTCTCTGTCTGCATGAGTGCCCTATTTCTATTCCTTATTTCTTGGTAATTGTATTCAAACACTCTCTTTGTTCTTTGTTTGCTAACCTGCATTTTTTTTTCCTCTAGTCAGCTTATCTCTTTTTTAGTCCTTTTGATTAAAGTTCTCAATTCATTTAGTATCTTTCTGTTTCTCCCCAGTCCTTCTAAAGTGAAACTACAAAGCGCTGCAGGGAATGCTTGTATTTACCTCCCAATTCTCTTAGCCAGGCTTTCAGGCTGACTTGAGAGCTGCATCCTACCACATCTTAAAAACTTTCCAAGTTTTTACTCTTCCCATTTGTCTCCAGCAACAGCAGAAAATTCACTTTCTACTCTGATCAGAGTCTTTTAGAGTTGTGACTTGCTGCTGCAGCCCTTCCCTGCTGGTGACACAAACTGAGTAACTCAGAGAGTTTGGAGTGAACGCCTGTGCTGGGCAGCAGAGCTGGGGCAGCAGTGCCCAGGGGACAGCTTGCTACCCTGTGCCTTTTTCTGTGCACACATTAAACCAGTTTGTCATTCCTGTCCGAGGCAGGAAGGAAACTGGATGAGTGCTCAGCTGGAATTCTCCTCGGATTTGTCTCCAAAGCAAAGAGGTGTGCACCATTGCTTGGTTTAATTTGGGCTTTCATTGTTTGGAAATATCGTTTTTCTCTCTTCCAAGGCAACATCCTGTTTTGCAGCCTAGATGTGCTCCTACTCACCACATCAATACCAGTGAGTTCATCTTTCCATTTTCACCCAAGTTGCTTAGTAACAGAAGATGAGGGGAAAGCGTGTCCAGACTGCATTGCAATGTCTTATCTTCAGGTTCATTGGAAAAGATGGACTAATGGACCACCAATGTGAAAATGCTGTTCACATTTGAATCACTGGATCCATCTGATATTCCTCAAGGAGCTTTTAGAAGAGTATTTTTTGCCATATTTCTTTTCAACACATATATTTTTATGTGCATGCCCTTTGACTATGCCACATCTAAGAAATAATAAAGCATTCTCTTATTTTATTTCCTTCACAAGGCACTCTGGCTGCTTTGGTAAATACACGGGATGAGAATTTCTGAGACACTGTTTGAATCATTTTATAGCATCATTTTGAAAGTGAACTTACAGTCCATTAAAAGGACAGGCAATCTCGAGACTTCTTAATAGTGTGAAGCTGAGCTTAATAAAGATACAGTCTCATGGATGAATTGCTCCAGTGCTATGATCCTGAGAATGATCTCCACTCCCACGGTGACTGTATTACATCCTTCTAAAGCACTTCTGCATTAAGGAACTGTGCAGGTGGGATTTGCAAGTCTTCAACTTTGGTCTAACTCTACAGCTCCTGACGGCAAACAGCAAAAGCACAGTGCTCCCAAAATTGACAACAAAATTTTTACTTGTTTCCATAAATTTTCCTATTAAAACCCCCCCAAAACTAACCAAAACCCAAACCATACGCACACACAAAGAATCCTCAAACAAAACCCAACAAATAAGGAAAAGTCATGCAGAAAGGTGAAGAGAAATCATTCCTGATCATCAGTTTCCAGACCTGATTTAGGATGGAGTCAGCTCAGAATTCATCAGCAGACAAAACTGAATTTTATGTCCATGTTGTTCCCTTTGATCTTGCACTAAGGAAAGAATTGCTCCTCTAATTTCTATCTTTACATTTATTCCCTACAGAAACAGCTCTTTTTCTAGAACTCTGGCTCACCACATCCAAAGCCAACAGCAGCAGCCATCAGAGCCACAAACCTACGTAGGAGCTGCTCCCTTTTAGTCCTGCAAGGTCCAGAGAAAAGAGGGAATAAAGCCTGGAGGTGTTGTGCTGCTTTTGACTGTAATAAAGTTAATTTTTTCAGAGCAGCCATTATGGGGCTGTGCTTTGGATTTGTGCTGGCAGGTGTTGGTAACTCAGGGATGTTTTTGCTCACACAGAGCCAAGGCCTTTTCTGCTCCTCACCCCACAGAGAGCGGGCTGGGGGTGCCTGGGGGGCTGGAGGGACAGAGCCAGCACAGCTGGCCCCCAAGGGACATCCCAGAGCAGGGGACATCGTGCTCACACATAAAGCAGGGCAAGAGGAAGGAAGAGGGGGCAGGTTGGAATCATGATAGAACAGGTAGAGCACTGCAGGTAGAGCACTGCAGGGAAAGCACTGCAGGGAAAGCACTGCAGGTAGAACACTGCAGGTAGAGCACTGCAGATAAAGCACTGCAGGTAAAGCACTGCAGGTAAAGCACTGCAGGTAGAGCACTGCAGGTAGAGCACTGCAGGTAGAGCAGGTAAAGCACTGCAGGTAGAGCACTGCAGATAAAGCACTGCAGGTAAAGAACTGCAGGTAAAGCACTGCTGATAAAGCACTGCAGGTAGAGCACTGCAGGTAGAGCACTGCAGCCTGGGGCTCCGTGTGTGGCTGCAGGGTGGCAGTGCAGGGCTCAGGAGGGTGGCAGTGCAGGGCTCAGGAGGGTGGCAGTGCAGGGCTCACAGGGTGGCAGTGAATGGCTCACAGAGTGGCAGTGCAGGGCTCACAGGGTGGCAGTGAATGGCTCAGGAGGCTGGCAGTGAATGGCTCACAGGGTGGCAGTGCAGGGCTCACAGGGTGGCAGTGCATGGCTCAGGAGGGTGACAGTGCAGGGCTCACAGGGTGACAGTGCAGGGCTCAGGAGGGTGGCAGTGCAGGGCTCAGGAGGGTGACAGTGCAGGGCTCACAGGGTGGCAGTGAATGGCTCACAGGGTGACAGTGCAGGGCTCACAGGGTGACAGTGCAGGGCTCACAGGGTGGCAGTGCAGGGCTCACAGGGTGGCAGTGCAGGGCTCAGGAGGGTGGCAGTGCAGGGCTCACAGGGTGGCAGTGCAGGGCTCACAGGGTGGCAGTGCAGGGCTCAGGAGGGTGGCAGTGAATGGCTCACAGGGTGGCAGTGCAGGGCTCAGGAGGGTGGCAGTGCAGGGCTCACAGGGTGACAGTGCAGGGCTCAGGAGGGTGGCAGTGAATGGCTCACAGGGTGGCAGTGCAGGGCTCACAGGGTGGCAGTGCAGGGCTCACAGGGTGGCAGTGCAGGGCTCAGGAGGGTGGCAGTGCAGGGCTCACAGGGTGGCAGTGCAGGGCTCAGGAGGGTGGCAGTGCAGGGCTCACAGGGTGGCAGTGCAGGGCTCACAGGGTGGCAGTGAATGGCTCACAGGGTGGCAGTGCAGGGCTCAGGAGGGTGGCAGTGCAGGGCTCACAGGGTGGCAGTGCAGGGCTCACAGGGTGGCAGTGCAGGGCTCACAGGGTGGCAGTGCATGGCTCAGGAGGGTGACAGTGCAGGGCTCACAGGGTGACAGTGCAGGGCTCAGGAGGGTGGCAGTGCAGGGCTCACAGGGTGGCAGTGAATGGCTCACAGGGTGACAGTGCAGGGCTCACAGGGTGGCAGTGCAGGGCTCACAGGGTGGCAGTGCAGGGCTCACAGGGTGGCAGTGAATGGCTCACAGGGTGACAGTGCAGGGCTCACAGGGTGACAGTGCAGGGCTCACAGGGTGGCAGTGCAGGGCTCACAGGGTGGCAGTGCAGGGCTCAGGAGGGTGGCAGTGAATGGCTCACAGGGTGGCAGTGCAGGGCTCACAGGGTGGCAGTGCAGGGCTCAGGAGGGTGGCAGTGAATGGCTCACAGGGTGACAGTGCAGGGCTCACAGGGTGGCAGTGCAGGGCTCACAGGGTGACAGTGCAGGGCTCACAGGGTGACAGTGCAGGGCTCACAGGGTGGCAGTGCAGGGCTCACAGGGTGGCAGTGCAGGGCTCACAGGGTGACAGTGCAGGGCTCACAGGGTGGCAATGAATGGCTCACAGGGTGGCAGTGAATGGCTCAGGAGGGTGACAGTGCAGGGATCACAGGGTGACAGTGAATGGCTCAGGAGGGTGACAGTGCAGGGATCACAGGGTGACAGTGAATGGCTCAGGAGGGTGACAGTGCAGGGCTCACAGGGTGGCAGTGCAGGGCTCAGGAGGGTGGCAGTGAATGGCTCAGGAGGGTGACAGTGCAGGGATCACAGGGTGGCAGTGAATGGCTCACAGGGTGACAGTGCAGGGCTCACAGGGTGGCAGTGAATGGCTCACAGGGTGGCAGTGAATGGCTCAGGAGGGTGACAGTGCAGGGCTCACAGGGTGGCAGTGCAGGGCTCACAGGGTGGCAGTGAATGGCTCACAGGGTGGCAGTGAATGGCTCAGGAGGGTGACAGTGCAGGGATCACAGGGTGGCAGTGAATGGCTCACAGGGTGACAGTGCAGGGATCACAGGGTGGCAGTGAATGGCTCAGGAGGGTGACAGTGCAGGGATCACAGGGTGGCAGTGAATGGCTCACAGGGTGACAGTGCAGGGCTCACAGGGTGGCAGTGAATGGCTCAGGAGGGTGACAGTGCAGGGCTCACAGGGTGACAGTGCAGGGCTCACAGGGTGGCAGTGAATGGCTCAGGAGGGTGACAGTGCAGGGCTCACAGGGTGGCAGTGAATGGCTCACAGGGTGGCAGTGCAGGGCTCACAGGGTGGCAGTGCAGGGCTCACAGGGTGGCAGTGCAGGGCTCACAGGGTGGCAGTGAATGGCTCACAGGGTGGCAGTGCAGGGCTCAGGAGGGTGGCAGTGCAGGGCTCAGGAGGGTGGCAGTGCAGGGCTCACAGGGTGACAGTGCAGGGCTCACAGGGTGGCAGTGAATGGCTCAGGAGGGTGACAGTGCAGGGCTCACAGGGTGACAGTGCAGGGCTCACAGGGTGGCAGTGCAGGGCTCACAGGGTGGCAGTGAATGGCTCAGGAGGGTGGCAGTGCAGGGCTCAGCCCACACTGGCAGCTCCAGACTGGCTGTGCTCTGTAACATTGCTGTGTGAACAACCTCTGCCGGCTCTTCCTGATCCCTGACTTGTCATGGAAATCTTCTCCTGCTCACACAGATGAAAGTGGGTGATGGGAATAAATACTGAATATATGCTTGAATGTATGAGACGTGTACCTGGTACAAGCACAGCTTTTCATTTATCTGTTAACAGTGAATAATAAACAGTGCTTTTAGAAGACGAGTGCTGGGTTCAGTCTTGGGTATATTTTTGTTTTGAAAAGCAGAAATATGTCTGTATATCATTACAGAATACTCGAGGTCTGTGTGAGACTACCTCTTGATCATTAGTTTGTTCTTTATTTCTGTGTTTGAATCTTAAGAGAAAATGTGCTGCTGCTCCACAGCACTACTTATTCAACGTCCTCAAATCCCCAAGGCAAAGAGTTTGGTTAGACACAAGCTGGCAGAGTACAGATCATAATTATACTGAAAAGGAACCTTTTTAAAATTCAAGATTTAAAAAAAAAAAAAAGGTGATTTGAAATACACAGTTTGACTAAGAACTTAGAAATGGATGGTCAGGATCCTACTGGAATATCTTTAAATACTTAAGGGTGCATTATGCAAGCCCCTGAATTATGCATTTATCACTGCTCCCAACCTCAGTATTGTAGCAGAAAATAGGTGTGATAACAAATTACTCCTATAAATCTTAGCAAACAGTTGATACTTCTGTTGCATGTTTACCTCTGGAATTTTCTACGATTCTTTAGAAACTGGAGCCTCTATGTTGCAGAGCGATAATTGTTTTATCTGTGTTGAGTATACAGGACTGGTTTTATTTGATAAAATACCTCCAAATTTGGCCCTGTGAAGAATTTTTCTGATCTACCACTGAAACTTAGTCATACCTAAAAATCAAACACCCTTCAGTGCACAGTGTCACTACAGACAGAACAGGAACAGAACATACTGAAAATAGGTGAAAATAAAAGGAACAAAGATATTAATGTGATACAAAAATAGCTTCAGCCTGTACTTTCTGCTTCACCAAAAAGTCTCAAAGATTCTGAAATGTCTAAACAGCCACCCTAAGAACAGAAACATCTGCCCAAGTGAAGGCAGCATTGTGGCCCGAGCTGTGAGAGGAGCAGCTCTGCCTCCTCTTCCTCTGCCATCAGCACCCAAGCTCTCATCCCCTGAACTGCAGGTTCCTCATCCGCAAGAGTAATGAGAAGAACTAGACCATGTCCCACAGGAATGGAATGAAAGAGAAAGAAATAAAATTCTATTGCAAATGCTTTCAGCTTTTCCTTGTTTTTCCTCCCATCTTCTCGTTTTTAACAAGGGAGGTTCCCTTCTTGGTTTGTGTGCTTTGTAAATAGCAGCAGCCATTATTTATTCAACATATTTGCCTTTCGTAACGTTGGCTTTAATTTTTAAAATTCACACTGATATTCTTCTTCAACAGCGCTGTGTTCAGGGGCAAATCTGTTTGTATTTATTCAATAGCGTGTTGCTAATTAAATATGTGTTTCATTAAACTTGTTTGAAAAAAAACCAAAACAAAACAGGAGAAGTTGAGAAGAATGAACACGCTGAAGTACAACACCCCTAGGCTCTGAAAAAGCTCCCACAGATGAGTTGTTAAAAGTAATGTGGGCAGCAGGAGTGTCAAAAGCATCTAATGTTTTCTGCACAGTACCGAGCTTAAACAAAATGCGTGTGCTAAAGGTAGCAGGTAAAGTTGACATGTATCTGTCTGCTTAGAATATTCATGTCTGGAATCAAAGCACTTCAGTTACTTTTCCTCTAGCTGCTCCCCTGGCTGGCTTTTTGCCACATGCATTATTTTCTTAGAAGATTCCTTTGCAGAGATGTACAGAGATACCTCACGCATAAATGAGCAGAAAGCGATCGCCCGCTTTGCCTGCTGAATGCTTAAGGAGCTGCCTCTCTCTTCAAAGCCCAAAACCCAAGGCCCTGCCCAGCTTTTTTAATTCTCCTGGATCTTTGGCGTTGCCCTGTGCCATCCAGAGCAGCTCTTCTGGTGCCTTTGGTGTCCTCCTGCCTGTGCTGCACCCGCTGCATCTCCTGCAGCCCCCAGCATGGGCACAGGTGCAAACTGCAGGCACAAAAACCTGCCAGGAGCTTCTGCAGCTCCCCATCCTGTGCTGGCTGAAGCTTTCCCCAGTGATTCTGTGCCATGAGAGGCGATGCCTCCTGCTGCCTTCAGCAGCTCAGCAGGACAGCCCAGCAGCCACAGGGATGAGCTCCAGGGAAAAGGAGACTTTGCTCCCCTGAATCCGAGCTAGAACAGAGCTAAAGCTCTGCTGCCAACACCACCAGCAGAACCTGGGAGCAGCTCAGGCCAGACACACGGGGAACTCCTAAAGACAAGCTGTTCTGTGAGTGTCTGATCACAGGAATGGGATGGTGGGGAACACATTCCAGGATGGGAACACATCCCAGGTGAGGAACACATCCCAGGATGGGAACACATCCCAGGAAGGGAACACATCCGAGGTAAGGAACACATCCCAGGTAAGGAACACACCCCAGGAGGGGAACACATCCCAGGTAAGGAACACATCCCAGGTGAGGAACACATCCCAGGAGGGGAACACATCCCAGATAAGGAACACATCCCAGGTAAGGAACACATCCCAGGTAAGGAACACATCCCAGGATGAGAACACATCCCAGGATGAGAACACATCCCAGGATGAGAACACATCCCAGGATGAGAACACATCCCAGGTAAGGAACACATCCCAGGAGGGGAACACATCCCAGATAAGGAACACATCCCAGGTAAGGAACACATCCCAGGTAAGGAACACATCCCAGGATGAGAACACATCCCAGGATGAGAACACATTCCAGGCAGGGAACACATCCCAGGTGAGGAACACATCCCAGGAGGGGAACACATCCCAGGTAGGGAACACATCCCAGGATGGGAACACATCCCAGGTGAGGAACACATCCCAGGATGAGAACACATCCCAGGTGAGGAACACATCCCAGGATGAGAACACATCCCAGGAAGGGAACACATCCCAGGTGAGGAACACATCCCAGGATGGGAAGACATCCCAGGATGAGAACACATCCCAGAAAGGGAACACATTCCAGGAGGGGAACACATCCCAGGATGGTAAGGGACAGCTACAAAAAGGCTCCTTTTTTATCCCTTGGGAGACAGACTGGGAAAACAAAGCTGTGGCTGGCACAGACAGGATCACATCGGGCTGGAACACAGGAGTTACAACACCAACTCAGCACATCAGAGATTTGCAGGAACGTTACAGCAATCAGGCCTTGCACATAAAGTGAAAGGATATTTCAGGGGACATTGCCAGTTTATGCAAAACAACAGGGTAGGCAGATGAGAAATTTCTTCTGAAGGAACATTTATTATTCATTTACCGTGACTACTCACGGACAGATTTGATGATGGTGGACACAGAGGGAACGACCTGGGTGCCAGATGAAGTGAAATTGTACTAGCTATAAAAATGTGCTTGTTAGAAGGAATAATGACAGCTTCAAGAAAACAGAAATAAAAGGTAAGTTTTAATAAAAGGTGTAGGGCATGAAATGAATCTGTTACAAAGGATTTCAAGCAGACAGTTTAACAGTCTCAGCATATGTGAAGAGGGAAGTTGCAAGGGTGCTGTACATGATACCATGTACTGGAGAGCAAGGAATGATAAACAGAAGAAAGATCAAGAGTGTGCAGAACAGACAGAGTGAGGAATGGCACAGAACAAAAGGGTTGGAGATAAACTGCTATGGAGCAGATGCAGAACACAAAGTGCAAGAATGACACTCAGCTCCACTCTCACAGCTGCACTGGCAGATGGAAAAATACAAATAAGATATAAAACAATGCTCCAAGATCCATAAGGTGTCTGTTCCATGGTTACAATGGTCCTAAATGCACTGGTTTATTTTTCAGAAGGAATCAGTATTTAATCTCTAAGTATTTACATACAATATGTTCTGTGAACAAACAAGTGCTTCTCACACATGGATTTTCTCTCTTCAGCCACTTACTTCTGACTTGCCCTCAAGGATTTGGATGGCAGGAGGATCCAAAAGAAAAACAGTGTGATAAAAGTTACAGATGATCACACAAACAAGGGGTGGCCTGCTCTTTATCTGTAGCAAACTGATCTCTACATTCAGCAGTTGGCTGAGACAGAAAAACCAACAAAATTGAATTCAAATTTAAGCACATTTAACAACATATGGAGTGTTTCCATTCAACTGGAAGATTAAATTTTTATTATTATTTCATCAAACTTTAACTATCATCTGGAAGAAGTTTTCATTATTTCCTTAGGATATTTAATTCTTTTACAGTAAAATATTAATGTTCAATCATGTATATTTTCCTTCTGTTCCTCATTCTTTCCAGTTTGTGTCCATTTAAATGTTAAAACAACAAAATGAAATAATTTCTTCCTCAGTGTTCAAAGAGCATTTCTGTGATGAGATAAAATTTATTTACCACTGTGTCTTTATTATACAGGAATAGACTGAAACAGAAACCATCCTCAAAGACCTTATAATTTAGTGCAAACAGAAAAAAAGAAAAAGGGTGATTTGATAATGGAGAACAGTTTAAGTGACACTATTTGGGCTATTGATCAGGGAAAGGCAAAAAAACTGCTTGAGACTTGCTGTAAAATCCTGAAGTCAATTGAGTTTCTTTACTGATTTCTCTGGACCTGATTTTCTAGGCAGGATTTCTGGCAGAACTTAATGAAAACAGAGAAGTTACTCAGCAGACAAGAAAGAAAGAAAGATCATTCCAGATATGAACTAATTATCTCAGAGACAGTCAAGTTAAGGAAATAAAGGTCATTTTAGGAAGAGGGATGAATAGATCAAGTGAAATAGCACAACAGAAGGTTGTAAGAAGGAGAAGACAATTTCCAGTGATGAACAGCACTGAGGAACCCACGGAAGGAGCAGGAACAAAAGGACTGAACTGGAAGCAAAACAATGTCTGCACATCTGCAGGGGTAGCAAAGGAGATGAGATTGGAGGAGCATAATTAATCCAGAGATTCCAGGGTAAGATAAGAAGAGAGCAGAGCAAGGGAAAAGGAGCCATTGCAAATGTCAGTGTTAACATTTACAAGACAGACAGTGAGGAGTGACTGGATCAACACTGTGGAGATAAAGGGAGGGGAAGTGGATGATAGGATCAGCCATGAAGATGGCAGAATTCAGATAGTGACAAAACAGCAGCCACCATTTCAAAGTGATAGCTCGAGAAGCTGCATGACAGGCCAGGAAAAGAGATGGTTATTTAGGGTTTTTGTGAGTATGAGTATTGACTGTGTCAGTCATGCATGTCAGAGGAGGCAGGAGAGGGCCAGAGGCAGAGTAATTCCACTGGAAACACCAGGAATTATTTTTCTCTCATTACCATCCTTGCACAAGTCCCCCTACAACCCAACTGTGAGGGTTTACCAATTAAGAGCTGAACTGTCTTCTGAAGAAAATGAAGAAATGTTTTTTTAGGGTATTTTTGGGCTCTATTTGGCTGTGTTAGAGACAGCCAAAGAGACTGAGAGGGGTATTAATTCATACATAAAGTGCTCAGAGTGACAGGGCCTGCCCAGCAGTCAATCTAAACTGATGTTCTGCAGTTCTTATATGACTGTGCTTGGACAATCTGGGGAATCCAACTACTGATACAAACATCTGAAATCAAACAAAGCCACTCCCAGCACTGTCTAGAATGTACCAATGAACATTTGAGAATGAAATCCATACCTGAAGCTTTGAGCCACTGGAGATGCTGGCACATACTGACCCTGGAACTGCACATGAGGACACAGACACTTCACCCATCTGACTGCATGAACCTACTCCTAATGTGAATATTTAAACAATAACATTATTTCAATGTTACCTGTGCTAAATATCCCGTATTTTCTAACTTCATTACAGTTTTGAGCTAAAAATTTCTCTCTCTCCTTATGCTCTATACATTACTCCAAAAAAAAAATCCCCCAACACACTATTTGTTTTCAATCCCTGCTAGTAAAGATAATATTATTCCACTTATTATAATGGAGTTAAGTGCTTCAAAAAGTCCTTCATGTGGCAGCATCATCTGTGTCCTAAGCTGAAGTGTCCATATCTACCACTTCAAAAAGCATTCTCCTTGCTGTGGATAACCATTGAAAAACACCCTGGGCTAAAGACCCCTTCTCATTTCCTGAAAAACTGTTCAGCACCCATCTCAACTCACAAAAACCCATCTAATGTTTGAGTACAAAGGGAAATGACAACTGCACTAACATGATTTCAGTGCATCTAGTGTTCATAAAGAAATGACAATTTCAAGCTGTCACGCTGCTGAAGAATTCTAAAATTGCTGTTGATGCACCATGTAACCAGAGAACAGGTGCTAGAAATGATTGGAGAGCAGTTCATATTAAATAGAGACCTTTGGAAAAGAAAGGCACATTCTGCCAGGGAAATTTGGAGAGGTTCAGCTGATAACGAATATTTATGAATACTGGCAAGCAATGGCAAAAGAACAGGAGGTAGAAAGAAAAAAAAATTCTTGGATGAGCACAGTGATACCGCAGCAGAAAAGCAGAGTCTTTCTCCACTGAGACATTATTGCCATACACTGTGCAGGACAGTCAAACCTTTAATAATAACAATGACACAGCACGAAAAAGGCTTCTCTCTTGAAAAGAAAAATCAGCGGCTGCAGTTAATGAAAATCCTATTTTCCTAACATTATCAGTATCTGAAGGACAATCTAGGTGCTTTGGGACACCCTGCAGCCTTGATCTCACACAAGGTTAAATGGAGTTACCAACTCTTCAGCAACTTCTCTCTTTTTACTAAACTCAACAGCTGAAGGGATTCAGCTACAGATCCAAAACAAAGATAGCCAAAGGTGTGCAGAAAGCTGCTTCAGCCAGCGTGTAAAACAGTGGGGAGCATTTGGCAGGTTTTAATCTGGAACTAAGACAGTCCCTTCCAAAGAAGCCAGACAGTTCAATGCCCCTTTTGTACCTCTCAGTCTCTGGAGCTTCTGCTGATTGTTTGACCAGGCTGCCTTTCCCAGAGCTGCTGCAACACTGGGGGCACCAGGGATCCGTGGGGGAGGAGGAGACAGAGGGAAATAAAAATCAAGTAAGCTCGTTCAGCTGTTGGAAATGGAACTTCAGTGGCTGATATGAAACGCTTCTCCATCCTGTTTCCTCCTCCAAACACCTCTGAGATGCTCAGAGACCTGGGCTGCTCATCCTGGACCTCCCTGAGCATCGCTCAGAGCTCTCAAGCACAGCACACATGGTCTGGGGACCACAGCTGTGCCACTTTGATGCATGGGTCTGCGTTAGTCACACAGGAAAACAGCTACCAGGAAAAACAAAGATAATTTCCCCTGTCCTTCCCCCTCCTCCTGCTTCAGCCTCAAAGCCCCTCAAGCTGAGGAGCCAGCATGGGAGCAGCTGCCACAGGTAGCTCCCAGACACTGATTTTTATGGACACAGGGATCTGGAAAAGGCAAAACCAAACTCACCAAACATTTATCATACACAGGCAGAGCCAGACAGTGCTCTACAGCTCATGGATAACCATGAATTCCACCTTGACCCCTGGTCACCTGCACTATTTTATTCCTGTAGTGATCCTAGGCTGGACATAGCTGTAAAAAAACCCTCATTTCTTTGCCTTCAATTTGTTTCAGCTAATTCCAGGTTTTGACTATTGCATACACAAGCAATTTTCTAATATAAAATTGCTCACTTTTATTTCAGAGAACAACTCCTTGATTCTGTACTGTGTGATGGCAGCAGGAAGGGAATGATCAGATACTGTGGTGATGGAAATGCTGATAAGATCTTATCAATTCGATATTTCAGTCATAGCCTTTAAATAAACCTAGATCTGCATAACTTCTATTCTTCCATCCTTTTGTAAATGCAAATAAAACATCAGCGCTGGGGAAACAGAAGCATGCTGACAAATAAACCCTTGGGAAAGCCAGGTGCTGCCAGCTTCTGCTCTTTGTCTGAGTATTCCCCCTTCTAACAACCACAGTGAAGAGCATTTTTCCAAGCCCAGGACACACAGGTTTCAATTCAGGAATAGCTGAGGAGAATCTAAAGAAGATTCCAGTGAGATCTCGTTCACAAAATGCATTTTCAGAGCTTAACCCATGTAAAGTTCCTGTAACCTCAAAGCTTCTGGATTTGAACCCATCCTAAATAAAAGCAAATCCATTGGGTATCCCTTGCTATCCTTGAAATTCGATTCTAGGTCAGCAGAAAAGGTGTGGTTGAGGCTTTAGGAGGGTAAAGAATAAAAACCCCAAGATCACACATGAAGTGCCTGACTAGAGCTTTCTCTTGTAGCTGATGTGAAAGACATGGCTGATGAAAGTCTTGCATCCAACAGCCAAATTCTGGTTTTGCTCTTCACAAAAAGTTTCTGTTGATTCCTGGGCTGCCAGGCCATGCTCTGGTGTAGTGAGAGGCACCCTGGGCATCACAAACCCCTGCAAAGGCAGGAAAACAAGTCCTGCCAGGATCACCAAACACATCAGTGAGATGAAGACAGACCAGATCCTGACGAGGCAAACAGAACTCAGGGGAGCACAGCGACCTTGGCAGGATCTCCCCCGCAGCCCCCACGGGCAGAGGCTCCCTGTTAATTACACGGGTATTTTCCTAATGTGCCGAGAGAGATGAGTGCACAGAACCCAACCACCCTGCTGGGCCTCCTTCTCAAATCTTCCAAAGGTCAAAATGAAACTGGAAATAATCTCAAATGTCCTGCTCCTGCCCCTCTGTCCCCAGTGACATTTTGGAGCCACGTGCTGGACCAAGAGCCTGATGCAGAATGTACTTGGCCACGTCTCCACGGAAGGGAGTGACGGAGAAACATTTGACACTGAGCTGTTTGTGCTCCCTTTTCATCTGCTGGAAATCACAGGCTGGCCAGAAAGGGATGCATCCAACAGTCCTGCCTGTGAGCATTAATGGCTCAGAAGTGAAAGGTGAATAAGCAATGGCAATAACTTCAGAGGTCTCCTACAAACGGCTCCCTTCTCCCAAAAGAGGTGAGAAGTTTGGTTCAGATTCCTCAGTGCAGGACTGGCAGGGACAGCAGAGGACAGAGACACCTGAAAGGGAAGGGCAGGGGTGTCACAGGAGGTGCAGTGAGCACGGGACAGGCTCTGTGCTCACCTGTCTCATTAATGACTTTTGGATTTGGGTTCTTTTTCCCTTTGAACTGAAGATTGACCAGAGGGAGGCAGTTTTCTCTTGTTTGGTCTCAGTTGTTTATTCTTTTCTTATCAGCATTACAAGGTACAAGGAGCTATGTGCACTATGATAGAAAAGGGTAAAATGGCTCACAAAGATCCTCTTCAAGGTCTTTTATATGTTCATTTACCCAATTAACAGGTGCCAACTCAATTATTTTTCTTGGTGACCCAATGACCCAACACCTGTGTGCTGCACTATGGTATTTTTTACCCAATCACTCACTACCACCCAAAAACCCCTAGGAGAAGAACATGAAGAAGAAAGAAGAAGGACAGGAGACAACACCCTAAATCCTCCATCTTTTCTCCTGTTCTCTAAACTACTTTTTCACCCAGTGATTTAAGAAACTTTCCAATCTACACACTTACACTTTTCCTATCTAACTTTAACATTTGTTTGCATGTATCACCATGAAAACATGCTCATGAATTTTGTATTATATGAAATTCAGTGGTTTTTTTTGAGTCCTAGAGCTAAGTATTAGAAACAAGAGCACACACTCTGGATCTCAGACTCCAGCACTCACCCTGACCCAGAGATGCTCTCGGGGTGTCCCCTCGAGCACAGCTGCCCTGAGAGCTCTCAGATAAATCCTGACTTGAGCAGCAAAGGCTTGTTTGCTTAAGTATGGCTTTTTCTTTTCAAGTAAGGCTTTAAACTTTCTTTGCCACAAGCTTCCCCTCACTCTCTTTACACTTTATGTGTGGTACAGCACGCAGGTTTTGTTTCCTGCTGAATTCACACTTTTTGTTTGCTTATATATTTCAAGATCTCAATCAATCACGTTGTCAAAACAGTCTTTTTGTATCATCTACCTACCAGCACTTGTCATTAGAGATTTTTAAAGCTCCAGTGCTGTAGAGAGTCTGATTTACGCTCTGACATCTCCCACACTGAGCTTATTATAGTCATGTATAAACTGCCCTTTCACAAGCTTTAATTAGGAAATAACAAATGGTTCAGGAGCATGCTGTTAGGCAGTTTATTCTTTCTAAATTCAGTATTTCCACTGTACTCTACTGATCACAATGTCGTGCTATGCAACAATCATCTTGATTTCTAAATTTTTGCTTTAACATTTAAATCTCTTTGTGACCTTTTCCCTTCTCCTTCATCTCCTCCTCCTCAAACACATTTTACAGTTTTCTGAATTGTTCTAGATGCAATATTTCTGAGCTGAAACAGGAATAAGCTAAAAATAAGCAGTGCACCATCAGAAAACATTTATTTTATTAAAGGCCCGCTGGAGAGGTGGCTTTCCTGGTAACACACCATACTCCCTGCATTCTAATACACCACTACAGCCTTACCCTTTCACTAGGACTTTAATAAAAACCGAGATGAATTATATTGTTCAGTGGCTTGGAGTCACAAATTCCAGAAAGGGTTATATAGTTCAATTAAGTAGTCACCACACTGCCAGAGCTTATTTTATACAGTAAAATTAACACTGGGGAAATGCATCTACAGCAGCTGCTGCAGACCACGGTGTTCTATCAAACCCAGTCTGGAGAGATCATCACACCGACCCCAAAATAAGAGAGGGAGGAGGTTCTGGAGGTTGAACATGAAAGCAATATTTCAGATGTGTATCTATGCATCTCTTGCTGGCAAAACTTTGTTTTCCATGTCTGCATTTTTTACTTTAAAATATCTTTATCTTTTACTAATATATATATTTAGATATTTATTTATATAAACATCTTTATTTAGAGAGGATGCTGATTTGAACCTCACTGGCACAGCCAGCCCTGCTCTACCTGTTTATTTCCCAAAAGAATGTGGTTTAGAATTAACGAGTCCAGGTCCCAGCCGAGCCCGGCTGCAATCAGTCACTGCAAGTCAAAGATTTCTCACCACATTCATCCCTACAGCTGCCTAAAGATTATTCTATTCCAACATCGTGTTTTGCACAGTGCCAATGGCAGCAACAAGAAGTCCCAAAGGCCTCAGGATGTTTCTCTGGTTTCCTTGGCTGCTTTTTCCCACCTGAGAGCTGCTCATTGCTCGGGTGCGTGGTGCTGCGCCTCTCCAGCACCAGCTCAGACCATGCCACTGCTCCAGTTTGGTACCAGATTTGGTCCAAATGCCTTTTCCTTTTTGTTTCCCAGGCTCCAGTGAGTGTGTGCTGTGTGAGGAGCTCTGCACAGCTCGGTGTCAGCTGCACTGGGCTCTCCAGAGATGCTCCTTTCCGCCGGTACCTTCAGAAGGGATGTGGAGAGAGCATCAGGAGCTGTGGCAGCGAGAGCCTGGGATCAGCAAAGAGCTGAGAACCACTCACACACACTCATGGAGACCTCAGCAGCCAGAAGCACCAAGGGTGTCACCCTGAAAACTCAGCTTCTGAGCTTGCTGACATGGTTTTCTAAGGACTTTCCCAGGACAGGAACTGTAAACATAGATATGTGTACATTCTTTCTGTTCCACGTCTTGTGATGGGCATCTCTCATGGCCAATGCAGTGGGAAAGTGTTATCCTGACCATCCAATCCCTGGCTGTGGGCAGAAACCTGTAAATCCTGGGAGGAAAAATAAACTCTGCTCTTCTTTCACCACACCTCGACCTGTGTCCGTGTGATCTGTTCATCTTCAGTGGCAACACAAGGGCAGTGAGGAATATTTAGGTTTCCATGGTGTTTCTGCTGGAGATGATCACGCCAGGGTCCAAAGCCAAGGTGTGATCACTCATCCCTGGAAGGGCTCCAGGCTCTGCTCCATGCAAGGGGTCCCTGCCCACAGCAGGGTGAGATGGATCCCTCCAGGGTGAATTATCCTACAGCAAAACAAGGCCTCTTCCAGGCCCCTTCCAACCCAAACAATTCCAGGATTTGCTTTAATTGCTCAGATAAACACACAAACAGTGACTTGCTCTGTCAGTGCCTGGCAATGCGGAATATTCTCCTGCTTGGGAAGTGGTCTGTTTTCCTCCAGGAACACAAGTCTCAGAAAGCCTCTGTCTGTACAGCCACTTTGAGAGGTTTTTTTCTGTGATTTTCAGAGAATAAAAAAAATATATGTACAGAAATACTACTCCAACACTTCATTAAACCCAGCACACAGCACTTGATAATGCACAAATATGGATTTATTTGACATATGAAGACAGATGCATCATTATAAAGGGGTGCACTGGAGTGCACTGGTGATCAAACTAAGCCTAACCTGTTAAAAATTGTATTTCCAGTTTATTAGCTCCAATCATTCATCAACTTGCAGAGAAATTCTTGCTCAAACAACATCTTTCTCAAAGGGTTCTTTGGGGAACAGAATACATAGCTTGTTTTAAAAACTGATATATTTTGTTTTAATAAAATGTTTGGCTTTGAGTACACAGACTGATACACTCTGTCAAAATGTGTTAGATCCCCAGATAACTGCATAACACCAGAGTATTATCTGACACGTTTTTGAAGTCTATTTTTACTTATTTTTATCTATTATTTTATTTATGTTTGGCGGTGGGATTTATTTTTATTTATTCACATTTGTTACTTTCAAAGTTTAGTCCTGGCATTTCATCTGTAGGTTCTGTGTACTTTTGGCGTGCTCAGAGGGAGACTGCTGGGACTGGAATGAGCAAAATTTGTCCTGGCTGATGCATCCCATAGGATATGGCTGTAAAATGGAATTAGGCTGAGGCAGGGCCACGTTCAGCTCCCTGCTCAATGACTTCCCAAGCAGGGGAATTCTCCACTTTCCAGGAATGTGTTTACATTGCAGATATGAAGAACTAATTTCCAATTCTTCTAGATCTGACTGAAACTCCCATTTACTTATAGGGCCTGCTATAAATCCTGGCCCTGGCTGCATCATTTTGTGCTACAATGTGTTATTATCCTACAGAAATAAACATGAGCGAGTACCTCAAGGGTGAATTAGCCTATATCAAAACAAGAAAGTGAAACTATATGTAAATTATTTGTGTCCAAAGTTCCAAGGAATAAAAAAGGACAGAATTTTAAAATTCCTGTAAATAACTGATTACTTAGCACTCTTTATAATCCCTCTGCTCTGCTGAATGTTTTGCCAGATTGAGTTTCCCAAGGCAAAAATACAGTTCCAGTTTATAAATAATTTCCTGGATCCACGGGAACACCTCTACAGGACTTACAGGCAATAAACAGTCTCACAGAAATCTGAAATATCCATCCTTTTTGCCACAGGAGTTTTTTCCTCCTTCTGTTTTTGCAGACAGACTCTGAATGTGATAATTTCCTGCATATTGCCCACCCCTCCTTACAGCACTTATGCTGGGAGATTTATCTACCAGCAGCCAAATCCCTCCCAAAGTCCAGCAGGTAAAATTTGGTATCATTTGGAAGGATCCATCTTGATCAATTTAAACATCCACAAATGGCCAAATCCTGAATGTTGAGACTATTACATGAAATCCAAGGCATAAAAATCTCAGAGGGGACTCAGAGTGTTCAGATACACCTTAGTGAGACACACAATTTAACCCAAATAGTATCACTTGTAAACTTTTATATCACTCTCTTTAAGGTTATTTCAGTCATTTGCATTGAGAAATCCCTGTTTTTAATGTGTAAAGCAGCAGAAGAATCGAAGAATCAAAGAAAAGTTTCCCTTCTATTTCATTCTCATGCCCATCTGCTTCTTCCCATCCCGAATCCATCGCAGTTCCCCAGAACCCCTTTGTCACAGGTGGACAGTGCTGGTGTTTGTGCTGTGCATCACAGGGATTGCACATCCTCCCTGTGAATGGCTGCAGAGCTGAACTCTAAAGTCTAAACCTAAATGAAGTTTCTGATTGTTGTGGAGGAGCCTGGATTGCTCAGCAGCTGCACCCCTGCTCCTCCCCGAGGCACCACAGAGGCTCTGCTGCACAATGAGCTGTGGATGGAAAGCCTGCACAAAATACTTCAGGAATTTCTGTTAATATTCACTGGAGGAGATGCAGAGTTTGGAGTGAAATTCATCTGAAAAAGGAGCTTTTCAAAGAGAACAACTGTCTGCCTTTCAGTGAGTGTAAGGTAGAGAACAGATGCACAAAGCCATTCCCTCTCTGGGTGCTTTTAATGCTATCAAAAATTCCTTCCAGAAATTCAATTTTCTGAAAGGCAGTAAAAGCACAGAGAGGCCTAGAACCTGAGATAGCACAAGAGCACCAAAATCTGCTGAAGTCTCTGAAAACACTGAAAATTTAAGATTCCAATGAAGAGGGGGAAAGAAGCAGGGACATTATTTTGCCCTGCCCTTTGTTTTCTCCCCTCATTTTTCCATCCTGCTCTGCAGTCTCAAGCAGGAGTGTGGATAGTCCTAATTAGAGCTGGAAGCCTTGGTGGGGAGGAAGATCTGAGCCAGGTGATGTTTCAGTCTGGAAGGATAAATCCCCCATTCCTGGCTGGAGCTGGGAGCTCTGGCTCTGCCCAGGGCCGGCGGCTCACGGGCTGCGGGCGAGGAGCAGCCACGGAGCAGGGACAAGAAACTCAGGTTAACAAGACCTGCTGGGAGGAATTTGCTGCAAACAAAAAGGTAGATGGGTCTTTCTTTCTAGTTCCAATGTGTTCTGTGTTGACTTTATGAGCTTTTCCCAAAAGAACACCCCCTCATCTCGGTGGGCAGCGGAAGGAAATCACGAAGAAGCTGAACAGCAGCAGAAGGGTTGATGCTGTTGATGCCTGCCAGGACCAGAGCCAAAATCCCACACGACTGAAAAACAAGCAGTGGGAATCAGAGGAAGGCACTGCAGTGTCAGGAAAGCAGGATGGACTGCAGAACACATCATTTTTGATGAAATAACCCCCTTGAAACAAACTCCAACACCCCACTGGATAAAGCACTGGGTGCTCTCAGCTGAGCACACAGGTCAAACGTGCCCAGGAAAACATCTGCTCTGAGAGAGAACAAATATCTGCTCTGAGAGAGGGCAAATATCTGCTCTGAGAGAGGGCAGATAGCTCTGAGAGAGGGGCAGATAGCTCTGAGAGAGGGCAGATAGCTCAAAGAGAGGGACAGATAGCTCTGAGAAACAGCAAATATCTGCTCTGAGAGAGGGGCAGATAGCTCTGAGAGAGGGCAGAGAGCTCAGAGAGAGGGGCAGAGAGCTCTGAGAGAGGGGCAGAGAGCTCTGAGAGAGGGGCAGATAGCTCTGAGAGAGGCAGATAGCTCTGAGAGAGAACAAATATCTGCTCTGAGAGAGGGGCAGATAGCTCTGAGAGAGGGCAGAGAGCTCAGAGAGAGGGGCAGAGAGCTCTGAGAAACAGCAAATATCTGCTCTGAGAGAGGGGCTGTGCTCTGCCACTCTGTCACTTTGGGTTTGGCTCCTGTGGGGAGTGCAGCAGGACAAAAGCTGGAAGGGCCATGGAGTTACCCCTCAGCAATGTGGGAGTGTCCCCTCCCAAAGTGGGTTATTGACAGGAGTCATTCCTGATGGGAATTTACACCCTGAACAAGTCCTGAGATCATTAATTAACCAAATGCACTCATTAAATAACCCAAACCCAGAGAGGAGCTTACCACTGCTGTGAGTTAGAAATCTATTTATCCTGCCAAAATGTCACATTTCTCACACCCTTACTCCATGGACATGATCCTTGATGTTTTTCAAGGGGTTTCTCTGATACTCCAGCTGCAGCAGGTAAGATTTATAAAAGCACACAATATTTTATGTCATACCTTTCATCCCAAGGTATTTCAAAATCTTAAATGAAATTGTAATTTGGACAAATATAATTTATTACAGCTCTGTAGTGCACCCCTACTCTGTGGTGGGATGAAGTAACCATTATTGCAAAGACCACAAGAAAAAGAAAAATTCTGAAGTGACTGTTAACCTAAGTGCAGATTAATATCAACAGCAAATCGCTTGGGTATTTCTTTCAGGATTGACTCAGGAAGTCTGAAATAATTTCTCACAGGCTGCTAAATGCCAGTTAGCAGGAGGCCTTTTGCTTATTTGTCTGTCTTCTATATGAAGAAAGACTTTTGCCTACCTGAGCTAGACCCAGAACTGTCAGCTGCTCCCCAGTTCCTGCATAAACCACTGAGGTGTCCAGATCCTGACAAGTATTTGAAATTAATATTTGAAACCATCTGGTCAAGAAAAATATACAGAAGCTTGAAAAAAAAAAAAAGACAACTGGCAGGAGACAGAGGCATAATTATTTCAATTTGAGCATCCACACTGAGGCAGTGCTAAGGCAGGACCAGGGGAACCAAGAATTTAATTTCTCTGCTCCAAACTTTCTGCCACTCTGGAAGAATAACTGCGACTGCTGCTGTCTGAAAACGCTTTCAGCAAGAGCCTTAACGCTCCAAACGGGCCCGCAAATCTCATTCCTGCATGGTTTTTAAGTTGTTTAGTTCTGAATCAGCAGTCTAAAAGTGTGTTTAAACACTGCAGGTAACCATTTCCCATGGAACAAATAGGGAGGAAATCAGGTTATAGCGAGGGCACCCAGCAGGACTCTCCCACTGTCTGCTCAGTGTCAATGTAAACTGATTCCTTTAAGAGAGACACTCGGGGAGAAGGGAACAGATTGTGGGAAACATGTTCTGCATGCAAGAAAGAGCCAGGAGATGGAATGCTGGATACTATGAGATAATTATGCACGGGGAAGAAAAGAAGAATCAGACAGGGTAGCAGCAGAATAACAATATTTCAGGAGATGGGAGCTGTACAAAGCAGGCTGACTTGCAGCAGCACAAGGCAGATAATAGATGAGCATCCTCTCTCACTCTGTGCTCACTTACTAATTCATGGAAAATAACTGCCACACTGCAAGTTTCTGATGGTTTATCATTGTTCAGGCCACTAAAACTACTGGTTTTGCCAACTACTGAGTTATGAACTAAACAAGAAACATACTACAGAGAACTGTAAATGTTTATGCATTAAATTTAAAAAAAAAAAATGCTTTCAGATAGACTAAAAAAAAAATGGATTATGACAGCTGGAAAATTGAGCAAAGGTTGCTGTAATAAGCACAAAATAAAACCTACCTAGAAAGATGCTAAGTAGGCACAAATCTGAGCTGTGGGCAGCCCAGAACCTCTCTGTTTGTGACCTTCACTCTAGGGGGGCTGCAAGGAACAAAATCTCACTGGCTACAACCTCATAACACAGCACCTCACACCCCCAAAAGTCTGAGAGCACTCAAAGGAGAACAGAATGGAAATGGGAAATAGAAATCAAGATATTTAGAGGGCTCTCCACTAGTTCTAAAAGGGTCTAGCAGAACATGACACCTTCAGTCTATCAAAAGGGTCGTTTACTTTAGTGATTAATGTAAGATAATGACACTTTAGGTAGGAATTTTTGTTGTTTTGTGGTTTTGTACTAAGAGTTAATAAAGGGGCTACAAAAGTAATGCACAGCCAACAGAAATGGCCCATCAGAAAATAGATTTGATTCTCCTCTATTTTCAATTATTGGGAATTTGAAATTTCAGCTCTTCATGAATTTCTTTTTTAGCAGAGAGAATGTAATTAGAGAAGAGAAGCTGAAAATATCTACTGGGAAAATGGGAAACAAAAGGTACTGGCAAACACAAAAATCAGATTATATGTATTATATATATACACACCTGGGCCAGGTGAGGACTGAGGATCCCTTTTCCTTTCCTGCATATGAACAGGCAAAAAGAAGAAAAAAGTCCTTTAAACCAACTCATTCTTGAAACAAACATAAGGCTTCCATGAGCAGTAAAAGTCTAGTCAAGGAATTTCTTGAACCTTAAAAGAGATGATTTCTAATTTGAATTATCACTAAGCCTATGGCAAGGTCTGAGCTTTTGTTTCTCTCACTTCTGAATCTGCTGCTTCCATTCTAAAACCTTTATAAACAGAGCAACAGCACAAAGCCAAGCAGGGGTTCAGCACTGTCTATAACATGTAAATATCATGAAAATAAACCCTAAATTTAGATTATGACAGAGAAACAGCCATGATTTTGCTTGGTTTAAGGTTTTGCTTCAGGAAAAAGGAGAAGGAACATGGCACAACCCATCACTAGACAAGACTCTCAGTGTCTTCCCCTCAATCACAAATTCAAATTATCTCTAAAGAGCATGAAGGCAAGGGGAAATAAAATCAAAAGAGAACACTGTGGATGGTCAGCAAAGAATGGCAGCTGCCCAAATGCCATCCTACCTGCAGGTCTCCATCACATCACCCAAAAGCCAGAGAAATTTGGAATATGGGGTGTGAGAGGGAAAGGGTGACTACAGCAGGAGCAAGGAGCCCTCAGGGAATTCAAACCACAAACCACAAAACACAGATTTCAAAAGTGGAAAGGTCTCAGGACTAATGAAGTGAGAGCAAACAGGAGCTCTCTGCATTGCTGAAAAAGTAGCCAACAAAATTAGGGAGCAAATGAAACACTCATGGAATGGTTGGTAATTAGCATGGCTTACAAATGAGGAGTGTGATACTCAATCACAGAAAGCAGCAGCAGAAGAAGCCCAGATATTGTAATTGCAGGAAAAGATAATCATGTGTATAATAAAGTAACAAAGAAAATTGTGGTAACCAGGAGATCAGAAAGGATTCTGCAAGGGATAATACAAAAGAGGGAGTAATACAGAATAATTTCAGAGACCAAAATGAGGAAGCTGGGGAGAAAGAATGGTGAGGGAGTAGGAGGGATTTTGTAACATGCTGGATGGAGTTGGGTTTTTTTATTTTAAAGACCAAGCTAATTAGACACTGAATAGTCATCTAGAACAAAGGTTAAGCATCAGCTGTTAAGACAGAAGAGAGCACTCAAGGTGAACCTATCACAGATTTCAAAGCTGCAGTAAAAAATAAAAAGAAGATGATGGAAAACTGGCTTAAAATTTTAGGGACAGAAATAGCACACAAAGTGACAATTTCTCCTGTGGTTTTGTTATTGTTGGGAACAAGTGGTATGCATACAAATCATGAAGTAAATTTTTTGATGCACTTTTAGAAAGAATGTATCACGGTGCAGTAGCTTACAGTTAATGGAAATATTCTAATTATTGAATATATGTGAAAATAACATTGACACGAGTCAAAAGACTTTTATCTTGTAAAATGTACTTGGTTTGCTTTTCTGCTTGTTATGACATGATTCCTGGAAATGTGATTGCAACCAAATATTCGTGTTAATGCTGTCCAGGCCCTGCACACCTCAGCTCCAAAGCAGAAGGGGAAATGGATCCTACATGAAAAATAATTCCTCTGGGTAGCACCATACATCATAATCCTTTAGTCTGACATCCCTATTCTTCCAAAACTGAAATATTTGTGTAGTCCTATGGTAATTCTGTGTGTGTTGAAGAATCTGGGTGGAAACTCAGTCCTGTACAAACACCAGAGACAAAAACCAGTTCAAACATTTCCCTGCTTTGTGTGATCACCCCAGCAACTCAGCCCAGTCCCTGCCCAGGCTTTGGGCAGGGTCATTTTGTGAAAGGTGCCTTTGTCAACCTCCAGGAGCTCTCTGCTCTGCTTTGGGCTCCTTCCTGATATCCTTCACTGCCTCACTGCTTCTTTTTATCTCTTTTGCTCAAATAGAACGGCATCCAATGAATTTATACTGTATGTATTTATTAGAAACATCTGCACTTCTAAAACCTTATAAAGACTTTCAAAGTATCCCATAAAAATAAGTAAAAGCATCATCAAGTTCATGGGGATTGTCTGTATGTTTTAAATTTTTTTTTTTCAGTATTTTTTCTAAGGAATCATTTTACTAAGTGTAAAAGAAATCTATGTATAAATAATTCATTTTGTCTGAATGCATATTGGTCATTGAAGTGCAACTTATCTTTATTTTGAGAGCCTAAATGGACTTCAGATGTTCTTTTTTTGATATGTTGTAAGGTGATACATTTCTTCTACAAGAATTATGGACTCTCTATTTCTCACTACATCTATATATTTTTGTATCTTTTTTCCCTAGGAATATTTAATGAGATTTTTTTTTTGTTTGTTTGTTTTCTTGTTGTGTTGAATTTGGGGTTTTTTAAGTGGGAGTTATATTTCACAGTAGCACAGCAAAACCCAGGCCTGATGCAAAGTGGTCCAAGCTCCCACGAGGAGGACGAGCCACGGGATCAGCCCAGATCTCCCAGCACTTCACCCACTCATGTCATGAAAACCGCTCAGGATGGAGACAGCCCAACCTCCCTGCACAGCCTGTTTCTATGTTTGACTGCTCCAGGAGTGAAAAAGCAACAAAAAGAAAAGTTATAAATGTCAAAAGAGGCTTTGATTCCACCCAGCAAGCGCCGCTCTGCCCACTGTCTCTCATCCTCCCACCGCGGCACTGACGGCAGCACGGGCAGGATGCTCGCGGCTCCCTGGGCCTGCCCTGCCTCCTCCAGCCTCAACAAAGCCTAAACTCAGCCCTGCTGACCCCACTGGGGCACTGAATTGTGTTATGGATTGTGTTATGGATTGTGTTATGGATTGTATCATGAATTGTGTTATGGATTGTATTATGAATTGTATTATGGATTGTATCATGGATTGTATCATGAATTGTATCATGAATTGTGTTATGAATTGTGTTATGGATTGTATCATGAATTGTATCATGAATTGTATCATGAATTGTATCATGAATTGTAT
Organism: Poecile atricapillus; assembly: GCF_030490865.1. Classification (NCBI taxonomy): domain Eukaryota; kingdom Metazoa; phylum Chordata; class Aves; order Passeriformes; family Paridae; genus Poecile; species Poecile atricapillus. Next base: position 19,050,358 of record NC_081260.1, on the reverse strand, counting down.
CATGAATTGTGTTATGAATTGTGTTATGAATTGTATCATGAATTATATCATGAATTGTATCATGAATTGTATCATGAATTGTGTTATGAATTGTATCATGAATTGTATCATGAATTATATCATGAATTGTATCATGAATTGTGTTATGAATTGTATCATGAATTGTATCATGAATTGTATCATGAATTGTGTTATGAATTGTGTTATGAATTGTATAATGAATTATATCATGAATTGTATCATGAATTATATCATGAATTGTGTTATGAATTGTGTTATGAATTGTATCATGAATTGTGTTATGAATTGTATTATGGATTGTATAATGAATTGTATTATGGATTGTATTATGAGTTGTATCATGAATTGTATCATGAATTGTATCATGAATTGTATTATGGATTGTATTATGGATTGTATTATGGATTGTATTATGGATTGTATCATGAATTGTATCATGAATTGTATCATGAATTGTATTATGGATTGTATCATGAATTGTATTATGGATTGTGTTATGAATTGTATCATGAATTGTATCATGAATTGTATCATGAATTGTATTATGGATTGTATTATGGATTGTATTATGGATTGTATTATGAGTTGTATCATGAATTGTATCATGAATTGTATCATGAATTGTATTATGGATTGTATTATGGATTGTATCATGAATTGTGTTATGAATTGTATCATGAATTGTATCATGAATTGTATCATGAATTGTGTTATGAATTGTATTATGGATTGTATTATGGATTGTATCATGAATTGTATCATGAATTGTATCATGAATTGTATTATGGATTGTATCATGAATTGTATCATGAATTGTATCATGAATTGTGTTATGGATTGTATCATGAATTGTATCATGAATTGTGTTATGGATTGTGTTATGAATTGTATTATGGATTGTATTATGGATTGTATTATGGATTGTATTTGTCCTGGGTGGCTGCAGGGATGGGGACCCAGCTGGGCACAGCAGTCTGGCCGTGTGTCCCACGGTCCCAGCGAGAGGTGACGCTCCCTCTCCTCACCCCGGCTCTGCTGCTGTCCCTGTGCCCGGTGCTGCCAGGCTCTGCTGCTGTCCCTGTGCCCGGTGCTGCCAGCTCCTTTTTGGCAGAGCTGATTCCAGCAGAGCTGATTCCAGCAGAGCTGCTCCCCAGCCTGCATCGCTCCCAGGGGCTCCTCCCTGCATCGCTCCTCACAGTGTTCCTCCTGCCCCACAATGTTCCTCCTGCCCCACAATGTTCCTCCTGCCCCACAAGGTTCCTCCTGCCTCACAATGTTCCTCCTGTCCCACAAGGATCCTCCTGTCCCACAAGGATCCTCCTGCTCCACAATGTTCTTCCTGCCCCACAATGTTCCTCCTGCCTCACAATGTTCCTCCTGTCCCACAAGGTTCCTCCTGCCTCACAGTGTTCCTCCTGTCCCACAAGGTTCCTCCTGCCCCACAATGTTCCTCCTGCCCCACAATGTTCCTCCTGCCCCACAATGATCCTCCTGCCCGTTCTGGCCTCTGTAGAGCAACACATTGGCCAATTCCCAGACACTCCTGTCCCTGAGAACCCGATGAGAGGTTGGTCTCGTTAGCTACAGGAGATTAAACTGCCTGTTTGATAGGACAAATAAAATTGCCGCTCTCGTACATGGGTGATTCCACACGCTGAGTTTAATTGGAATGACCGATACCTAATTCCACCTGCACACATCTAAAAAATATGAGGATTGAGACTGTCAGGTATAAATCTATGCTAAAATGTTTCCCCTAAAATGAAGAGCAGATCCTGTGTCCAACAGCTCGCTCCTCTGCTGAAAGCATTCCAATTTAATCCAGAGTATTGCACATACATGGCACTGAAAACACTGGGGGAAATCAGTCTCATAATATCTGTAAGTGTGTAAAAGCTTTCTAAATAGGGTAAAAGCAAGTGAAAATATAAAGCTAAGAAGACAAGAGTTGATTATTTCCCTGTATAAGCATTAGAATACACGTTATGGCTGTAAACCACAAAGCAAACATATTTGAGGTGTGATACTCCAAGCTCAGTATTTCTGGAGCAACAAATTTGGTGAAACCTGGAAAATGACTAGATACATAAAATATCAAGCTGCAGTGTCAGTTAAGTGACAGGTAAATTAAAGCACAACAGAACAAGGACACTGATTTGGTTCAAAATTCTATGTCTGCAGCAAGAATTACATAAATAAATTGGCAGGCAGGCACAGACATTTCATATAGAAGATGACAACAAAACCAGCAGAGAGTTATGAAATCGTGAGTTGTTATTACAATTCTTGGAGACATTTTCTGACCTTCTTCAAACTATTTATACTGGGGAGAGCTCAGATACCCTGGCCACGCACAACTGAACTCTGGTTGGTCGTGGAGTCTTTGGGGACTGTGGTCCCCGAGGACAGGGAGCTGATTTTGAGCCTTGTAACCCAGTTTGTGCCTTCAAGGGCTGTGCCCGAGCTGCCAGGACAGCCCAGCTCTCTGAGCTGCTGCCATTCACCTTTCTGAAGGCTCACAAAGGCAGGCACAGGGTGCTGATGCATCCAATTTCCTCTGGTGGCTCAGAGGTTGTTCCCAACAAGCCTCGTTCCTCCAGAAGAGACAGTTCTGGCAGGAAACTGTGTGTGCTGAGCAGAAGATGAGCCAAGCTCCGGGCTGTGAACATTGACTTTACACTCGAGGGAAGGGCCAGGCAGAAAAGTCACTGCTCCAGGACATCCCTTTTGCAAGAAGGACTGGAACAGCCAGCACTGAAGGGGCTATCCAGCACTGAAAGGGTTATCCAGCACTGGAGGGGTTATCCAGCACTGGAAGGGTTATCCAGCACAGAAGGGTTATCCAGCACTGGAGGGGTTATCCAGCACTGAAAGGGTTATCCAGCACAGAAGGGTTATCCAGCACTGAAAGGGTTATCCAGCACAGAAGGGTTATCCAGCACAGAAGAATTATCCAGCACTGCAAGGGTGATCCAGCACTGGAAGGGTTATCCAGCACTGGAGGGGTTATCCAGCACTGAAGAATTATCCAGCACTACAAGGGTTATCCAGCACTGAAAGGGTTATCCAGCACTGGAGGGGTTATCCAGCACAGAAGGGTTATCCAGCACTGAAAGGGTTATCCAGCACTGAAAGGGTTATCCAGCACTGGAGGGGTTATCCAGCACTGGAGGGGTTATCCAGCACTGGATGGGTTATCCAGCACTGGAAGGGTTATCCAGCACTGGAAGGGTTATCCAGCACTGGAAGGGTTATCCAGCACTGGAGGGTTATCCAGCACTGGATGGGTTATCCAGCACTGGAGGGTTATCCAGCACTGGAAGGGTTATCCAGCACTGAAAGGGTTATCCAGCACTGGAGGGTTATCCAGCACTGGAGGGTTATCCAGCACTGGAAGGGTTATCCAGCACTGGAAGGGTTATCCAGCACTGGAGGGTTATCCAGCACTGGATGGGTTATCCAGCACAGAAGGGTTATCCAGCACTGGATGGGTTATCCAGCACTGAAAGGGTTATCCAGCACTGCAGGGGTTATCCAGCACTGGAGGGTTTATCCAGCACTGCAGGGTTATCCAGCACTGAAGAATTATCCAGCACTGAAGGGTTATCCAGCACTGCAAGGGTTATCCAGCACAGAAGGGTTATCCAGCACTGCAGGGGTTATCCAGCACTGGAGGGTTATCCAGCACTGGAGGGGTTATCCAGCACTGAAGAATTATCCAGCACTGAAGAATTATCCAGCACTGAAGAATTATCCAGCACTGCAGCAGTGCCCAGGGCAGGGGTGGGTTCACCATCCCTGGAGTTGAAGGAAGGCAGATGTGGCACCTGGGGACATGGTTTAGTGCTGGGCTTGGCAGTGTTGGGTTACTGGTTGATCTCCAAAGCCTTTTCCAACTAAATGACTCCATGGCTTGAATAAACAGCTAATTTTGAGGTTGTTAGCTGAGGGGAAAAAAACCCCAAAGAGTGTGAGGGGAAAAAAGAAGGGAAATGCAGGTGGCTCCAGCATAATTGCCACAAATGTAATAGTGCTGCTAAAAATGTCTGGAGAAACTTTCTATAGGAATGGCCAGAGACAAGGAAATGATCAAGTCAGGATGTTTCAAAATGTCCTGTCTGAAAATAGTCCCATCGTCAGCTGAGGCAAAATACCACTGCATTTATTCCCAGTCCAAACTGTGTAAACAGAAAATGTCTTCATTAAAAGGGGCTTAACGTACAAGGTGTAATCTTACACTGTAATACAGCAGGAATTTACTCACGGTCAATTATCCCATATCAGCTGGGGGCAGGTGGAGGGGGGAGGATGGAGTTCCCTGCTGAGTGCCAGTAATTCCTTAAATAGCTGAAGCTCATTTGCTTGTTATAGTCCAAATATCATTTAATTATCATAACAGTGCAGAACATGTGGCAGCTACTGACCAAAATCTCCTCTTGAATTCTCTGCAGTACAAACAGGCCAGGCATAAACCAAGAGTGGATTTGACTTCTGGAAGGTGCAGTATCTGCAACTCTGCCCAGGATCCTGATGATTTTAGAGAGCTTCTGTGAGAAATGATTTGAATAAAGGTATTGGGAATTTGGTACCTTGAAGAAGCAAAGCTACTTTAAAAGGTAAATTCTGTGTGCCTTGCACATGCAGAACTCTCCTAGACAAGTTTCAAACGAGTCCTGCTGTTACTGCATCACACTGCTCTATTCACAGTAAGGAAAAAAGAAATGTAAACATGAAAGATCTTTAGAAAGTGTCCTACCTCGGAGAAATATTTTTCCTCTTTATATTTCAATTCTTTTTTCTGTTTCCACTAAGCCTGTGGTTTTTTGTTTTCTTTGCTGAGAGAAGTTTTAGGCTGATTGCTTCCAAGAATGCCAATAATCACATATCACTGTCCACAGCATCCTGTCTGAAGCTCTGCTCTACCTAACTGCATTACCTTTCCCAGCATTTCAGATCAGAACAGCACAAAACTGCTGCTTCTCATGTCACAGGGGTGAGTTCTGCTGTGAGATTGTACGGAACAGCTAGTGAAAAGTCACTATTATCTGAATCCAAATACACAAAATAATCCTAAGTGGTTGCCATTTTACTGATAGTCTGTGAGACATGATTGTGTCATTTACTGAATTCAGCCGCTAAATGACAACACGAGCTGGAACTGTGTGAACAATTCTTTTCAGAGCCATATGTCTGCAAATTGTCTGAAAATTGCCAGCACAGTAGAGAGGGGAAAAAAAAAACAAACAACAAAACAACAACACTAAAAAAAAAAATCCTCCCAAAACAAACAAGCAGTTGCTTTGGAAATCCAGTTTGGAATAACACCACTCCACCCAACTGGAGTGACTTCCACTCCTCCCTCCAAATGCATACACGTGAATGGAGCAGGATATGATCCCGGGAAATTGCACATGTAGCTGCAGATAGAACCAATAAAAGTCACAGAAAGTGACATTTCTTTGTGTGCTGTACATCAGTGTTAATATGGGAGATCAGGATGACAGGACAAAATACAGCAAATATAGATACAGCAGCATCCGTGGAGAGATGCAATCCTGTAATCCCCCCAGAGACTCCAGAATACAGACATTATTTACACTGATTTCTAATAGAAAATACTTTGCTTTTTTGCAAGTAGAGGGATTTTTTTTTCCCCAGCAAGCAAAGCACAAGCATTTGCTCAAAGCTGAATAAAATTTTGTGACAATTACTTACTGGGACCTTGTGAGAGCCAAATCAGACAGGAAATGAGCAGGTGTAACTCACATGAAACATCATGATGGAGTTCCACCTCAAGGCATTGTACCTCAAAGTCACACAGAAGGTGAGCTAACAGGAATTTTCTGCACAGGGCTTTATTCAGCGCTGCTGCCCTCTGGTTAAATGAAAAGTTGCCACAAAACTTGAGGTTCACGCTGGTTTTGCTCGAAGTGATGTGAGCACAATGCTGAAAACATGGGCTGCTCTGATTTCCACGGAATTCAAACCCCAAATGAGGGGCTGCTCACACCTTCCCTGCCCACTCCTGCCTCTGCTCAGCCAGGATAACCAAGGATCCAGACACAGACTTTATTCTTGGCAGCTTGGCTGCATTTCCCAACAACTTCATCTGGTCTAGTAGAAGAAACAATTTGGGATTCTGCTTTCCTTCTACCCTCAGGCACCAGTTCCTCACCAGGCAGCAGCCAGAGCACACCATAAACCCCAATTTCCCTTCCCTGCACCCTGAGGAGCAGCTGGGCCACAGAGGGGCTGTGTTCACCTGAAGAACCCTCTGAGCACATCACACACCCCACAGAGGAGCTGCCAGTGAGGGTACCAGAGGCACCAAGATCCTCCCACCCCATCTGAGCTACTCAGCATTTACAACTCCACCACAAAACACCAAATGAGGGCGAGATGAGCCTTTCATGGCAGGCAGGGAGGCAGCAGTGAGAGCCTCTGCCATCCATCCCATCCCTTCTGCCAGCTGCTTTGGGCTGCCCTGGTTCTGCTTCTGGAGTTCTTTTAAAGTGCCCAAGGGTGGGCAGCAGCCACTGTCCCCTGCCAGCCTGGCTTGTGCCTTGGCCTGAGGAACATCTGTGAGTCCAGGAAGGTTTCTGTGAGCTGAGAAACCTGGGAGGATCTGCTCCCTTGGAGCACCCTGGGCTGGGTGATATCCCCGTGGGCAGCTTCTCCACAGCTGAGACCACAGAGCTTCTCCAGCTCAACAATCTGAGAGCAGCAGCAGCAGCAAAAACGGCACAGCAGCTGCCTGAAAGACCTAAATCTCCAGATTTTCAAGTGAAAACCATCCAGAGCTGCGGCTGGCTCTCAGTGCGTGCCAATCCCGAGGAAAATCCGGGGTATCAGCCATTCTTTGGGACAAAGAACATCAGCCTTTCATCCTCTCTCAAAGCTCCCCCACGCTGGGGAACAGAGTTTCACTTGCTCCAGTGTGAAAAGCTGATCACAAAAGTCACTGCTGAGTCAATTACCTGTCTTTTATTAGTGGGAGATTTTAAATAAAGTATTTAATTTGTGACATTTCTTGGTGGAAAGTGGAAAATGGAAAATATCGAGCACAATTATTAGTTTGCATTGCACGTGCAATTATTTCTCCATGTTAGCAGAGTTGTGACTATATGAGAAAACAAATTGTTAAGCCTGTACATGTGAAGATGCACAGGAAATATTTTAAATTCAACTTCCATGAGCTCATTTGAATTATTTGAGTTGTTCAAATATTATTCAAGTTACACTCATCTTATTGGCAACAGAAACAATGCCATGTGACTTATTATTTCAGATTCCTGCATCTAATCAGTGCAGCTGGAAAAGTGAATATTGAATTAACAATTGATCATTAATTCATGACAAATGGTACTGAATAAATCCACAGAGAAAACAACTGCGAACACTCACTCTTCTGGCAAGTGAACACTCACTCCTCTCTCCATCAGCTGATAGGGCCAAAATCTGCTTCATAAATTTTAGACTATATTCAGCTCTAAGTTGCAGATTAATACTGATGAAGTGGCATTTCATTTTGACACTTCATTTTCAGTGGGATGGGATGAAAAGCTGTTTTGTAGGTTCTAGCACGCAGATTTTTAAGACTTTTAATTTTTTTTTTCTTTTATTTTTAATATGTAGTACCTGATGCTCCAAAAAGAACAAAGTTTATTTTTCAGTTCACTTAATTCCATCAGCCTTGGTGAACATTTCAGGCTCGTTGTCTGTAGAGCCAGAGCCCAGCAGTGCTCAGAGTGCTCAGCTGACCTGCTGACACCCATCCCTTCTGCCCCCAAACACTTAACCCTGCCCCCCTGACAATCAGAATTTTTGCAAGTTTAAATTGCAATTTAAAATGTGTATGCTGATCAAATTTATCTTAATAAAACTGATTAGAAAACACACAGCAGAGAAATCAGGGAGCAGCTGCCCCCACCCACACAGCAGCACTGGGGAGCTGAGGCTGACACAGGGTGCTGACTTCTTCAGCTGAAAAAGTTCCAGCTGGGAGAGAGCTTTTATGAGATATCCACAATGTTTATTTTGGTATAAGATAGCCTTTTACTGGGTAGGTCACATTCATTCCTGATTAAAAGCATCCACATGGGAAATTATACACAGGACTGCAGCAGTCCAGCAGCTCTGATACAGCTCCACTGCTAAATCACTTCATTCAGACACGCTGGACGTTTATTTTCTCCCTATAGAAGTCCTCTGAAATCAATGTATTATCAAATTTACTTTGGGGGAGAGATAACTAGACCAACTGGAGGAGACTGTCTGAGCTAAAACACTACAAACATGGCACGTTTTGCCATAAAAAGGAGATGTCTGGAGAAGTTCAGCTCCAGAGTCCCTCGGAAGCAGCACAGGGAGAGCTTGGGGAAGGAAAACCACAAGTGAACACACATTTGTGCACACAAGGACAAGAAGGTATCTGCAATCCATTGTTCTCCTCCTAGCTGAGAGCTACTTGAAGCCAACTGTGCTCTGCTACAGTTCCATTTGTGGGCTTTGGCTGTCTCTGTTGGCAGCAGCCCTGCAAACACCAGCCGCTCATGATTAGAAGCAGGAGCTGGCTGGGATTGGCTTTGCCATTACCTTGCAGACACTTCCACTCAGCAGGCACAAGGGCTCAGTGCTCAGCCCTGGAGCTGTGGGATCACAGCCCTCCTTCCTCTGCACCCAGCAGAGACACGTGCTGCTGTTGGGTCTGGCCTCAAGGAACAAAAACAACAAGGCAAAGATACGGAAACCTGCCCAAATTCCTGGTTTTACAGCAAGTGTAAAATCCTGGGCAGAGGAACTTGGCTGCTTGTGAGATCTAGAGCTCAGGTCCCCAGCTCAGAGGAGAGATATAAATGAGGTGGAATGGCCCAGGATGATGAGGAGAGGTTTGCTGCTGGCTCTGCCCTGGCTCTGGGGTGACACGAGGCTCCCTGGATCTGCTCATCACCACAGAAACCAGGGAGGCTGGAGAGGGACATCTGGCAGGGCATGGGGACACAGGACACACACAGGGAATGGCTTTAAGCTGCCAGAGGCCAGGGCTGGACGGGATTTTGGGCAGGAATTGCTCCCTGGAGGGTGAGGAGCACCTGGCACAGGTGCCCAGAGCAGCTGGGGATCCCTGGATCCCTGGCAGTGCCCAAGGCCAGGCTGGACACGGGGACAGGGGAAGGTGTCCCTGCCATGGCAGGGGTGCAATGAGAGATCTTTAAGGTCCCTTCCAACCCAGGCCAGGCTGGGACTCTGTGATGAGCAATAAATTACCCCTGAGTGTGTTCTTTGCCTGGTCTATCACACCTGGGGACAGCAGCTCCTTATCCATCCTCTGCCTCTCCCTGTCCTCTGGGGGAGTTTGAAACTTCTGCAACTTGATGAAAAGCTGCCTCCTTACTAGAGGACAAAAGGAATAAATCTCCTCTGTACAAGTGCATTTTGCACAAATTACAGCTGCTAACTTTGCTGAGCTTTATTTTATTTTTAATACAAGTTGATTAAAAAAAATTTCCCAGCTTAATCCGGTTTTCATTAAAAATAAATCAAAAATATATTTCAGAGTGTGAGCTGCCCTTCAAGGCTCCCAGGCATCAGCAGCATCCCGTTGCTTTGGCAGTTTCCCTCCCTGGCACATCCACACTGTTGACCACAGATTTCAAGCAGCTGATGCAGAGCTGACCACTGCAGGCTCAATCCTTGAGTTTATCCAAGAGCAGTTGGGAGTTTTTAATTCAAATAGTCTCAGTTCCTTTCAGAAATAATAAAGGGGAGCATGACACATCCACCATTTCCTGTGATGAGAAGGCTCCAGCCCCTGCCCAGGTTCTGGAAAAGCTCTGCTGGGATGGAACTGGGAGCACTGGGGCAGCTCTCCGGAGCCAGCTGGGCACTGGAGCTCGCTCAGGTGAGAACTGCACGGGGAAACCTGGGAGGAACAAACCCACCCCTTTAAAATGAAGATTACAATCCCCTAGAAAAGACATTACAGAACACTTCTCCTGTTGGAAATCAGTGATGCACTCAGTGCTGAGAGCCAGGGCTCAGCACGGCCTCTGTACCCTGGCACAAGCACAAACTCACGTGTGGATGCTACCCTAAAATATGAGGGCAACATAAAATAAAATCTTATTAATCATTTAAAAATGTTAATTTTTATCATTGAGTAACAAATCATTATTATCTCAGTATCCTGAGAAGGCTGAAGACAAATCATGGAGATTTAAAAAAGGGAATTTCACAGTTCTAATACAGCTTAAAGATCCTGGACTTGTGCCAGTGGCTTTTCTGTCCCCAAATTCAGAAAGCCACCCAAAGAATCAGGGGTTCTCTGTATTATATATATAATTTGTTATTATTTATTGTATATATAGAGAATATGTAATATTTATATTATAAGTACATTATATATTATATATTATATACAATATATCATATACTATATATTATATACTATATATTACATATTAAACATTACATATTTTATATTACATATTACATATTATATATTATGTATTATATATTATATATTATATATTATATATTATATATTATATATTATATATTATATATTATATATTATATATTATATATTATATATTATATATTATATATTATATATTATATATTATATATTATATATTATATATTATATATTATGTATTATGTATTATATATTATATATTATATATTATATATTATATATTATATATTATATATTATATATTATATATTATGTATTATGTATTATGTATTATGTATTATATATTATATTTTAATCATAATTTATAATTATATTATAATATGATATTATATTATATAATACATAAGCATAATTATAATATATTACAATTAATATATAATATGTAATATGTAATATATAATATATAATATATAATATATTATGTATTATATATTATATATTATATCTAATGTATAATATATAACATATAACATATAACATATAACATATAATATATATAGTTATTATAGATACTATACACGATATAATATATATTACATATACAATAGATATATATACAATATATAATATATACAATATGTATATAATTATTATATTTATTATATATTCTCTACAGCTGGAAGGAACCACCCCAACACCAGCAGCATCGTGAGTGCAGTCCCTGGTGCCTGACCCCAAGAACCAGCCACATTTGCCTGTAGAATATTGGGAAATAATCCTCCACAAACTGCTGGAGAGGGACCCTTTTTATATCCCACTGCTCCACAGTCACAGCTTGTACATTCTGCTCTCTGTGAGAAATGGGAATATCGTATAAAAGTTATAAAAGTGATAAAAGTTAGCTGATCTCACAATTCTATTCAGGGGAAAAATGCTTTACAGGAGTACTGAGGCCACCAGGACAAATGACACGGAGGCATCACAATCTAATGAGCAGGGCCCTGGCATGTTCCTGCAGATCAGAATTCTTTTCTCAATTAAACAGTAGGAGTGGACTGCTTTGCAAATATTTAATTTCCAAGCTTCTAATTACAGTGGCTGAGTTTTTTCTCCTGAGGAAACAGGTGTTGACACAAGATCTGACAGATCCTAGCAACTGGCATTTGCTGGTTCCTTTCTCGGTTTTACAAACACACACGGAAAAAAGGAAAATGCACGATCTAACCTAAGAGACAAATATTTGGGCTGTGCATGGAGAATTTTTTGATCTGTGTTTGCATGGTGAGCTGTTTGTAATCTGGCTCAGCTCTGCCAGAGATGGAAGTTTCAGCATGCTCCATTTTGAAATGGCATCCTCCTGGCTGTGAAAAGCTGCACACATGGGCCAGTTAGGAGGAAGTAATTAAATACATTCACAATGAAATCCTTTCAGTGAGGGGGATTTAATCTTGTCATCTTCCCCAGACACATCAAAAAGGGAAATAAAATGCACAGAAGAAAATATAAAGAGGATATCTGTTGTACTTAAAAAAAAAAACCCATGAAAACCTATGATGCTTCCAGTTCAGATTTAAACTACAAATGGAAATAAAGTCAAATTTAGAGTTTAAAGTATAACTTAGCTCATTAGCATGCTCTAATGCTGCTAAAATTTTAATGTATTTGATGGAAGCAAGATAACCATAAAAAATGTTACCTATTGCACATTGTTTTGCTGCACTTCCTGCATGGAGCTAATTACAGCCTCCCTGCCTTCATTCTAAAATGTCTTGCTTTTGTGGGTTTTATCCATTGTCCTTAATGTTAAAATGCAGGGGTTTGTCTCAATCACCATTTTATTGTAGTATTAAACTGGTGTTGAGGCACTGTGTTAGCACAAGTTCAGTTATTAATATAAGTAACCACTATATTTAGTTTGTTGTTTATTTGGTCCCCACTCTCCGTAACCTCCACCCCCCCAAAAAAATTATTATTTACTTATTCCCTGGAACTGTTGTGTTCTATCAGCTAAATACACACATTCTTTGAGCTGAGTACTGTTTTGGAAATGCACAGTGCTTACCCATTTTAGTAGCCTATTGTCTCTGTTCCTACTGAGAGGTTTCTGAAAGTGCATTTCTGGCACAAAGCACTGAAAGCTCTACGGGCTGGCTACTGCATCCACGCAATAAATCCATCCTTTATTCATGCTCCTGCCTCAATAACATAAAAATCAGCTATGTGTCTTTCACACCACTGAAAAATGGCTGATGAACCTGCCTCACCTCGGGTTTTTTCTAGAGTTGAAATGTCATTTCTTACTGCTCCCCATTCCCCTCAAACAGGCTCTGCTGGCCCAGCCCTGCCATGCTCAGGTGCAAGGTGAGAATTGTCTCCCCCAGTGTCTCCAGCAGTGTCTCCCCCACCCTGGAGCTGGTGTGGCCCATCCCAAATTCTCGGTGTGCTGGGATGCTCTGTGTTCTAAGTGCTCCCTGTTTGTGACACTCTGGGGAGCCCTGGCTGTCCCCCAGGCTGCAGGGGGGTCACAGCTCCCAGCCCTGCAGATATTCAGCTTTTCCAGGGCTGTCTGCAGGGGTCTGCGATGGCACTGAGCCACGTGGCATGAGCCAAAGGTTTATTTCATCTTGTTCAAACCTATTTGTTTTTATATGGAGTTCCTGGCTATGTAAATAAGAAGCCAGTTCAAGGTTTGTTGGGTTATTTGTTACTTCCACATCGTTCAAAGGCACGCCAGGCTCAGGGACAAATCCAGCCAGAAAGGACTTCTGCAAATGTCTGCTCTGACCTTTCATGTAACACAAAATCCAAAACACAAGAGCATAAAAGTTAATGTCTTTACCAGAGGGATGGATCCAGATGATTCAACCTGAACTGCACAAAATGCATCCATTTTTAGTGCTGCAGTCACACACATTCAGGTCCCCGTGGTGCATTACCTGGGCTGATCTTTCTGGGTTTTACAGAATCCAAGCCTCCACATGCTGTACCTTGTGTTTTGTTTGCTTTTCAACGCATTTCAGGTCAGTCAATTTTGTCCAGTCCACCGTCTTCAGAAATGAAGAATATTTCAGCTCTGAATTTACTTCAGTAATACTCCATAGGTTAAGGAGAGACCAAGCCTTGAGCCTACAAAGCCAACATGGTCCCAGCAGATGGAATCTATCCATGCTGAAAAAAACAGAGTCCTCACAAGGTCCAGTAATCAGAAAATAGTGGAAGCAAATGTGTTCAGTCTAAATGTGGCAGTCAGTCTGCAGGAACCATATGAGCATGATGGAGAGAGAACCTGCTCCAAGCACGCTTGCAATGTCCAGGCACGGGTCCCTCTCATTCCCATCCCTCTGCCACCTCCTCTGCTTTTCTGCTTCCAGCTGACAGCCTTGCAATCTCAGCCTCTTCTCAAATTAACTGAATGATAATCGAAACATAAACTTCCCTTCCAATCCCAGGAACATTTTTAGCCCATTTAAAAACTCTTCTCGCTGTGCCTGCATCCCTTTGAAGCTCTGACTCCAGAAGTAGGCACAGACATTCTAGTGAGTCTTGGTAGGGCTGTGCCCAAACCCAGGCTCACTTTCCCACTTATGCTTGATAAACTTTCTTCATTTATCTTAAAAGATCTGCTTCCATTTCAGCCACAGCACTGTGCTGAGGGCTCATATTTAGGGGCTTTCTTCTGCCAGCCCCTAAACCTCAGTGGAGGGAATTAACAAAGTCCAGAGCCCTGAATCTGCACTTGCTGCTCCCACACAAGTTACCTTGCACTGGTTTTATTAAAGACTGACTAACAAACCTGGAGAACTCAATAAAAACAACTTGTCTTCTCTTTTGTTACTACTCTGCCAATATTTGCAAAGCCTGCAAGCTCTGCAAAAAAATTACGTGGACAATTAAATTCACTGAAAATAACGTTCAGTGTTAGAGCACAGCTCAGCCCCATGCTGGCCCTCCAGAAAGAGCCCTGCTCACTGATCTCTCTCTTCACAACCACATTTTGATATCTACCAATGACTCAGTTTTTAAAAGACGTGGCTAAATCCAAGCTTCTAGTCCAAATGTCATGCAGTATTAAACTCTGAAGCCCAAGCATACAATGTCAGTTAATCTGACTTTATCAACATACCTATAATCCACTTAAAAAAAAACACAAAACAACTAAAAAAAGACACTAATTGTCTGTCTGACAAGGTCTGTACTTTCCAAGTAACTGCTACTGTTAATGAAATTTTTAACTGCCAAGCCTTGCTGATAAACTCCTGAATCAAGTGTTCTGTTATTTTATACAGAATCAATACCAGGCCAATTTGCCTACAGCTTCCTGGTCATTCCTCTTTACCTCTTTAAAGCAAGGAACAGTATATATGTTATCTCCAATTCTGTGACATTTCTTTGCTTTTCAAGCCTTAATCAGTGATTCAGAAAGCCTCTCAGCTTTTTAAAATGATTCTTATGATATTGAACATATGTTTTCCCCATTCTCCTTTGTTACAGAAGACAAACCTATTTCTGCCACTCCAGGATGTTGTGATGAATGAATGGATGGATGGATGTGAATGGATGCAGCCACCATTGCTTCATGCCAAATTCCAAGCAGATGTATCAATTGAGCACCTCACTTTCTTGGTTCTGCATTAATTCTGATATTCTGACAATCACCCTTGTTTCAAATCTCCCCTCAAAGAAAGGCTGCTTGCCTGTTTTGTTACCCCAGCAGTGAATTCTGTCTCCCAGCAGAGGAGGTGGAATCAAAGCTGCGACCACAAAATCCACGGCCAGGAAAACACCACAAAGATGGATTCAGCTCTGGAGCTGGAACACAGCAGGCAGAGCAGATCAGAGGGTCTGGGCTGCTGCAGGAGGGGAGCAGAGAGAGCGTCTGAGACCTGCCAGGAGCATCTCAGCTCTCCTGTGAGAGTGCAGCCTGAGATCCACCACAGGGCAGGGAGGCTTGCCCTGCTAACAGGCTCAAGGAGAGGGAAAGCAAAGTGTTTTGTCATGACAGAAAGAGCAAGAGAATGACACCTTTACTATTGTAATGATGAGTTTGTACTAACTAAGGAAATGCCAGCTTCTGAGGTGTGTGAAGAGGCTGAATCCAGGAGTATCTTACACCATGAACAGAGAGCAGAACGGGACAGAGAACCCCCCTTGTAACCAAGTTCTGCACAATGCACAAACAACTTCAGACTATGAGGAGGAAATTAAAATGTTCTTGAACTCTCCAGGGAGGTTTTTTGTGGCCTGGCACACACCTAAAAGGAAACAACGACCCTCACACTCACCTTGACACAGAATTTCTGCCTCTCAAGTTTACACCACTCTCCCTTTTTCTGAGCAGTCTCTCTGCAGAGTAGGAAAAATATCTGGGATTTGCAGGCTGGTTTCTCTGGGAGAATCAAGTTAGTGACACACAGGCTGCCAACACTCTTGTACATAAAAAAAATCCCCCAAACAATCCCATCTTCTGGGATTTGCAGCTCTCGGTCCTCAAGGAGCAACTCCAGACCCAGGACAGAGCTTAATTTGAGTTGGGGGAAAGACTCTTTTGCCTAATTCCTTTTACCCAGAATTTTGTATAGTCCAAAGTTAATGGATTCTTTCTATCAGGACTAAAAATTTACCAGTACACCAGAAAGAAGAAAATAAAAATATTTGTGCAGCAGCATGGCTTGGTATTTTCTGTATTGCAAGTGTGAGACTGTCAGTACCCCAGAGAACTCAGCTCTTCGTATCTCAGGGCTGTATCCTACACCCATCAGAAGCAGAGATTTTATCAGACAGGTGTAAGTGACAAGTAACAAGATGTAAATGATTTTTTAAATAAAACAAAAAAAGAAGAAAGTTTTGGCTATTTTGTGTTGTATCTTCTTCAATGGCCACCACTGTCTCGTAAAACTAATAAAATTCAAACCAAATGAAAAAATGCCAGGATCAAAAATTCCAAATTAAAAAAAAGTCAAAATGAAGCCGTTTTTTAACCCAGAAATTAAAATTTCTGAGGAATCCCCATCATGTGTTCCACTACTTGAAAGTGGAAATGCTTCTGAACTATCAAAAACGCCACAATGCACAAAAGCTGAATTTCGGCCAGCTTCAGTAAACAGTTTATCAACACTCATTACTCACAGTCAGAGTACCAGTGCACACAGGCTCAGCATATGCTGCCTGACACCCAGCCTCCCAGGGAAAAGAGCCACTGCTCCAAGGATCTGCTTACTTAAGCCTGAGAGCTAGGAGACATAAAGGAGATGAATCTGTAATTATAGCCCAGTTACTATGCAAATACTTCAGCACACTATCTCGGTAAGAAATCTAGGTCTTGCCTTTCAGAACAGTTTCATTATTAGAAACGATTATTGCCTTTATTCCACCACTGTGATATTTCATGCATTTTATAGAGCACAGATAAGGAGCAAACAAGAACAAACAGCTTTTACCTCTGCAGTCCTCACTGGCAGCATCAAAATCACAGCCCTGAAAGGACCAGAGCTGAGAAACACCCAGGGATTTTAAATCTGTGTTGAGTAGAAAGCCTCAATAATAACTTGCATCTCATATCTTAAGGCTGCAGCTATTTTTACCCAGTTCAGAAGGTTGCACGGGCAGCTGGACCTGCACAGGTCAGGCCCAGGGTGATTCCTGGTGCCAGGCAGCTGCAGTGGGTCATTTCCATGTTCTCCTGCCTCTGAACATATTTTTCAAGCCTGTTTTCCTCGACTGTGCTCGTGGGATTTTCCAAGGCAGGAATTTCATTGATGAGCAGGGATTCCAAAGGGGGATTGAGGGCTGCTGGCATTTCCAGCCCCAGGCAGCCAGGGCTGCTCCAGACTTTGCTGCTCCAGGATTATTGTACCAGGCTCCAGGGCTGGCTCTGGGAGGTTGGGACACTGCCCTGGATAAGCACATCAGCCCAGCTGTGCATGGCAGGGCTTTATCTGCAGAGGAGGAAAGCGGCTTTCAGGCAGCTTGGCTGAAATGGAATTCAGAAAGGAGAGAAATCCACGGGCAAAGACTTGCCATTGAAAATGTCCTGCACCTCAGCCACAGCTTCATTATCTCACATTCACTGGGCTACTTCAAACATCCCACATGTTATTCACAGGCACAGAGTTTTCACAGAATCAGCAGAGGAAGGAAAAAAGGTGCTTAAAAAGAACTTTCTGCTCAAGGAAGTGAAAAAGCAAGCTGTCCTGCATAGCTCATCCAGTGCCTCACATTTATTAAGGGCAAAATAATTTCTGTCTGCTCACGTAAATGGACCAGAGAGAATATCTGTCCCCAGAGCACAGGGAGCCACCAGGGCCAGTTAGACGAGTTTCAGAGCACTGATGCAACCTGTGTGAGGCATTACTTGGTGAGGTGGTGAGTTAGCAACATGGGCTTCTTGCAAAATATTTCCTTTGTGCCTTCTGCCAGGCAAACAAAGGCAGTAATTGTGGGGAGATGTGTTTTGATTTTTCTGTGCTGCTGCCTCGTCCCCAGATGCAAGCACCGTGTCAGGCAATTCACAGATGACACCTCTCCCTGCAAACAAACATTATGGCTGATCATTAAAGATTGCTGTGATATTTGCAGAAAGGATAATAGGGATCTGGACAAAACAAGGGTGCTCTCTGATACGTGGAAACAGTTGGTTTTATGGAGCGCTGGATAAATTCACTGCAATTGTTTGCATCTCTCTGCTTGCTATATTTTCTCATTTGAAGGACAGATCTGTATTCGTTTCCAAACAGAGAGCATATTGTTCCACATGTTCTACAGCTCCTGAATCACGCTAATTTATATTACCACATTTTTAATTTAATGATTGATATGTTGGCTTTGCAAACTGACTGTCAGAATAATTCATATAGTATTAAAAAAACCCAAGTGTACGGCAGTTTTATTAATGCACCCTTAAAGAATAATGAAAGCTTCAGCCTCGCTCTAATGGATCCTGGTGAAACATTTCTGCTCGTGTGTGCCTGTCCCCTGGCTGGGGAGGGGGCTCAGGCAACGAGGAACAGCAAAAGAAAAAGTTTCCAGTGATAGAATGGAAGCATTTCCTGAAATAACCTTCAGCTATTGAGTTCTGGTGGGAGAAATGGCAGCTTCAGACCTCCACTTCTTTATTCCCCAGGACAGAGGGGTTATGAGGGATTGTTTCTTGGTTTGCCTCATTGAAAACCCCAGGCACAGCCGCTCCAGGAGCTCCAGCAGCACCAAGGCAAGCTCTGGGCACCTCAGGCCAAGTCCTGCAGCCCTAAATCAGCTTCTCAGTGGTTGCTGTGCTTGAGGAGCAGATGCTGCCCCCAGCCCAGCCCCGAGGCTGCCCAGCACAGACAGCAGGATGGGAGAGCAGGATGATGAGGGAGAGATGAAGGACAGCAGGATGGGAGAGCAGGATGATGATGGAGAGATGAAGGACAGCAGGATGGGAGAGCAGGATGATGATGGAGAGATGAAGGACAGCAGGATGGGAGAGCAGGATGATGATGGAGAGATGAAGGACAGCAGGATGGGAGAGCAGGATGATGATGGAGAGATGAAGGACAGCAGGATGGGAGAGCAGGATGATGATGGAGAGATGAAGGACAGCAGGATGGGAGAGCAGGATGATGATGGAGAGATGAAGGACAGCAGGATGGGAGAGCAGGATGATGATGGAGAGATGAAGGACAGCAGGATGGGAGAGCAGGATGATGATGGAGAGATGAAGGACAGCAGGATGATGAGGGAGAGATGAAGGACAGCAGGATGGGTGAGCAGGATGATGAGGGAGAGATGAAGGACAGCAGGATGGGTGAGCAGGATGATGATGGAGAGATGAAGGACAGCAGGATGGGTGAGCAGGATGATGATGGGGAGATGAAGGACAGCAGGATGATGATGGAGAAATGAAGGACAGCAGGATGGGTGAGCAGGATGATGAGGGAGAGATGAAGGACAGCAGGATGATGATGGAGAGATGAAGGACAGCAGGATGGGAGAGCAGGATGATGAGGGAGAGATGAAGGACAGCAGGATGATGATGGAGAGATGAAGGACAGCAGGATGGGTGAGCAGGATGATGAGGGAGAGATGAAGGACAGCAGGATGATGATGGAGAGATGAAGGACAGCAGGATGGGAGAGCAGGATGATGATGGAGAGATGAAGGACAGCAGGATGGGTGAGCAGGATGATGATGGAGAAATGAAGGACAGCAGGATGGGTGAGCAGGATGATGAGGGAGAGATGAAGGACAGCAGGATGGGAGAGCAGGATGATGAGGGAGAGATGAAGGACAGCAGGATGATGATGGAGAGATGAAGGACAGCAGGATGGGAGAGCAGGATGATGAGGGAGAGATGAAGGACAGCAGGATGATGATGGAGAGATGAAGGACAGCAGGATGGGTGAGCAGGATGATGAGGGAGAGATGAAGGACAGCAGGATGATGATGGAGAGATGAAGGACAGCAGGATGGGAGAGCAGGATGATGATGGAGAGATGAAGGACAGCAGGATGGGTGAGCAGGATGATGATGGAGAAATGAAGGACAGCAGGATGGGTGAGCAGGATGATGAGGGAGAGATGAAGGACAGCAGGATGGGAGAGCAGGATGATGAGGGAGAGATGAAGGACAGCAGGATGATGATGGAGAGATGAAGGACAGCAGGATGGGAGAGCAGGATGATGATGGAGAGATGAAGGACAGCAGGATGATGATGGAGAGATGAAGGACAGCAGGATGGGTGAGCAGGATGATGATGGAGAGATGAAGGACAGCAGGATGGGTGAGCAGGATGATGAGGGAGAGATGAAGGACAGCAGGATGGGTGAGCACAGAGGGTTTGGGAGCCTGTGTGCAGGAGAAGAGCTCAGAGCAGCAGCAGGGTTTGCTTGCAGACAGCCCAGCTCTCTGTGGGCAGGGGATGAGAGCTCCCAGCTCATCCCAGCCATTCCAGAGCTGCCTTTTGCTCTTCTGCCCAAGGACTCTGCAGTGAAACTTCTGATACCCCACTGCAGGACATCAGCACGGTGGGGCTTGCCCTCAAAACTCCAAAATTTAATAACTTCCTGAAAGTCCAGGAGTTACAAAGCACAACCCAGGCTCCTACCTGCTGAGAACGTGTCAGGAAATATTATGCACAAAGGGTTATAATGTCCAGGTTAGCTGAAGGACAGACTGGATCAATAAAGCTGCAAGAGCAGGTGGATGAGAACATCCCTCCTGAGAATCCTGCACAGGACTTGAGAATCAAATCAAAGCTCCACAGGAGACACTTAAGGGGTGAAGTGCTGTGTTCCAGAAACTCCTGACCCAAACAAAACAAAAGGACAACCCCAACCTCCAGGAAGTTTGACAGAGATCTGCAAATCCTGTCTGATGAGAGCAGGGAAGGAGGGGATGAGGCAGCAGCACCGAGCCCTTCCTGCCAGATGTGCCAGCCCCAAACCCTTCAGCCTGCCCCACAGCCACATCTGTATCTGCTCTTCACCTCTCCACTTGGAAACACCATCTCTCTCCCTCTCAATTAACAGGCAGTGACAAATAAATGACAAATAAAAGGTGTTGTTTTCATTCTGCCACACCTGAATGCCAGGCTAACACCACATCTGCTTTTGCAAACAGTGGTGGATTGTTACTGATTCCAGCACTTTTTCTGTTTTCAAAGTAAGCAGGGGAGGATGGAGTGGAGAGTGGGTGCTCATTTCAGCAGTAACAAGTTTCATTGGTGCAATTGAATAAAGACCAGCAAAGTTTTCTCAATTTCTACAATATTTCAGCTGCAGAGAAGGAGTAGAATAAAAAGAAAAAAAAGAAAATATCAGAAAAAGCAACTTAGAGCTTTACTCATCCTTAGGATGGGTCCTCACCCAGTTTTGTCTTCATTCTTCCACTGCTCAGGTTCTCCCACAAAAGGAGGATTCACTACAATGCAAAGGCTCACTCTGCAGAAACTATAAGTGGGTTTTTTTTTGTTGGCTATTTTACTGTGCCACGGCATGAAATTTTGCCAGGGAAAACATATTTCCCTGCTTTTAAGAGTAGATAAGTACACAACACAGAGAGAGATCACAAATGCTGCTGTAGAGGTAAGGCAGCCAAGGCTAAAGACCTGAAATGGGAACCATATCCAGCAAAGTGCTGAGTTCTCCCACTATTAATGGTATATTAGGACACACCGGGGTTTTTGTACAAAATGTGCAGAAAAATCCCAGCATTTACAAAAAAAGACCACTCTTTTGGGGTGGGGGAGCAGAGGAGCTGCAGGAACAAGGAGAAGAGGCTCAGTTTTCCTTGTAAGTGCCCTGACACACTCCATCAATACAAACCCTCTTGGGCTCTGCGTGACACCGCTGCCAGGACAGAGATGTGCTCACTGAAATTTTTGTGACATTACTGGGAAGAATTATTCAAGGCTGTAATCCTGATCTGGAAGACAAAGTCCAGCACAGTCAAAACAAAACAGCAGCAGCAGTGAAGCTGCCAGGAAGGCAGAGCCGGGCTCGGCATCCCCCAGGTCTGTGACAGGATGGGGATGATGAGGGTGGCACAGAAAGGGCAAGGAGGAACCAGCTCCTGCACCTGCCTGGGAAACATCTGACAAAACACACAAAACCAACAGCTAAAAGTCCTTTTCCTCATCTGTGTGTTCCTCCCCTGCCTGCTGTGAAATGGGTTCTGTTTTGGAAGAGTGAAGCAATGAGCTGTACCCAGTCAATAGCGCTCAGAAACTTCAGAGTGGAGTCATGGCTCGCTACAGAGATGTGTTTTTAGACCTTGCCAACACAGCTGATGTTTTCTGCATGCTCTACAGAAAATCAGATGCCACTTACTTTTCTCCCTCTCTCAAAGAGTGTCTGCACCCAGCCACAGAATTCCCAGAGGGAAAGAGTTCCAAGCCAGTAGAAAGAATCTGGTCTGTGCTGAAAAAGCATTAGCAGGTATTGTAAGAAATGAAGTAAACAGCCTTGCTTTTATCTCCTGTCCATATTTGTTAGTCCAGGAACCAGAAAAAGTACTGAAATGGATTGTGGAATCAGGGAAATCCTCAGTTGGATTAAGTAGGTATCAGTGGCCACATGAATCCATCAGATCCTGCTGAAGAGCAGTAAATACATTAATTTTCTGTCTGTAAGAAAAGATGAAGAAGATTCAGGCAGGTTTAACAGAACAGCACTTCTGGGTGATAAAAGCCTGTCCCCATCCCTCAGCTTTTCAGGAGGTTCCCAGTTTGAACCCATTAAATAATCTAGACCAGTCACTGCCCTGTCAGAGCTCTGCTCATTAAAGTGATTTTCAGGAAATGCCTTTTGGTACCGCTGGGGTACCAAACAAAAAATTATTAACATTTTTAAAAACAACCCAATCTGAAAGAGAACAAAAAAAAAATGTTTTGAGAAATTTTGATTCCAACTTCATTTCTTTATGCACTGAGAAAGTGACAAGTGTCATCACATCACAATATCTACAATGCTTGTACTGAATCTTTACACAACAATTCCTCTCTTTACCCAGAAAAAAGAACAAAGGAATAAA
Source organism: Poecile atricapillus (assembly GCF_030490865.1). Lineage (NCBI taxonomy): Eukaryota > Metazoa > Chordata > Aves > Passeriformes > Paridae > Poecile > Poecile atricapillus. The sequence goes on along the minus strand of NC_081260.1, from coordinate 19,027,413 downwards.
AAGAGAAATGTAATATTAGCACTGGATTTATGTGCTGCAGTAGAAATGAGATGAATACACAACTCTCAGGCTTGTCAAAGACATATTTGGGTAGTGGCAAACACTCATTTCAGAAAATGGGCTACAGCCTCTTGTCTGTCAGATGAAGTGCAGATACAAGTTCAACATTAAAACAAGAAAAAGAAAAAATCCAAGATGAAAGTAAAAATGTGAAAAAGGAAAAAAAAAAAAAAATCCCAAAACTCCAAACACTTTCAGGGAAATTCATCGCTTTCTGAAGAGAACAATCAGCTCCAAGTGCCAGTGTCTGGTTTGCAGCACATTCAGACAGATCTAGTCTGGCAATAACACACTATAAATACTTCCAGAGCTTCACTACCCTGTGCTGCTCTGCTTTGAGGGTTTTTGCTTTTGGTTTTTTTTCTTTTTTTTTTTTTTTTTGAACATGCAAGTTAAAGGTTGATTCAGTTCTCTTCTGCAAAACCCTTTCTTTCCAAAGGTTGTATATTTGGATTTACTGTGGCTGGTTATTGCAACGAGGAGAGGGAGGAGGGTGCAATCCTACAAGCCTCGGAAAATTGGAAGAATAAATCATGACAGAGACTTTTTCTTCTATTACATTTACTTTTAGGAGAACAGTATAAATAAAAGACTGCAAACGAGAACGAAACAGAAACCAGGAAACACGAATCATCCCTACTTCTATTCCTTTCTTACTCCTGCTGAGGCTTTTTCTGTCTTTACTCTAGAAACACAACACTCAAAGTCTATTAATATTCCTGGTTTTCCCTAGCTGACTGTCATTATCACGGGAAGTGAGAAATGGCTGTCAAGCTCAAAAGCAAACCCAAGCACATTCCAAATCCCCTCCAGCCACGCTTGCTCCATATAAGGACTTTGCAGCTATTATGGCAGTGAGCAGAGTAAATAATTTAAAAAAATAATTAAAAATGTTAATAATTAACAATCCCAAAGCACCCTGGTTTTCCCCAAGTTTGCTCTCTGAGAGGAAGCTGGGATCTTTTAGCCCACACAGGGCTGATCGGTGCCCAGGGCTCAGGAGACAAGGAAATTGAGATCACATAGCTTGGATTGTACTAGTGGGAGAACACAGTTAAACAAGATAAAAATCTGTGCCCAAATGGAAAAATCATCAGAATAGGAGGTGGTGCTCTGAGAGACAGCTCTGCACTTCCATCCTCAACACAATCTACCCATGTTCAAGGACTTCACCCTTCCTTCCTCCAGAGAGCAACAAGAAGAAATGGGAATAACTTCTCATGAGAAGCAGGCTTAAATAAAGTCTGGAATTAGTTCATTAGTCTGTATTCCGACTGTAGGGTCAGATTTTAATGACAAGGCCAACACAAGCCAGTAACTTGAAGTCATAATCACACATCCAGAAATAAAACAGGCTGTTGCATGACTCCCAGCTTTCTGGGAAATGTCCTTTTAATCTGTCCAGCTGAAAGTCATTTCAAGTCATTTAGGGCTGTTGGTTCTGAGTGCAGCTCAGATTGACTCAGATATTGGTCAGAAGTGCTCTGAGCACAGCCAGGGCTCCAGCAGAGTCATTGTTTCACCTCCCTCAAAGCATTCCCCAAAATGCAGAACTCTGCTCCTTCTCTGTCCTCCCCTCTGAGCTTAAACCTTCTCCCCAAAGAGCCCAGAGCTGCCCCTGTGCCCTGCTCCATCCCTGGCTCCATCCCTGGCTCCATCCCTGGCTCCATCCCCTGGCTCCATCCCCTGGCTCCATCCCCTGGCTCCATCCCTGGCTCCATCCCTGGCTCCATCCCCTGCTCCATCCCCTGCCTCCATCCCTGGCTCCATCCCTGGCTCCATCCCCTGGCTCCATCCCTGGCTCCATCCCTGGCTCCAACCCCTGGCTCCATCCCTGGCTCCATCCCTGGCTCCATCCCTGGCTCCATCCCCTGGCTCCATCCCTGGCTCCATCCCTGGCTCCATCCCCTGCCTCCATCCCTGGCTCCATCCCTGGCTCCATCCCTGGCTCCATCCCTGGCTCCATCCCCTGGCTCCATCCCCTGGCTCCATCCCCTGCTCCATCCCTGGCTCCATCCCCTGCTCCATCCCCTGCTCCATCCCCTGGCTCCATCCTCTGGCTCCATCCCCTGCTCCATCCCTGGCTCCATCCCCTGCTCCATCCCCTGGCTCCATCCCCTGCTCCATCCTCTGGCTCCATCCCCTGGCTCCATCCCCTGGCTCCATCCCTGGCTCCATCCCTGGCTCCATCCCCTGGCTCCATCCCCTGGCTCCATCCCTGGCTCCATCCCCTGGCTCCATCCCCTGGCTCCATCCCTGGCTCCATCCCTGGCTCCATCCCCTGACTCCATCCCTGACTCCATCCCTGGCTCCATCCCTGGCTCCATCCCTGGCTCCATCCCCTGGCTCCATCCCCTGGCTCCATCCCTGGCTCCATCCCCTGGCTCCATCCCTGGCTCCATCCCTGGCTCCATCCCCTGGCTCCATCCCCTGGCTCCATCCCTGGCTCCATCCCCTGGCTCCATCCCCTGGCTCCATCCCTGGCTCCATCCTCTGGCTCCATCCCCTGGCTCCATCCCCTGGCTCCATCCCCTGGCTCCATCCCTGGCTCCATCCCCTGCTCCATCCCTGGCTCCATCCCCTGGCTCCATCCCTGGCTCCATCCCTGGCTCCATCCCTGGCTCCATCCCCTGGCTCCATCCCTGGCTCCATCCTCTGGCTCCATCCCCTGGCTCCATCCCTGGCTCCATCCCTGGCTCCATCCCCTGCTCCATCCCTGACTCCATCCCTGACTCCATCCCTGGCTCCATCCCTGGCTCCATCCCCTGCCTCCATCCCTGGCTCCATCCCCTGGCTCCATCCCCTGGCTCCATCCCTGACTCCATCCCTGGCTCCATCCCCTGGCTCCAGGCAGAGCCTTTTCCAAACTCCCCTTTGGCTTTGGCCAGGCTGCTCAGCCATCCTGCCACAGCTTTTTGTAGTGACAATTACAGAGCCTTCTTTCTGATCATTTAAAAGCACATTAAAATACAGCCCTAAGGCGATGAACAACTGGCAAAAGAGGAGCAGGCCCAGTGAAATCTAGGATTTCCTTGTCTTTTCTTTGTTTTTGCCAAGCAACCTGAGAGAAGCATTTTGGAGGAGAGGTAATGTACCTCATTAAAGCAAATAATGCAGCCAGGAGAAGCAGACAACCTTTCAGACACACATTTCCTTCAGGTCAAACATCACAATGAAGTAATTCTCGAATTATTGCAGAAGTGTACTTATCTGCAGTGATAACAAATGTGCATTTGAGCTTTACCACTGCTTATTAAAGCCTTCACAGTTTGGTCTGGGAATGTACACAAGCTCTGCATAGCAGTGGAACAGAAAATTTCTCAGTTTGAGCTGTACCAGAAAGAACACAGACTCTAAAGAAAAACAAAACTGCAGAATTCTTTCATTCCTCCTTGAGCATGAGTTAGTATTTTTGCACAAGTGAGTTGTACCTAACTTTATTACCCTACATCTCAAAGTCATAAAAATTCTTTTCATATAACACTCTAATCTTCCTCTTTATTGACTATACCACCTAACCTTCTGTAAATGACAAATTTCATTAGCACACTCTTGATTTTTCATAAAGTTCCCCAGTGAAAACATTAAATTTGATCAGGCCTAAATCTGAGCAAGTTGAATTTCAGATGCAACTTCCCCCATTGTTTTGAGTGTGAGACCTGAGACTGGACCAAAGCTGATGTGGTAACCCACAGATTAAAATTTAAATAACCTGTGAAATGCACTGTCCACCAGGGGCAGCCACGTTTAGGGCAGAAAATGGCAAATAGATAAATTGCTTTGCAGGTGCTGAGTGGGGTTTTCTCTCCCCCAGGGATAAGAAAAGCCTCCAAGAGGCTGAGAGGCCTTTTCAAATATTCAGTGTTCATCTCCAGCCTGACTGGGGGGATTTGTCTATCAATCCTCCACACTTGGTGCTGCCCTGAACTGATCACCCCTTTAATTAACCATGTTAAACGAGCTCCCTGAAGCTTATGATGCTTCTGTCACTTGCCTGTGGGTTTCCTCTTCACTACAAGCCTGAGTGCTTCCATTAAGTTTACAGTGAGGAGAAACCAATAGAGGAAATGATGAAGGATATCCCTGGGCTCCATTTGAAAGACTGTTAAAGAAAGGCTGCACAGCAAAAGAGAATTTAACAAAATCACACTTTGCTTTTTGTTTTTGTTTTGTTTCGTTTTTTTTGGATGCCTGGGGAAAAGAAAACAGAAATAATTTATTTATTTTACTGTACTTTAAAGGTCTTTTGTAATAGCAAAAAGACCCCAATTGGCAAGCAATGGCACCCAGCACAGAGGCCACAGTGCACGCCCCAGCTGGGACTCCCTGAGCTGCTGAATCAGGGTTTGCACTGGAAATGGGAATATTTACATCATGTCTATGGCAAGGAGCTGCAAACAAAGAAGGATTTGCTTGGACTGTAAATAGATGGACAATACCCACAGAGATTCTTCTCAAAAGCCTTGCCTGGATATTAAGAATGCAGTGGCCACCTTGGAGATCTGTGAAATTTTGTCAGGTCACTATCTGTAGCATCACCATTATCTCCTTTAATGAGCATTGTAAATGATGAAGTGTCAAACAATTAACACATTTCTCCTAGTCTTGCACTTAGGATAACACATATTTCCCAAGAGTGGGAAAGAATTTATTTTGGCTTCCTTTCAATTTGTGCAAGGAGGGTACAAATGTAGCCTGAAGAGCAGCGAGCCTGGTACATCATTACCACTTTCTGCAGGTACACATTTAAAAAGTTAGGAAGCTTCTGCCTGAGTTCACAAAACTGATAATGATGAAGCAAATATGACTGTTGGCAAATACCTATCTTGCAAAATGAGTTAAGTATTTTAGCACCTTGAAAAAGTAATGGAGATATGAAAATAATTTTCCTCCTTGCCTTCCTCTGAGCAAAGACTAAACCCACAAACTTTCAAAGCTCTAAGTGAATTTATACATTTTTCAGTGGTTAATTCTTCATTCAGCCATCATCTTTTCAGCCAAACATCTATATTTTTTAACAGGACAGACAACATGTAGATTATTTAGAGCTGGAACAGATAGATACAAACAATGACCTCTGAAAACTCACTGGGACCAGTTTACAAGAACCAGGTTTCCATTTTTGTGTGCACAGCTCCTCTGGATAAACAAGAAAGTAACTCAGCTCCCTCTAATAAAGGCTTTTATGCAACTTGAACCGAACTGCAGCGTTCCTGTTTCTCTCCTCGGGAAAAGAAGAGAGCTTGGCCTGCCAGCAAATGCAAACTGGAACACGAGGTGCCAGCTGAGAACAGCTGTAGGGACCCCTCTCCTCCTGAGGCTCCATCACATGCCACATGCCAGTCACCATAATTAGTGAGAGTTAGAAGGGAAAGTCGCAGCACAGTCAGGAAATGTACAGCATTACACATAAATAAAAGATTACTGCTCCACAGTGCTCTTGTCTCTTCTAATTCCTGCTTTTCCTCCCCACAGACCAATAGCAGTGTTGAATTCTGATGAAGCAAAGTGTGGTTCAACCTCAGGCGTTTTTTGAGGCAGAGAGCAATTAATTGGCATTAAAGCAGTACACAGCAACACTCACTTTTCTGTCAGGGGAATGGCCAGCTAAAGGGTTAACTTTGGCATTACCAGCAAACTTCAACCACAAGTTTAATGCTTGCTTTATTTATCTTTCCCCAACGCAAAGTAAGTGCTGCCCATTTCATCCAAGCATTTAAGAATGATTTTAATTCCAGCCTGTCCATGCAGTGCATGGCAGACAAAAGCCAAATCGAGTTCCTCCTATTAAATACAGGCTCAAATGTCTGCTGAATAGAACCTGGATGAATTGAGGATTGGGTGATAAGCCTTGGGAGGAGAAAATACAGTAAAATTTGCATTTGTGGCTCTCCAGACTCCAGAACAGAGAGGAGCAATTGCACCATGCCCTGTGAAATAGAAATGATCCATGACCCCATGGCCACTTGTGAAAACTCACACCCAGCAATGGGACATGAAAAAGGGGAGATACAGACCCCAAACTTTACCTTTCCACCCATTCTTGAGTTCTTAGGGCTCTTTCACCTTTGAAAAATCACTGTTGACTCTGTGCCCTCCCCTGCAGAGGGCCAGGATGGGCACATCCAGCAAAGAATGAGGAATATTCAGCTTTTTTCTGGTTTTACTTTCAAAAAGCTGCATGGTTGACAGAACATATGAGACACAGCAAGATGGACAGCGTGCCTAGATCCTTCAAGTTTACAACTGTCAAAATTGTTAAACTATGCTATTTTTAGTGAAATTACAATTTGGAACTGGCATGTTGATTCCACACAGTTGGAGCCTGCTTCAATGCCAGTGAGCACACTTTGATTTATTGCTCTTTTATTCGGGTCAGGAACCATAACCTCCAGAGCAGGGAATTCATTGGTTTTAGTGCTCTAGACAAGAGGTGAGCCTGGCCTTCAAATTAAAGATGTTTATGTTATGAAGGAGAGGACAACCTTCAAAGTGGTGAAGCTGGTCTTCCCTAATTAGCTAGAACTAAATTTGATGGCAACCTACTGAAACAGACAACAGGGTAGGAAAATAGAATTGTTCAACATGTTTAAGAGAAGTGAAATCTGGTAATCAGAAATTAGCCTGAGTGTAAAAAAACAGCCTCCAAGAGAAACATTAAAGAAAAAAAAAAAAAGCTGAGAGATAATTAATTTTAAGCATAAATTGTTCCTTAGATAGATGGGGACTGGCAGCATTTTAAGATGGTGCCGGTGGAAGCATCCTAAATGTCTTGAAATTAAAATAGAAAGCAGTCAGCTTCTGACAAGAGTTAATTTCTCTCCTCCATAGAACCTCAGCTGAAGCGTTATTTGTGCATTCTCTATGCTTTGATCAATAATGTACCAGCACCTAAAGTACAAGCAGCAGCATCTGTACTCAAAGAAAAGAGAAGGAAGGAAAACAAAGCACGCTGTGGAGCGAGGGACCCGAGAGCTGCTTCCCCAGGAGCTCTGTCCCAAAGGCAGGATGAGGAATTTGGGAATGTGAGATCCCAGCAAAGCCCCTGAGCCCCTCCAGGACCCCCCAGTGCCCTGTGCACTCACAGGAGGGTTTGCTGCAGTGTGCTCAGCCTCTCTGTCTGTCTGTCTGTCTGTCTGTCTGTCTGGATTTGTGCTGCTGGGAGACAACCAAAAGAAACCTGGGCTTTGTGGCAGCCTGACAATTCAGTAACATTTCCTCTCAGACTGGTGGTGGCCAAGTTTGAAAAGTCTCGTGTTATGACAGGTGTCAAGGAGAAGTGTATAAAAAGCCCTGCAACCTTAAAACAAAATCCATGAAAATATAATGAACCTTTAAACCTGGCACCATTCCTTTAAACTGAAAACAATTAAGCACCATTTTAAGCAAAGTAGCCAAGGGGAACGACAGAAATCAAACATTTTTATTTCTAGATTAAGTAACATTACGAGAAGAAAAACACAAAACACAAAGAATAAAAAGGATTGGTTCTGCATTGCTAAACCATAAGGGACAAAAACCAGTGTTGGCATAACATTTTTCATTAACTACAGCAAAAGCAAAATGTACATATCAGTGTTACACATCCTTTTCTTGCCTAAGGCTCTGATTAAGTTCCCCAAACTTCCTTTGCTGTATAGCTTTTAATGCACCACCACATATTTTTCTGCTATCATTGAACATGTCAGAGAAATATCTCTGCAGCATGCTAAATCTAGGTTAAGACTCATGGAGACAAAGAGTGTTCTTTTTTTTTCTACTCAGGATATTGAAATGGCCATGGTGAGGGATTTTTCTACTCAACTCCATCCATTTCTGTGAAATAACCACCTCACTTTTGCTACAGCAGCAGCCACAAGTGCTCAGGTGACTCAGAGAAATTATTATTTGGCTGATAATGGCCACTGGAGAATTTCTCTTGCATAGGAAGCTATCCTGATATGAATCTGATAAAAGCATCATGGTCTCCTCCCATGTAAATTCCTTTCAATCTCTGCTCTGCACAGGGAATAGAGCAGAGGAAAATGTGGTCTGTTGGATTTTACAGAAGCACATAAGAAAGAAGAGTTCCTCAATTTTTCATCTCGCTACATCCCCAAGATGTAAAACGCTTCCTTGACAGAATTCCCTTTCCTTTACAAAAGGCCACAGCGCTTGCAATCCATAATAACTGATGGATTTGAGCATCATTCTGTGCAAAGGCTGCTCCTGACAGAGCCCCAGAGAGCAGGGCAGGCACGGTCCCCTCCTGTGGGGAGCAGCAGCCACCTCTGGGGCTGGCAGCTCCTCTGGCCCCGGACCTGGGGGCATTTCCCCCTCCTGCCCAGGGTGCAATACACAGCAGCACTCACTGCAGCCTTCCCAGCAACGAGAGAGTGAAGATAGATATTATTCATTAGGTGTTACAAATGACCAGAATTTGTTAACAAGCTTTCCTGTGCGAGTGATTTCCATTGTGCGACGCGCGATTCAGATTGTGCCTACTTCAGCTCTCTCCAGCCTCGTGCATTTTCGGAAACTGGGGTAATATTTCAATATCAATAAAACAAGACCAGCTGTTGAACTGATATAGAAAACTTCTTTGGCCTTCTCTAGCGAGCGAAATTTTCCCTGCAGCAGAAGGAATTTTGATCAGCCTCAGATGCGCTGGCGTGGCACTCGCTCCCTGCCTGGAGACACGTGTGGGAGCAGAGCAGCCAAATGGAGAACTGCATCCTCAGCTCTGGAACTGCATCCTCAGCTCTGGAACTGCATCCTCAGCTCTGGAACTGCATTCCCAGATCTGGAACTGCATCCCCAGCTCTGGAACTGCATCCCCAGCTCTGGAACTGCATCCTCAGCTCTGGAACTGCATCCCCAGCTCTGGAAGTGCATCCTCAGCTCTGGAACTGCATTCCCAACTCTGGAACTGCATCCTCAGCTCTGGAACTGCATCCTCAGCTCTGGAACTGCATCCTCAGCTCTGGAACTGAATCCTCAGCTCTGGAACTGAATCCTCAGCTCTGGAACTGCATCCCCAGCTCTGGAACTGAATCCTCAGCTCTGGAACTGAATCCTCAGCTCTGGAACTGCATTCCCAGCTCTGGAACTGCATCCTCAGCTCTGGAACTGCATCCTCAGCTCTGGAACTGCATCCTCAGCTCTGGAACTGCATCCCCAGCTCTGGAACTGAATCCTCAGCTCTGGAACTGAATCCTCAGCTCTGGAACTGCATCCTCAGCTCTGGAACACAGGGACCAGCATCCCCAACTCTGGAATGTCATTCCCAGCTCTGGGACTGTCTGGACCACAGGGAACTGCATCCCCAGGGCTGGGACAGAGCAGCTGCATCCCCAGCACTCTGAGCCACCCTGCGGGATGCTCGGCACAGCTGCACGGGCCGGCTCCTCTCGGTGGCCCCGGGACAGGGACGGGGACAAAGACAGGGATGGGGACAGGGATGGGGACCAGGAGAGGGACAGGGACAGGGATGGGGACCGGGACACTGATGGGGACAGGGATGGGGACCAGGAGAGGGACAGGGACAGGGATGGGGACCGGGATACTGCTGGGGACAGGGATGGGGACCAGGAGAGGGACAGGGACAGGGATGGGGACCGGGATACTGATGGGGACAAGGATGGGGACCAGGAGAGGGACAGGGACAGCTCCCGCTCCCTCCACCCTCCCGAGCTCTCCTCTCGCTGGAGGATTCGTGCCTCAGGGTGAAACTCAGGGGAAATGGGCACGATTTGCATTTCACACCCAACAAATGGTGAGAGAAAAAAAAGGAGGCAAACATCAGCTATTGACTGCTCAAATCTGCTAAAGGCACTGCCGATTTTACCTCTCACTTGCACACACCGCACTGAGGCGGGTGAGAAAACTGCGTTATTTTAGGCTTTTGTAGTTCTGAAGGCACCGGGTTTGCACTGGTTTGGAGATCAATATGAGAGTACCGAGCCATCCACATAATTCTACATTTCAAACCTTGACTGACTTTTTCAGGCACCATTAAAATCTCATTTATGCGCTGAGCTTAGCATGAAGCAAATGTACAAGTTGTGTACATGTCAAGCTTAGTGCCACCAAGACAATTTCTTAAGAGAGAGGCACAGACTCAAGTGCTCTTGTCACAGCTACAGGGAAGAAATAAAGATGTTTATTCCAGTAAGACTCCTCCAGTGTGCCCTTCCCACCAGAATCAAAGGATTAAGTGTGATGGTGATTATGATGACCAAAATGAAATACAGATATTTCCTCACTATTCAGGAGTGTCAAAGTGAATTTTATGCTGTTAAATATATCACCCCTGAAAGAATAGCCTGAGCTTTAGGCAACACAATTAGCAATTGAGTGTGTGCCCAAGGAATTCGTGTATAGTCCAAGTAAACTCATGGGCCAGGAAACTCAGTCCAGTGTAGCTCTTTTGACATCTAGGCCAGAACTCCAGGACTAAATATTTGCATTTCAGTTCTCATTTCAGGTTCCCAGCAGGCCTCCTGGAGGCTGTAAAATATGATGTTGTTTTCTTTTTCCCTGATTTTATTTTTCCACACAGCTCTGCGTTGCCAAAATCTGCCTGGAAACTGAATACAGGAAACAAATGTAACGGGGAAAGTCAGCATTTCAGAGAATTCAGGAATCAAAAATGTCAATAACAGGGTTTTCAGGAGGTCAGAATTAGTAGACTTTCAACAAACTTCTGAATTCTAAGGAGGTTCTGGCTTGTTTACAAAGGTAAGTCAAAACAAAATACCAACATTTTTGTTGTACCGTATATCAGCAATTACTGTTAACACACAGCATTTGATTTAATCCTGGTTTCACATCTCCACTGACAGTCTCCATAAAATCAGTGAAAATTTAGTTACAGGATTTCTCATGCCATTCTCCCAAGCGTCGAGAAAGTTTTGGGCTCTGTCTGTAACAGCTCGTTTAATATTGCCAGTAAAACATCTCATGCAGGAGCCAGTAAATAAAAGAGTTTCTCCTGTCTTAATTCTAATGCACTCTGCAATGTGTGAAATTTCTCCTTGGCAGGGGCTCAGGAGGAAACAGGGCACTGCTTTCTGTCCTCCTCGCTCTGTCTGCTTCCTTCCTCAATTTCTGAATTCTCTATGGACCCAGCAACACCAAAAAATGACTCAATGCCTTTACCTGACCCCATAAAAAGCCCCAAAAACTCTTTAGCTCCTACAGCAAGAAAATAAAGGCAGATATTTTGTCCTTTAACATCACTTGAAGGATCCTCTGGCTCGAGCTATCACCCTTCACACACTTCAGCCACCTCCAGTCAGGAGGAGGAACTGATTACTGGAATTGCTGAGTTTTGTGATGCCCCTTGGGCACAAGGTGGGACCCAGGAGTGTCACAAAATGTTCAGTGGCATCAGAGTGGGGTGGGGGCAAGCAGCAAACACCATCTGCAGCAAACATCCTCGTGTGCAGGGAGCTGGGGCTGCCAGGGGATGGATCTGCTGTGGAATGGGCACAGAATGACCCTGCTGGGAGCCACCAGGAGCCTCTCTGATTCCTTCATCTTCCCAAAATGAGAGCTGCAAACTGCTCCCATTGCTGTCCATCAACACAGGCAGATACAGAAATACACAAATACAGAAATACACAAATACACACATTCAAGCTGGAAAATAGCACTGGGAGAGGAGCTGGAGTACAGCAAGGGGTCATGAGTAAACTGCAGCTGGAGAGTCACATTTTGGGGTAATGGGACTCCAAAACCCCTCCCATTAACAACTGGACAAAATGCTTGACTTGTCTGAGGAAAGATCTCAATCATTTAATTTGATAATTTATATGATTTTTATAATTTTACAATTCAATAATTTATATCATGCTTTGTAGGGTCTAGAAGTCTGGATTTTGTGGCTTTAATGATGATGTGACTTTGGGGTGGCATCTTCAGTCTGATATGAGACAAATGTTTGTGCAGGTTTACCCTGATGCCAGAGCAGCCATTTCATGGTCTTGGTTTCACAATGATTTTTGTTTACAAAGCTCGTGTACTTTCCTTTTTAACCAAGTTAAGGTGCTACAGGGACACACAGGTTTAATATCAAAGGGAGCAATATCCAGTGAATTCCTCCTCAGGCTGGAAATCCAGAACTTGTGGGAGAAAAGGAGCCTCTTCAGACTCAAGCCTTCCACAGATTTCCAAAGCTTTTCTCCCTTCATTTCCAGAAGTCTCCCCTCCATCTCAATTCCCTTTTAACTCTCTCTAACATCACAGCCACAGACAGTCCGTGTATCTGCACCACACTGGCAGACATTATATTCTCAATATTTTATTACAGCTATTAAAAGCCATCACAGGATTGGTTTGTTTCTAAGCTGAACAAAGCCATATTAAATGAAAGGCACAGTGCAGGAGTAGAGGAAGAACTTTACAATCATAGTTGACAGCTTAGCTATTTATGCTGTAAATGCATCATAAATAATTTCTGAGGTCTTCATACATCTCTGTTCTTGGTCTGTAGGAGGCTCATAAATAGATTGATAACCTTTATTAGCCAGTGATACCCAAACCCTGAGGAGAGGCAGTGCCAGATCCTCCTCCCCAGGGCAGTGCTGGGGTGATCCCACAGGGCTGCCCTTCACAGGCACACGGGGAACTTTGGGAAACTGCCTCCAAACCAGCACCATTTCACACCTGAGCACCTCAAACAACCGAGGAATCGAATTCCCAGAGCCCCTGGAAACAGGTGAATGCACACACAATTCAGCTTTCCCAGACTGTCTCCTCTTGCTGTCCCCTTCCCACCTTTTCCACTCCCCCTGACCCCTCCTTGCTGCCTCCTGCACTCCTTTTCCTTCCCTTCTTATCAGTTTTTGCTAATGGAGCCTCTTTTGCTTCCCTTGAGCTGCCCCCAGCCCTCAGAAGTCCTTGAGCTTTTCTCCAGGTCCTCACCCCTTACTCCAAACCTCTCTTTGCCTCTCCTCCCTCCTGCACCTGCATCCGTTCCTCTTTCTCTTTGCTGCCACTTTTCCCTTTTCATGGTCCTTTTTCATCAGCTGCTGCTCCTGTGCCTTCTGATCTCACCCTTCTGCTCTGTTAATTACTGCCCCCAGCAGCTCCCTCCTCCAGCTCCTGTCTTTGCTTTCCTTCTGATGACTGAAACTCCTGCTGACCTGCAGGACCAAGGGCAAAGAGCTCCTCAAGCACTTGGGGTGAGAATTAATTCCTCTGCAGAGATGCCACTCACTGAGATCTGCTTCCCAAAAGGAGCAATGCTTGCTATTTCATTAAAAAGTAGATTATTATATTTATTTCCTGAGAAAAAATTATCTAGCGATTTTTTTTTTTCCCCAGCAGAAAAAATAAAGCTAAAAAGGTGACAAAAATTTGCCAAGATTTTGGAACACTGGAATTTACAAGCGGTGGTATTTATACAAAAATGAGGTAATTTACTAAGATAAAACAACCTACAACGCTTAAAAGTGACAGAAATTTATGTAAGTAAAAAAATCCATCAAGATTTATCAAATAAAAATATACTACCTGCCAACAGAAACATTAAAAAAAGAAAAATAATTTTTAAAAAAATCACGGATGCAGAAAATGCAAATTATTTGCACACCAAATTCTTCTGAGGCTGATGTTTGGCAGCTGCTGGATGCTGAGCAATGCCAAGCTGTGGCCTGACCCTGCAAGGCTGTTCCTGCCCAGCCCTGGTACTTCATCCTCCTTTTCCTGCCCCCTGCACCTTCCCTGCAGCCTCTGAAATATCCCCGGGCACTCCCAGAGCACAGAGCCCACAGCAGGGCAGGGATGACTCAGGGTCCTTAATGCCAACCTCGAGTTTTTATTTCCTTGGAGCATCCAGCCTGCCCTGCCCAGCCCCTGGACAGCTCCACCGCAGCACAGCAAACACACCAAAGGCAGGACCGAGCTGTTATTGAAAGCCTTAAAACATTCAACACTTTCCAGGCCAATTTATTATTCAATTGCTCAGAAATGACAATTTAAGGCTGCTGCTGAATCCTCACTGCCCCCCTCTGTACGCAGCATGCCTAACTGTGCTGCTCAGCAGCTCTGAGCAGCTCTGGGAGCTCCAGCTCAGCCTCCCCAGGCTCAGGAGTGATGAGAGCTCTGTGCAGGCGTTCTCAGCCCTGGCCCCTCTGGACAGAGCAGCTGAGAAAAGCCAGGAGAGCTCTGGCACTGTAAGAGATGCTCTGAGGATTCTCCCGTCTGTCTCACGAGCTCTGCAAGGAAAGAGCCAGAACATCCCCAGGGTTGGGTTCAGGGGCTCTGGGCTGCTTGAGGTGGATGTTTGCAGTGATTGTTTGAAGTTGTGCTTGCCATGGTACACTGCCCTCGCTCCTGCTGGTGGGCAGAGACTCGTACCCCACACCTGCCCCCTGAGCAATGGGCCTCTTCACCATGGTCATCAATCTCCTCTGGTTGTGCCTTGTGCCCCTCACTTTGTAAAAACTATAAAATACACCCCAAAACTTCCTTTCCTTTGAGATCTCCCCAAGGGATAGAAGACTCTGTGTCGTTGGATGGCTGAGTGGACTTTGATGTTGGCAGCTATAATCCCCTTACTCTCTTTTCCTTCTGCTTTGCTTTCTCCTCTTTTCCCTCTATCCCATATTAGTGCTGATGAGCACTCAATAAAGTGAGTTTTGCTGTTTAAGTCCCTGGTCTGCTGATAATATTTATACTCTAAGATCAAATAAAAGAACCAGATCACAAATCCCACCTTGTGGATTGTGAGAGGCATGCTGGAGTTAAAGCAGGGTGAGCACTGCTCCTGAGTCAGGCACTGCTGAGGATGCAGATCCCACCCCTGGCACAGCCCCTGCCAGGTGGGGCACCCAGAGGTGTTGGACCTTGGCACAGACAGCTCCTCCTCTTGTTCTGGACACCAAGGAGTTAAGTAATTGTAAAACTCTCAGCTTCTGCTTCCATCTAGAAAAAGTCCCGCAAGAGGAACCGAGCAGCGTTTACACCCTTGCTTGTAAAGGGCTCTGCAAAAGTGCTTGACAAATTTACAAATATTCCAGCTGGAAGTTAGATGGTGTAGGATCCCAAAATAAGGAGATCAGGACAGGGAGAACGGGTCCTGCTCTCACTCTTTACAAGTTAAGAGTGAGGAAGGGCTTGGAAAGTAAAGGAACAGTGGAGGAGGCAAGGAGAAATTCAGAGATAATAAAACTGCTCTCGTCCAGTGTCGTGAAGGACCCGACAGGTGACAACCAGAAAAGGAAAGAAACCACAGAATCTGGGCAGCCAAATGAGGATATCCTCAAAAGGAACGTGAATCAGAGCTAATCACATGGAGACAGAACTGCCATTTCAAGGTGGACTGCAAGTTATAGAGATACAACATGGTGTGGAGTCACCCTGTGCAATAATACTGTGAAGAAACAGGAAAAGAACAGCAAGATCACCTTTTGCAATCAAAATCCCTGTAGAGACACACAGCCAAGAGCAGCAAGGTCCATAAAGACCTCCACAATCAAACTGGAATATAGCTGAAATCTTAATGTTATCATAAATTCTGTCCAAAATGTTCCCTAAACTTAACAAAAAGGAAAGCAGTAGGCAAATATCTCCTGGAGGTGATTACTGTGTTTCAGTGGCTTGGCACATGTAAGAACTGGAAATCTCCCACTCCAGCCTCCTCCCTGTACAATCTCATCACAAACAGATTTAGGAGATATTCTCTTTGACACCCATAATATTGACTTAATGCTGTAAGAGACTTACAATAGCATTCATGGCTTGGGAGAAAAAAAATTTGATCTACTGTCCAATCACCAAAGGATCCTGAGCCTGTAATTTAATTCAGATGTGAGAGGTTTCATCAGGAGAGGTATTTGGGCAGTACCAGTGAGGCCTCATCTGGAAGAGTGTGGAGGGTTCCACCCAAGGAAAACAAATTCAATCTGCATCAGCAGTAGCATGACTGAGGGAATTTAAACCTCTTTTAAAGAGGAGGCTTTTGGTTTGTATAACCTCACAAAATGAAAGCTCAGAAGGATGTTATTTATTTTTCACTCTTCCTCACTGTAGAACTAACCTGCAACAAGGAAAATAAAGCATTTTAACTAAAGGCTGATGCTAGCACAAGAACAAATGTTCTGAATTTGGCCATAAATACACCCTAGATTAGAAATGACAGTATAACTTTCACATAAATGAGGAGAAAAAAGGGGACAGGAACAACAATATGCAAGAAACCACAACTATTTAGGCTAATGAATATAAAATATTAGTTACATAGACCTGGCTGCCTGAGCCTGGATTTGATGAGGCACAGGGCTGGGTTCCCCAAGCCCATCAGGCAGGCTTTTCCCAGATCAATGCCATGGCTTAGGCCAGGCTTTTCCCAGGCCAGTGCCACGGCTTAGGCCAGGCTTTTCCCAGGCCAGTGCCATGGCTTAGGCCAGGCTTTTCCCAGGCCAGTGCCATGGGTTAGGTCAGGCTTTTCCCAGGCCAGTGCCATGGCTTAGGTCAGGCTTTTCCCAGGCCAGTGCCATGGGTTAGGTCAGGCTTTTCCCAGGCCAGTGCCATGGGTTAGGCCAGGCTTTTCCCAGATCAGTGCCATGGGTTAGGCCAGGCTTTTCCCAGGCCAGTGCCATGGGTTAGGCCAGGCTTTTCCCAGATCAATGCCATGGGTTAGGTCAGGTTTTTCCCAGGCCAGTGCCATGGGTTAGGCCAGGCTCAGGGGAGTTGAGGAGCCTGTCCTGCCACAGAGTCTGACTTATTCCCACTGTCAGGAGGATCCGTGGTGAATTACTGACTCATGTGAATTAGGGAGTGAAAAACCAGCCTTGCCAGATGTGCTTTTTTCACATATTTTGACAATTATAGTTCAGCTTAATCATTTATGATAATACTTCATAATGTTCTAGCAAATGCTCTGGAGTATACTTTGCAAAAAAATAATGAAGTCTTAAGTAACATGGCAGCTCACTCAGCTTTTAAATCTTTGCTGAGAAGCAGGAGGAAGCAGCCAGTGTTTTGTGCAGATTATGGAGAGTTATTGTAGTGAAATTAGGAACACTTCCATTATTGCTTCCCCATCAGGTTCTTAAGCATTTACTGCTGTAAAAACACCGTGGTTCTACAGCAACAAGACACCCTCAAATGAGATCAAATCAGAGCAGAGCTGCAGAGCTCTGAAGCAATGCTATTAAAGAGAAACATGGGGTTATACAATAGAAACCACGGGAAAGGACTAACAATTTCTGTGTCTACATTCCGCTCTGTACTTTTAATTCTCATTGCAAGTCAGCTGTCAAAGTCCTACATAGCAACCTTCTAATCACAGCTTTGCTCAGCAAAAGCTGCGAGCTATCATAAAAATGCTTTTTTTTACTTGTGAAAAGGCATCTTAAAAAAAAAAAAAATCATTCTAATCGTAATTTTCCATCTGAGTCCTTTATCACAACTTCTGGCCAGGGTTGGAGAAGTACCAGAAAATGAATCACGTGATCTGGCAGATCACATTTGTGCACATTTTGTGCACACACAAAAGTTGGTATAAGCACTTAAACATCTTGTGTCAGTAACACTGACACTGCCTCAGCTGTGAGAAATGCCAGCAGTTGAGCAGTGCCTGTACTTAATTTCCAGGAAATTCAGGAAGCCAGTGGCATCCACAGAAAATTCCCATTTCCCAACTTCCTTGTTTTGCTGATTGGCAGCAGTTGCCATTATAACAGAAGGTGGAAAACAGGAACAACTTGCACAGATCTCTCATATGTTTCACATTCTGTGAGGGTTTAGGTGGAAGGAGTTATTGTTCCAAGGCTCAGAGAGAGGTAACGGAGCATTCACTGCAGATGCGAGTCTGAGGCACTCTCCATTTCATAACATCAGAATCCCTCCAAATGTTGTGCCAATGGAGACAGTAAACTGACAAGAAATGTAGATCAATGTTCTTTAAACATTTCAGCTTTTCTGATAAGCAAACATTTCAGTCTGTGTAATATTGTCAAACTACAGCTGCAGAGAATTTTGAAGAGGCTCCTATGTGCGCTTTAAATATTCCTATTTCTTTCTACCAGAAAATGTTCTCCAGAGAGCAGAACGCCAACACAATCCTGTTCTGAGAGCATCACTTCCCTCCGTCAGCGCCTGCAACTCCTGAACGAGGCTCTTCAGAGCTGCACCAGCACCAGCAGGGAGATCATTTGCCCCTGGATTTGTGCACAAAAAACTTAAATGACATTGCAGAGAGAGAGAGAGGGAGGATTTGGCAAAGCAGGCAGAAGGCTACAGGCATTACGCTGCCATTAAATTAGCATTTAATCTTTCCTTCGCAAGATGCAGCGTTTTCCCCAGAATTGTGATCTTTGTGAGATACCAGACTCGGGGATCTGTCAAATAATCAAAAAGCTGATTCCCTACCACAGAAAAATCTTTCCATAAAATAAGACTTTTTGAATGACACACAGAGAAATTACAGGAAGGTGGCGGATGTTTCTTGTGTGATGGGATGGGAAGAAAAATTCTAAGGAGCTCACACTAAAAAGTAAAATATTAAAACTAAGAAGATTTTATATACGTGAGAAGGAATCTATAGAAAATTGAGACTCCATCATTAAAACTGAGTCCAAAAGGTGCAAGGAGATAAACAGAGTAATGTTCTTAAGTCCTGAGGGGAAACTCTCGTCCCGTGTTTTGGCAGAGGAGAAGTGATTTGGACAATCAGGTCCATGTTCTGCACGTGCACAGAAATTCAAAAGGCAGGAAACAACTTTGCAAGTGAGAGGTGTTTTTGTGGCATTCTTTCCACTTCAACCAGTAAAGCTCTCAAACTGCTCACAGCTAGGAAAAACAAAAAAATATTCTGTAAAAATAAACGACGATTCCACATCCACTTCAATGTTTTCCTTTGTAGATTTCTCGTTTTGTTTACAAATCCAGGAATGAAAAACAAGGTTTGTCTTGGGCAGTTTCTGGATGTGACAGCAATGACTATTGGCCTTCCAACATCCACCATTTAACAGTTCTGTTTGGTGAGAAAAATGACGCCAAGCAGGGCAGGGGTGTTCTCCAGATGGCAGAAACTTCCTCGACTTAGGAGATAAAACACAAGAAAATAAATAACAAGGACTTTGTTAAACTTTCCAAAAGGCAGACAATAATAACACGGCTTGCTAATCACTTTGTAATGCCTATCAAGGTTTTGGTTATGGCTTTGCCAAATAAAAATCTTCACCCAGCTGACTCATCCTTGCTCTTCACAATAGCCAAGATTCATCATCGATAGTAAAGGCAGGAATAAGAGTAAGAGCTAGAAAAGTGAATTTTCGTGTCATGTTTCAAAGAGATTGAGCTCTGCAGGTTTTACAAACACTTCAAGGGAATTTGAGTTACAGTGTTTGAGCTCATTACAAGAGCTCAAAATCGAAGAAGATCAGAAATGCCAAGAAAAAACAAAAGATATGTCTAGCATCTTCCAGAAAATCAACTCATCCCTATGATTTTACATCAGCATATAAAATGATAGTAACAAAAGAGTCAAACACCTTTGCATCAGGTTGGTTCTAAAGAGTGACATTAAAACACGGTGTGTTTGTGTGGCTTTCTGAAAGCAGAGGCTCCACATGGGTACAGGAGCTGAGCCAGGCAGCCTCCCAACCCCATGGAACAGGTTAGGATGCTAACTCTGAAATAGAGAGCACAGTGCCTGTGGAAATTGCAGGCCACATACCTTTCTCAGTCTTGCCTGGGAAACTGGCCTGGGAAATCATGGGGAGGAATTAAAACAATCCTCAGAGACAGAGAACAGCCTTGCAGGTGCTGTTTGTCTGTTCCTTGTTTTCTTGCAGGAGAAGGTGGAGGGGTGGTGAACCCCACTGACCAATGATGGTGATGTGTT
The DNA here is from genome assembly GCF_030490865.1 of Poecile atricapillus. NCBI lineage: Eukaryota > Metazoa > Chordata > Aves > Passeriformes > Paridae > Poecile > Poecile atricapillus. The sequence continues at coordinate 19,007,516 of NC_081260.1, read as the reverse complement.
AATTTACTAACCAATAAGAGTTTCTTTTCTGTACTTTTCACGTATCAGTCTATAAAAAAGAGCTGAGGTAATAAACCAGAGAGAAATTCTCCTGATTGACTCCCAAGAGAGTCTGTGTCGTTCTTCTCGCCGTTCCTAATAGAGTGACAGAGCAGAGCTGCTTTGAGAGAATCCTCTGTCTCTGCCTTTCAGGAGATTTGTAATGTCATTATTTCAGTGCCACACCCTGCTCACCCAAAGTGTCCCTTTGCACCGCCCTCAATTCCCCTTCTCTCCTGGCTCCTTGAGCTGCTCCCGTGGGATGGGGAGGCTGCTCCAGGGAATTCCTGGTTCAGATGGGAATGGGGAAGGCACAGCTCAACACTCTCACACCTGTTTAACCTCATCCATCCATGACACAAACCTTCCAGAGCTACAGCCACGCCAGCCAACACCAAATGTTAAAGAAAATGAGCATTTCCTGAGCTGCCTGCTGTGCTCTGGGCAGCCCTGACACAGGCCAGAGCTCCTGGGTGTCTTTACACCCTGCTGCAGCCACAGCCTGCCGTGGGGAGCAGGGGAGGAAGGCAGCTTGCACACCAAGGTATGAAGTGATTCCGGCTCATCCAATAGTTCAGCACGAGGAAAAAACCTCTGAGGTCTTATCTTGTATTGATTCAGCTCTTCACACAACTGTTAAAGCAAAAATCTCTCTCCCTCTCTGGGCAAAAAAATAAAATAAATAAAAATCAAGCAATCTTACAGCATAGAGATGTTTTGTTCCAGACAGTATTTGCTTCTCTACAGGATTAAGCAGGCATCTATTCTCAAGGAGCATGGAGGATAACCTGGATTAAATTTGTTGCTTCTCCTAGTGAGAAATAACTTGTTTGCCAAATATTTTTGAAGTAACTGTGACATCCAGAAAGTCTACTTGAATCTGGGAGGCAGAGCAAAGTGGTAGTAAAGAAAAAAGCTTAGGAAGCAAACATGCCATCAAGAAAAATAATGTACTGAATAGCTACATGGCAAATCCTTATTGGTATGTATCTATCTGACTTCCTCTGGAAAAATACACCAGGGGCCCATAGCTGGGAGAAGGGAAAACAACCTCCAGCAGAACAGTAAGAGATCCTGAAGGAAGCATATATAATAAAAAAGAGCTATACTCACTTAGCAAGATAATAACAATTGTTTCCTTGAAACTTAGCACCTCGTTTGGTAACAAAACAAGATTTCCAGCAGAGCAAATTCCACTTTGCTGCTCTGGTTCAGACCTTCCCCTCTATTGCAATCCTTACAAAGGACAGGATGTAAGGTAGGCTGGGGTGTTTAACAGAGCCCACAGCAGCTCCTCACCGGGGACAGAAGGTTTTGACCCCAGATGTGAGGGAGGAGCACAGCTGGAATTGTACTCTGACCTCGGGGTGACCACACAAACCTTCCCACAGCCCTGAGCAGCCAAGCTAGAAGCAGAACAGCTTTTGTGTATACAAACAAACCCAGGGGCAGGGAAGGGAGGAATCCAAGGCTCCTGGAGTGCTGTGGGATGCTGGAGCAGCGAGGGAGCCGGGGCTGTGCAGGTGGCACCCAGGACATGCTGAGAGCCACAGCTCTGAGCTCCTTCAGCTCGTGTCCTGCCTGCTCTGAGAACCTCCTGCACAAAGCAAGCTGCAGATGGACAGCTTGCTCCAAGAGACAGAGCCAGAGGGATCCATCTCAAGAAGAAGAAAATTGCTATTTTATAAGAATATTCTAGCAAAGCACTGTTGCTCTATTAGGAACGATGAGAAGAACGACACAGACTCTCTTGGGAGTCGATCAGGAGAATTTCTCTCTGGTTTATTACCTCAGCTCTTTTTTATAGACTGATACGTGAAAAGTACAGAAAAGGTAAAACTCTTATTGGTTTGTAAATTAACACATCACCATCATTGGTCGGTGGGGTTCACCACCCCTCCACCTTCTCCTGCAAAGAAAACAAGGAACAGACAAACAGCACCTGCAAGGCTGTTCTCTGTCTCTGAGGATTGTTTTAATTCCTCCTTATGAATTCCCAGGCCAGTTTCCCAGGCAAGACTGAGAAAGCTGTGTGGCCTGCAATTTCCACAGGCACTGTGCTCTCTATTTCAGAGTTAGCATCCATAAGGCACGGGTAGAGAGATCCTTGAGATCCTCCTGCGAGGAAATGGTCACAGATGTGTGACATCCTCAAGGAGGGCAGCTCACACTCACAAATGCCTGCAAATCTCTACCAACAAGTCCATTGCAGTGGATCACAGGAGGAACAAATATTTTAATACTGAGAAACATTATCTTGTTATTCCTGTTTGATGCTGAGATGAAAATGACAACCGCTAAACCTACACATTTGTTCTTCTCCTGCTAGGAGGGTCTGAAAGGGGACAGCTCTCTTGAAACTGTGACAGCACTTAGGAAATGGAAAGTACATGCTGATAACAGCAACTGACCCCCTCCCTCAGTGACAGATGGACAAATCTGTGCTAGCAGAGATGTTTTGTTCTTCCTGTGCAAAGCCAAACCAGAGCCAGCCACAGACGTGGCAGCAACAGCGTGAGCAGCACTCCCACATCACTGCTGAGCATCCTTGAGAAACTATTAATTAGTTACAAAGTTTAAATAGGCACCTTCCACTGGTCTCTTTATGGAACCATATTATTCATCTCAATTAAGTGGAACCCCACAGAATGGCTGTGGGGAGTTCAGAATAACACCAACTTTTTCTGAAGCCTCTTTTCTTATTTTGCTGCTTTCACTTCTTTTGTTAATTGCCTAATTCCACCTTTTCCTGACTGCACTCCCCTTGGGAGGTAAAGACCACTTAGCTATTTATTCACACAAGCAATGGGGCTTTGGGAAAAAAAAAAAACAAAAAACAACTGTGTTCACATTTTCAGACATCTGACAAATGAGACTAATTGATTAGTAATTAAAAATACAGCATTTGAAATGCTCATCTTATTGGCCCACTGGCAGGTGAAGGGAGGAAAACAGAGCAGCTTTGGAGGGTGGGCTGGTCAGATGGGGATTGGTTTGCTCACAGGAGAAAGGTGAAATTCTCACAGGTTGCTCCTTCCTTTGTCTGTAAGGACTGACTGTGCCCCCCAAAGTTCCCCATGGCCCTGCATTCCCTGGCTGCTGATGGGCAGAAGGATTTCATCCATCTGTTACCATCTCTGAAAAGTCAGAGTGGCTGAGGGTTTATCACCCCAGCATCACCCCAACATCACCCCAACATCACCCCAACATCACCCCAACATCACCCCAACATCACCCCAACATCATCACCCCAACATCACCCCAACATCACCCCAACATCAGCCCAACATCATCACCCCAACATCACCCCAACATCACCCCAACATCATCACCCCAACATCACCCCAACACCACCCCAACACCACCCCAACATCACCCCTGCATCACCCCAACATCCCCCCAACATCACCCCAACATCACCCCAACATCAGCCCAACATCACCCCAACACCACCCCAACATCACCCCAACATCATCACCCCAACATCACCCTAACATCATCACCCCAACATCACCCCAACATCACCCCAACATCACCCCAACATCACCCCAACATCACCCTTGTGTCCCTAAAGAAAGGGACAGGGAATGTTGTTGGGATCAGGTTTTGAAGAGGAAACTGCAACTCACCTGCTCTAATATGGAAATTGCATTCTAATTTTGATTGTAAAGAACTATCTCACAACTACACCTAGACAAGAATAAACATCTGCTGCAGGATGCTCTGCCCTACTGACTTCCAGCAAAACCTTCTGCTGTTGCCCAGGAAATTACAGCAACACTTTGACAGCTGCAGCTTCTGGAGCTGTTTTAGGATTTTTTTGTTAAGTAATCAATTCTCTCACAGGTGTAAAACAATGTTAGGAAAGTTTTCACTCTACAAGTAACAGGCTTAAAAATTTGAAACAAATTTTTTGTATGAAAATTAACACATTGATCTTATTATTGTTTGCAGTTGGAATTCTGCATTTCACTGGATTTAGATTCAAAATAGTTGACTTCACCTTTCATCTTTCCTCTCATATTCCATATTTTCCTATCTCAATATGAATTGCAATGTTTAATTTGGATTTTCGGTGCCAGATTTGTATTTTTACTAATATTAGGCTTTCAAGTTTCTTTCCTAATGTATCATTTTTGCATATGCTGACTGAAACCATCATTAAAGTAGGCTGGTTCTTACAAGGAAGAAAGAGAATTTTCAGTCCTAACTGGAGCCAGAGGTGCTGTATTAGGCCATAGTCAAAAGAATTCTTTTGATAGCACTTTTTAAAATGCATCCAGGCTGAGGGTTCTGCTCTAAAGCCATTTCCAGCTGAGTACAGCTGTCCTTGCTCATCCCCACATCCTCAGTTACCAACCTGAAGATTTCCAGTGACCAACTCCCACTTTGGGAACATCTTGCAAAGACTCAGGTTTCTGGTTTAACAAAACTTCCTTTTCCTCCTGAGCTTCTCCCTGCTGTGGTAATGCCATAAAAACCATCTCCAAACCCTGAGACAGGTGAATAATGCCTGGGGATTGTGAGCTGGGCACTCCCAGCCTGTTTCAGCCGCGCTGCTCAGGGCTGGGCAGTGCCCAGGACACTCCTGGAGTTTCCCTTCTCCTCTCCAGGCTCTGCTCTGCTCTCCCCAGCTCCTCTGGGCAGCTCCTCTGGGCTCTTCCACCCCCAGAGCACCTCACCCCAGCTGGTGACAGCTCCACAATGAGCTAAACCTGCAGCCAGGCTCCTCTCCCAGGATTTGGGAAAGCCAGAGTGTCCTTTCTGCACCTGGACACCCAACTGGAGCCTTTTTAATAAACTTTTCCTGAAGCTCCCCCTCCACCCACAGCACAAACAGAACAGCCTTCAATTACGGTGTTAAGTTCATTATTAACCATGCAAATCCACCGTTTTTAAATTATTAATTAGCAAATGACAGCATAAGTGGTTTTGTATTGAGTATAAACCTCTGAAATCAATGAAGCTGTTTCACATGAAAGAAATGTATTATTTTTTTTTAACACCTTAATGGTGTCAGGAGACTTGAATCGACATTAATCTCAGGCAGAGAACATAACCAAAAATACAACTCTCATTGGGTACAAGACTCATTAATAGTTTGTAATAAATATGATGAGCTGAGACAAGCACCCAAGCTCACCAATTTTTGGTCTTTTCTGAATTATTCTCGGCTATAATTAACCCAGAAACAAATTTGGGCACTTCTAGGGCAGAGGTCTGTGAACCCTGTGCTTCGACCTGGAGTGCAATTATTGTGTGGGTAAAGAGGATATTGTAACAGCAAGTTTGAAAACCTCAGTTATTAGGGCTTGATCCTGAAATTGGCTCAATGTTTTAAGGAGATGAGCAGGATGGGGCCAGCTGATGCTGCTAATTGTGTGTGATTGTGATTGTCTGCATTGTGTGGAGTCAAAATGAGGAGCCAGCAGTGACCAGCTCTGCAATCAGCTGCTGTTCTGCTGGCCTTGGAGAACTGAACATTTGGGAGGTGTGGAATGCTGAGCAGGAATCCCAGACCCCATAAAACATTCAAACACCAAGCACAGAGTCTCTAAAAGGAGATGTTCTGTGTTAGGGGTGGATTTGTTTCTCTGGGGCAGGGTTGATCTCTGTGTCCAGACACCCTGAGAGGAATTTCTGCTGTAAAATCATTTCCTCAGTGAGCTCTGGAACATCTCACAAACAAATCAGCAGCTGAGCCATTTCCTAAAGAACACCTCAGACTGTGCCTGAGCCACTCTGCTGCTGTATTTTCCTTTCTTTGCTTATTCCCCAAACCAAAAGCACATCAATAACGTGGGGAGTGTCCCACACAGGTACAAAACAGAGATGTGGCTCTGAAACAGCCACAGGCTCACATCAGCTGTGGCAGCCCTGAGGAAAATCAAACTCCTCCAAAAAGACGCCCCAGGACAAGCTGTGGAGCCTTGCAGCAGAATCAGGGGCAAAAATCAGACTCCAAATGCAATTTCAGAGAACCAAAGTCTACACCAAAATTACTTAAAATGCCTGAAACCATAAACAAAACCCAGTCCACGACAACACAGGTTTTTACTCTTCCTACTATGGACTCCATCAAAGGAAATTAAAAGCTTCCAAATGCTTTTTTCCAGATTCCAATGGAATATTTAATTGTTTAGGAGGAAGCAGTTTTGCATTGCAATAATAGCATAAAATAATTCAAGTCAGAAATGGCAACAGGATCTTCCTGGGGAAAAGTTTGTACCTTTGGAGTTTATTTCCCTTCAGCACAACAAAAGCCCAGATGTGGGACCTTCAAATACAGTGCATTATTGTCTCAGGGCAAATGACAAATTTATTCATAGTTTCTCTGGGTTTTTTGTTAACAGGATAAAAAAAACCTTTTTCATTTTGACCTCAAAATTCCTTGTGCTTGCTGCATATTCTTCTGGCTCTTGTTTTGAATATTTATATTATTCTGAGTAATTGCATGCTGGCAGTTTTCATAATCACTAATTGCACTAGATGACTCTTGTGATCACAAATAAAACATTTGGGAGGGAATAAATGAATGGAACCATCCTCAGAATCAATAACTGCTCAAGTCTTCCTACATACAGATAAATCTTCTTTTTTTTGTGCACAGAATAAGTTATCTAATAGTTTCATCTTTATTGTTGATGCAGGAGCAAACTTTTTTGTTCATTCTTGAATTTAGCAATGTGTCAGATTTCTCACTGTCTCTCATGTACAACACTTTGAACTGCCAGAGAAAATAATCCATTAGTGTTGGATCCAGCCTTGTCTCTGGCTAATGGAAACTTATAAAATAAATTAAAGGAACTGAAAACAGTACACAGAAAAATAAAAAATAAAATGACAACAGCACCGCGTTTCTTTGTTGGTGTTGGTCTTGAAATGATTCATAATTTAATTAGTATAGATCACAAGTCTGCTGATTTGCTAAAGAGAGCTCTCCAGGGCATAAAAATATTTATATAATGACTGGAACAGCAAATAAAATTCATAAACAAAAATAATTCAAAATATAACTGAAAATTTATTCTCCTTTAAAATATAAATTAGAAATGTCAGGGGAAAAAAATCCCATAAGGAAACATCTCCAGAGTAAACCAAAGCTACAGCCCTGCCCAGCCTGAGCTCTCCCTGGCCAGAGTGCCTGGAGGACAATTCTTGTTCTCTGGTATTTGTGCTGTTCCCAGCCCAGCTGGACTCTCACAGCCACAGGAGCTGCAGGATTTGGCTTTTCAGAGTCTGGCAGGGTCACCAAAAATGTTCATGTCCTGCAGGGAGGGGAGTGCAGGGAATGCACCAAACCTCGAGCACCGGCACCGACCTTCTGCACACCAAAATGCAACTGGGAATTCCAACCTCACACCAAAATGCAACTGGGAATTCCAACCTCACACCCAAATGCAACTGGGAATTCCAACCTCACACCAAAATGCAACTGGGAATTCCAACCTCACATCAAAATGCAACTGGGAATTCCAACTTCACACCCAAAATGCAACTGGGAATTCCAACCTCACACCCAAAATGCAACTGGGAATTCCAACCTCACACCAAAAATGCAACTGGGAATTCCAACCTCACACCAAAATGCAACTGGGATTTCCAACCTCACACCCAAAATGAAGGAACAACTGGGAATTCCAACCTCACACCAAAAATGCAACTGGGAATTCCAACCTCACACCAAAATGCAACTGGGAATTCCAACATCACACCGAAATTCAGGGACAACTGGGAATTCCAACTTCACACCCAAAATGCAACTGGGAATTCCAACCTCACACCAAAATGCAACTGGGAATTCCAACCTCACACCAAAATTCAGGGACAACTGGGAATTGTGTTTGATCAATGTATCTCATGTTCCCTCTGCTCTAAGTGGCTGCAGCCCAAGGAGCTCAGTAATTGCTGAAGTGGCCCATGGTAATTAATGACACAAAGAGTGAAGGTGTTTCTGTCTCCTCCTGAGCATCTCTGCAGCCTCCCACTCCCAGCCTCTCCTGGACCACAAAACACCCCTGGCACGTTCTGTTCTGTTCCTGGTGCTCACCAAAGCGTGACCACCTGCAGGAAATCAGGACTTCAAACACACACTCCTGATCCAAATCAAAATGCAAATGTAAACTCATCTGCCATCCAGAGCCATAACCATCCACACAATTCCCTGTCTGGCACAGCAATGATCTGCAATTAACAAATGAGAGCAAACTGCAGAATCGTTCTCTCCCAGGTATTTAGGCACGGGTTTCACTGCCACACAACCTCCCCTCCTCTCAAACAAAAATCTGAATGCTCCACCGTGGTGTATTTAGTGGCACATGGACAAAATGCAAATGTGAAATCTAAAGTTATATAAATTAAATGATAATCTCCTCCTCAGTGGTCTGATCTGAATCTGGGAGAAGCTGAAGCTCCTATCAAGTGCAAATTTAAGAGATCTGCTTCAAGATGTGTTCAGCAGCTGCAGCTTCCATTTGGATAGCAAAACACCCACTACAAATAAATAACTGTACAATTTCCACAGAGTTCCAAGTGTACAGAGCTCCTCTAGAAATCTGTGGCTGCAGTTAATGTTCCTTAGATGTGTTTAACCCAGCCACCCAAACTAACTGTGACTTCTGCAGAGGTCTGGGAATTACACCAGTTATCCAGTGGGTAATGAAAATAAAAATTAAGCAAAAAAATTTCCAGAGTTAGGTTGAGACAGACTGGAATTTATAAGCAAATGATTAGAAATGATTAAACAATGGAGCTTAGCTTTAAATGGTGTGAAATTACTTCAGGACCAGCAGAACTTCATTACTTTCTCTGTTTGTGCATAATGGATTTTTTGGAGTATAATTTCTCTCTTGAAAAGCTCCATAATATTAAAATGTTTTTTGATTAACTAGTCAAGAAGCAAAGCAAACAACAGACATTTTTATATACTGGTATCCAAATAACTCAGGAGAGTAACTGGGAGCACAATGAAAACTGAACAGAGCCAGAAATGCCTTGTAAATATTACAGTAGATGCTTCTGCCAAAATATTGTCAACTAGTACAGATTGCACAGTGCCATAATTACAGTAGATGACATAAAATTATTATAAATTAACAGTTTATAGTACAAAGTCATGCATTATGTATTTTTATTAAGTAGCTACACAAGTGTATGAAATGAAGAACTGTGAAATAGTGTAAAAAGTGATCTAAACTCTGTCTACAACACAAATTACAAGCTCATTTTTTTTCACAAGGTTTAAACTCAACACCTGCTCTTGGGCAAGAATTGTTGGAATTGGGGGGAAATGTGTTAAATCCCAAAATTCCATTTCTCTAGCTCCATACACAAATTTCAGTGACCATAAGACACAGCCCTAACTCCCATTTCAGTGCTGGGTTATTTGCTGGAAGGATTATTTGTTATATCTGGCCCACGTGGCTGTGTCCATGTGAGAAGCACATTCGTGTCCAGCTGAAGCTGATCTCAGTCACAGCAACCAATTTTAAACTCGGTTCTCCTAAATTTGTTGTCACTTCTGTGAACCAGGAGGGACCAGGACGGTGCTTTGGGGTGCACGAAGTGCTCTGGGTTTCCAGAATCAAATCCTACTCCAGCAGAGTAGCAAATCCTACTACCAGCACTTCCAGGAATTAACCGGGCTGCATTTCTCTTTGTCTCAGCTGTCAGAGTCTTGCAGGAAAGGTTTTGCATCAAGACAGACACTTCTCTCCTTTAGAGCATCTCTGTGCTTTGGCAACGCTTGAGAACATATTTTGGATCGAGCCAAGACACCAAAAAGCCAGTTGTTTATTTTACAGTTTAACGTGGCCTTAATCTATTTTCTACTTGCAAAAATTCACCATTTCTGGTCAACCTCTCTTCTAAAAATAACTTTGCTTTAATTCTGTTACAGTGAATTCAGTCTCTGATTAATCTATTAGAGATATCATTAATATGACTTTGATTTATTAGCTATAAATACATCTGTTCCATATCAGTCAGTGAATTTATCTAACAGAAGTTATCTTGCAGAGGAAATGTGCCTTTCCCCAAGGAGCTCTCGTGCACAGTCACAGTAGTTGTTACATTTAGGAAACAAATCTGTCTGTGCCTTGCCATTTCCTTCCTGCATCAATCTGGTTTATCGGGGATTAGACACGGTCTCGTGTGCTGTGGTGCACACACAGGGCAGGAACTGCCCCACAGAGCCCAAAATATTCCACATTTGTTAAAGGAGACACTTGGGAAAAGCCACAGGGGGAGGGAGATCTCCTGTGCACCATCAGAGTCCCATCAGAGACAGAAACCCAACCCATAAATGCAAATTATTCAGAGATTTTGGAAGGGTTGCAATCGCCTGTTGCTGTTTTTGCCACCCAGGCCCAAGAAGGTTTTGCTTCACCTTGGCCAAGCACCAAATTATTATTGCAAAGAATAAATAAGTGATTTATTTAAAGATAAATGATCAATAATAGGAGGTGATGAATATCAAAACCAGAGCTCACAGAGCAGCTGCACCCAGGCTCCTGTCACAGGATGTAATTCCAGTTTGCAGAACGTTCTGCCATAATCCTTTTCCATTTATCAGCAACAGTAGTCACTACATAGAAAAAATACAGATTTCCTACCTACAAGAAGTGGAGGTTTGCTCATTTTCATGGAACATGACACTGCAGTGAGGAATTAGTGGCACAAAACACTTTGGAGAAGTGAAAATGCTGCTACACTAAGCACAGCTCCTTACACAAAAACATTCATGCAAATAACTCCCTGAAGATCTGTGTCCACCTACAATCATAATTTATAGAACATGAGTACAGAAAAAAAACTCAAAAAACCTTTTTCTACTTCAACTCAAACTCTATTTTTCAAGCTGCTTGCATGACTCCATCATAACCAAAGAGGAACTAAAGAATCATATACCCCCCAAAAAATAGCTGAAACTCTTCAATTTCACACCTCTATTTTACCAAATAGTTCCACAAGAGGTCTTAGGCAGAGCAGATGTAAAAGTTCTCAATTGTTTGTGTTTTATCCTTCCCAAAATTTCACTGAAATGCCAGCGGTTCCTCCTCACTGAGGCTGGTTCTGAACAGGGCAGAGGTTCTGGCCAGTCAAACACCCCCTGAAATCCTGATTTTGGGAACACCAGAGACTTGGATTTCTTTGGCATGGAAGTTTCTACAGTCAGGTTTTAGGCAGAAAACCCAACCTCCAGCACTCCTGGAACCTTTCCCACCACTCAGGGAATTGTCCTGAACCAGGGGGAGGATTTCATCTGGGAAACACCAGGAAAGGGGAACCCAACACAACCAGGGAGAATTTCCACCTGGGAAATGCCAGGAAAGGGGAACCCAACACTGAAACAGAGGGAGAATTTCCACCTGGGAAATGCCAGGAAAGGGGAACCCAACACTGAAACAGAGGGAGAATTTCCACCTGGGAGATGCCAGGAAAGGGGAACACAACACTGAACCAGGGAGGATTTCCACCTGGGAAATGCCAGGAAAGGGGAACCCAACACTGAAGCAGAGGTGGCTCCTCTGGCAGCTCCAGGGCTGGCAGGAGAAGCCCAGCCAGCAGCCCCTGCACTGATGGTCACAAACAGAGCAAAAAGACACGAGGAGATGAAATGGAAGCAATGCCAAGAAGCTCTCTGGTTTGCAATAAAACGTTGTGCCATTTTCTTTTCATGATATTTTCTTAGTGTTTGACTTCTCTCCTGATGACAGGGTAATGCACACTGACACCTTTTCATTTCCACATCACCAGAAGTTCTCTAAAGGCTCACACTGAAATCTCAGTGCAATAATCACAGAGGAATCAAATTAGCATCCTAATGAATTCTCCATGGACTTGTGCCCTTCTGTGTTTTCCCCATTCTAATCTCCTGTCATAATGGCACCTTCACTGGGTCCCTACAGATTCCCACCAAAATTATTCTGAACCAGGTGACGTGAAAGCTGCACTGCATTAATCTGAGCAGGGAGTAAGAGGCACTGGAAAAGAACAGCTTCTGGAAAGGAACTACAGTTTTAATATCTGGGTGGCTGTTCTGGGGTTTTTTCCCCACTGTATTCCCAAAGAAGTTGGTCTGAATAAAGCTACCTGGAAGCTCCCTCCAAAATTCTTATTATTTAAAATATTCATTTGGAAAGCTTTCAAGCCCTGCAGCACAAAAGCATGTGCCAGAACTGCTGCAGAGAGAAAACATTGCATTTTCTGACTCTGCACAGCTCTCATAGTCACATTTTTTGTGAAGAGATACAAACTCCTGGACCTGGCCAGTCCATTTCTGTGCTCACAGAGGCTTCTCAAACACCACTGGATTGTAAAGAACATTTCACTCAAGGGATTGAATGTTTAAAAAAGCTATGCTGATCTGAGGCTGTCAAAAGTCCTGTTTTAATGACAACACCTGAAAACATCTTTTTTTGTAGGATAAATCTGTGGAACTCTCCTGCCTGGACAGTCCTGAGCCACAACACACCAAATCCTACAGAACTTGAAAGCAACAGCAAATCCCCAAATGTGCTGATGCTTTTTGGCCCTAAGTATTATTTGTAGAGACATTCTTCACATAAATATTTCATTTTACTGTCTATACACAGAGCTTTTAGCATACTGATTGTCTTAATGTCAGCTTAGGCCTCTAGGTGCTTTTGCAATGCGAGCCACAGATGCAGCAAAAGCTGGGAAAATATTTATTATGAATAATTTGTGGCAAGTTTTACGATTTGTTTTGAAACCAACTGTTCCCAAAGACTCACAATTCAGAGCTGTTTGACAAACAGTGAAATTATATCAGTGAATAAGTCCCTGGACATTATTCCAGTGTTGGTTCAGACCATCACCAGTCTGGAGAGTGGCTGGGGCAGAGGGCAGGAGGTAAGGAAAAGAATTCTTGGTGCAGGAGATTTTTCAAAGTCATCTTCCCTTTTTTTAATCTCTTTCCTTGAAAAAAGGAAAATAATAATAAAGAAAATTATTCTCTTCTCTTTTCCACCATTTCTGTTTAACATAAAAACAAGCCAAAAACTCAGGGCAAGGGTTAAAAGAGGTTCATTCAACTTTAACTTCATGAGTGAAGATGCTTAATTATTACAAGTAACAGGACTCTTGGCCTAAGCTTATTTCTGCTTTCTGTTGCCACATTTTAGTAGAAATCCTTTAAGATAACATTAAAAATCCCTTGGTGCCTCTTGCTCCTCAAACACAAAATCTAATCTCTGTTTGTGGCCACAGCAGCTCTTTTTGTGCAGCTGTAATTATTCAGCTGGGATGGCACCATCACAATTTTATCAGTTCAGTTGAAGGGTAGACAAAGGAAATCATAGACACAGATAGGAAAGCTCTGCTGTGATTTGAGTATTTTGCTTTTTTTCTTTTTTTTTCCCTTTTTCATCATATATTTGTTATTTCTTTTGGGTTACAAATTTAAGGGAAATGTGAGAACACCACTGCCCACGGGCTTGCTGGGGTATGAAAGTTGCCTCTGTGAGATTTGTTGCTCTATCACAAGAACTGAACTCTGCTGAAATGTCAGCAGCATATTGTCATGATTAATAAAATGTCTGAACTGAATCAGATTTGCAACTGGAAAAGGCAGAACTCCTTTTTCCAGCCTTGGAACATTCACTGTGCTATCACTGCTGCTAATGCTGCTAAGTCCCACTTATAAAACAAAATTTGTTTGTTTCTTTAATGAACATATGGGAATTTAATTATAACAAAGCTGATGCAAACAAAAATTTGCAAAAGGCATTACATATACAGTAAGGAGCATACTCAGTTTCAGCTTCCCCAGTTCTGCATACAGTGACATCAGATGAATTTGTATTCCATTTCTAAACTCAGACATATGCATCACAATGTCTTGTAATCGAGATATATAAAGGTTACAACCATCTGCTTCTCAGACTGCCTTGCTAAGTTATAAGACAAACCCAAGTTTTGAATTTTCATTGCATTTAAAGGGCTGATTTATTGATATTTGCAGGAAAAAAAAGAACCCACCCCCAAAAACAACAAAGGTCAAATCAATAGCTAAGAACAGCTATAATGATGTTTGTGGTAAAGTGAAAACATGACTGATAAGGTTGTAAAGTTCAGCACTCGAATATTCTCGTTACACCTGTATTCCTGGGAAGGTTTTTTCCTACTGTGGAGTTGGCTTAGAACTGCTCTTAACCTCACTGGCACCCAATTCAAGAAAACAAAGCAAAGCAAGTCTGCAGCAAAAGAAAGAAAAAAAAAAATAAAAAAATGAACTATTAAAAAAAAGAACTATTAAAATGAAACCTCTTCTCTGAAGAACCAGTTGAAAGGAGAGGAAAGTGATGTAAATCATTAACTGGGGTCATGCAGCATCAGCTCTCTCGTTAAAAAGTTGCAATTAAGAAAACAGAAAATGCCACATGAAAGGCAACCTGTGTTCCTCCCCTTGCAAAGTGCTCCCATGATATATTTTTTAAAGAATAATTACATAATTGGCCCATATGCTGCATGGACTACAATTGAATCTTGATTTTGCTTCTGATTCCTGATTGCTGCCACAGTTAACGCTGGCAGCTCAGTGATTGATATGTTCCTCAGACAGACAGAACAGGAATGTGTAATTCTCTGAGTAACACATTTTGTTGCTAATTATTTGCCTTATGTCAGTTGATAATTTAGGATATACAGAGGACACATTTCCCAATTAATCTCTCAGAACCCTGAAGCGTGATTTTTTCTCTTGCATATAACAGCTGGCATTTCCAAACACAGAAACCTAAAGCAGGAATGCAAAATCCCTCCAAGATACCTTGCAAATATTGAATATTGAACCTCCAGTTACTGAAAACAAATCATTTCCAGCCCAAATAATGCAGTCTTAGATTAATGAAAGAGATGGACCAACAAGGAGTGAGCACTCCCTTCTCTAGAGCAGTGGAATTTGTGTTTTGGAAGAATCACAACACTGATGCTGGAGTGTTTTACAAAGCAGAAAGTTTCCAGCTACAAAGGCACAAGGTCTACCATGGCCAGTGATAAGATTTTTAAAGCCCTAAGCAGTTACACCTCTAAAAAGCAGCTCCTTTTGGTATTTGCTGCTAAAATTGATGAAGAGGGATGAGAAAAACTATGGGGTGTGAAGAGGATTTATGCAGCTTTCTCTAAGCAAAGCTCAGCCAATTTCCTTGTGTGTAAGGAGTCATTTTTGCTGGATCCAGCCAGGTTTTACCTGTAAGTGTCAATTTGAAAATGGCTTTTATCAGCTTCATAATAGAATTTCTGGTCGGGGGCAGGAAGGTGTACACACATTTTCACTTACTAGGGATGAGTCTGAAACACTGAATTTCAGATTTTGTCTCCCTTTTCTTCAGGCCAACACCACAATTCTCAGTTTTTTACGTCTCCCTGGAGTGTTTCAGGCTCCCAGCTGGTTTGGAGGTGTCTGAACCTTCCCTGCAGGAATTTTCCCCAGTGCACAGGGACAAAGCAAGGCTGGTGCTCCTGGTGGGGAATGGGAAAGATCCAGGGAAGGGAGAGAGCATCCAAACCCCCTGATCACTCTGCTGAGGAACTTTAGCACTGCAATGCTGATACTCTTCCCCTTCATCCAGGCAGAAAAATAGCTGTGAAAAGACACTGGCATGGCCTTTGATTTAAAAAAAACCCCACATTTCTCTGCCTTAATTGACACCTTAGAGCCTAAATTTGATGCTCAAATACACTACATATACCTCAAAGTCTTCAAATGCAAACCCAGCCTATCAGGGGTGTTACCAACACCTAAATTCCAGGAGACAGTTTAGATTTAGCTCAGATTATCTGTTTGTTTCCCATCTCCTGTTTTAAAGTCTGGCAACCTGACTTCTTTTTTTTTTTTTTTTAATTAATTTATTCTGTTGCTATGGTGACAGCTCATCCTGTCAATCAGCAGCAGAAGAGGAAGGAATACCTTCCTGTGAGCAACTGCAGAAAGGCAACGTTCTGTAGGTGCAACAATTAAGAAATTGGATTAGTTTGGAGGAAATTAATATATACCCTCACAGTAAGAAGTCCAAATGATGCTTAGCTCCCTACAACATTTATTTTTGTCATTAGAGTGCACGTGGGTAAGGAAATGCAATCATCTGAACCCAGCATTTGGATGCACGTTCCCTCCGAGCCCTGGGGAGAGAAGACTGCTGTGGGGAAGATGGGACAGAGCAGATGAAATTTTAAATTGCTTTTGCTCGACTTCTATCCCATTTTAGTCGGTGTGTAGTGCTGGAATGCCTGGAACTTCAATAAAATAGTGGGATGTGTGTTAAACTGAGCAAGCTGTGAACACCAACGAGAATCTTCCCGTGAATTCCATGAATTCCACGGCTCCATTCACCAGGAGCTGCAGAGAAAGCCTGAATTAAAAACCCCATTTCCCCCTGGGAAGGCCCAGCAAGGCCAGAGCTTTGGTTTGAGGATGATATTGTCATGAGGAAGGCTGAAATCTGAAATCTCTCCCTCCTGCCCAGCTCTTCATCCCACTGCTACCTGCTTTTCGCTCCATTATTTCACATCAGGAGAAAACCCAGGGCCATTGAACTCAGCCAACAGCTTTCAGCACTTCAGCAGATTTTCTCTGCTGGATCACTTGCTTTTAGTACTCACCATTAAATGAAATCTAGCAAAATATTGAATAAAAGTTGAATACTTCTTTTTATTTTTTTTTTTTTTTTTATTTTAAGACCCAGGTTTTGCACTTCTCTCATGACCTTAAGTTTCCTTATTTTACCATGCTTACCATTTTTCCTTATTTTACCATGCTTATTCTTGAGATTTCATGTAGAAATAATCTTACCATTGTTTGCACTATTCTTATATGCTCACCAGCTCATCATTTGCTTTTATTAATTTAATTTATTTAAACTGAGTTACAATATCATTACTCTTAACAATTTCTGAAATATTTCAGATTTCTCTGTTAAATGATTCCCTATATATCACATGGGTACTTAAAATCTTAGTGCATTTTAGTATTCTCTCAACATGAGCTGCTTCACCATCAAACTTTTGTTTCTTTCTTTATTCTTAACGCATCTGTTCAGATAATATTGTTATCACTAGTTCCTACACGCTCCTCTATTTATGAGACTTGTCTTTTTCACAGGATTAGCTCTCAAATAGCCATGGATTGTTCCACAAATTCTCTCACTAAGCAATGCAGTATTGTCATCCCAAAATATATTTGAAATAATATAGTTAGCACAATCAAAATCTCTGGAATAAAATTCCTCCACGATCAAAGTTCTGGCTTTCTTGCAGACTTTTTTGCTTTTAAATCAGCAATGCATTTTGCTATCTGCTTTCCCTAACTGCCCTCTGGGGTTTTGAAAACTGGATTGTTTTATTGTTCTTATCTATTAAATCTCTCTGATGTATCAGAGCACAGAGTGATTGCACTCTGGCTGCCCAACACCAGCTCACAGCAGCTTCAAAACATTGCTTTGCTGCTTCTTCTTCATCCCACAACTCATCTTATGGTTTTCAGTGGTAAATTTTTGGTGATCTTTCTTCCTGGAGAAGCTCTGAATTCTTCTTAGCAGTCTGCATCTAGACAAAAAGAGGTGATTTCTCCCTTCACTTTTTCATTAATTATAATAGATTAAGCATTAGGGGTCCTAGGTTGGGCTGTATCTTTATTTTTTTCTTCACATCTAGCCTAGAACTGTGTGCTGCAAAATTCACATCAGCCAGCTGTGTCCCCTCAGGACCCCTGGGTGGCTCTGGCCAGCGGTGCCACCAACGTCCCTTCCCACAGGAAAACCAAATCCATCAAAACCTGAACCAGCAGGGACACCTGAGCCACAGGAGAGCTGCAGGCAGAGACTGGGATGGGATGGGATTGATGGGATGGGATGGGATTGATGGGATGGGGATGAGGATGAGGATGAGGATGAGGATGAGGATGGGATGAGGATGAGGATGAGGATGAGGATGAGGATGAGGATGAGGATGAGGATGAGGATGAGGATGAGGATGGGGATGGGATGGGGATGAGGATGAGGATGGGGATGGGATGAGGATGAGGATGAGGATGAGGATGAGGATGAGGATGAGGATGAGGATGAGGATGGGGATGGGATGAGGATGAGGATGAGGATGAGGATGAGGATGAGGATGAGGATGAGGATGGGATGAGGATGAGGATGAGGATGAGGATGAGGATGAGGATGAGGATGAGGATGAGGATGAGGATGAGGATGAGGATGAGGATGAGGATGGGGATGAGGATGGGGATGGGATGGGGATGAGGATGGGATGGGATGGGATTGATGAGGAATGGGATGAGGATGAGGATGAGGAGGAGGAGGATGAGGATGAGGATGAGGATGAGGATGAGGATGAGGATGGGATGAGGATGAGGATGAGGATGAGGATGAGGATGAGGATGAGGATGAGGATGAGGATGAGGATGAGGATGAGGATGAGGATGGGGATGAGGATGGGGATGGGATGGGGATGAGGATGGGATGGGATGGGATTGATGAGGAATGGGATGAGGATGAGGATGAGGAGGAGGAGGATGAGGATGAGGATGAGGATGAGGATGAGGATGAGGATGGGATGAGGATGAGGATGAGGATGAGGATGAGGATGAGGATGAGGATGAGGATGAGGATGAGGATGAGGATGAGGATGAGGATGAGGATGGGGATGAGGATGGGGATGGGATGGGGATGAGGATGGGATGGGATGGGATTGATGAGGAATGGGATGAGGATGAGGATGAGGAGGAGGAGGATGAGGATGAGGATGAGGAGGAGGATGAAGGTGAGGATGAGGATGAGAATGAGGATGAGATGAGATGGGATGGGATGGGATGGGATTGATGGGATGGGATGGGGATGAGGATGAGATGAGATGGGATGGGAGGGGATTGATGGGATGGGATGGGATGGGGATGAGGATGAGGATGGGGATGAGGAGGGAAGTCATTGCCAGGGACTCTGTGCACATCCAGGAGCAGCAGCACTTTGATTCCACTGCCTGGTGAGCACAGGAATGCCCGTGCTGGAGGAAACACAGCACAGATGAGATTTCCAACTGGTGTTTTAGCTCTTGACACACACAAACCAAACTATCCTAGCACAGCCATAATGCTACAGCTCCAGATGTTAAGAGTTGTCTTTGTAGCCGGTTTTTCATCACAAAATGGGCCCATTCAAACCTTTTGTGGGGTAAGGAAAATCCCTGGGTGATTGAGAGTTCATCTCTCTTGCCAGCAGATGTTTGCTGTGGAAACACAGGGTACACAAAGGTACCAGGCACTCCTTTGAGCCTCATCCCCACTAAATCCTGCTGGTGATTGATTCCCATCATTCCCATCATTGATTCCCATCATCAGCATTAACGTGCTCAGCAGAGCCAAGTTCCACGTAAATATCATCCGATGTACTTTGGTTTGCTCCTGCAATATTCTTCAGCTGTAGGGAGACAAGAACCTGTGTACACAAAGTGCATTCATTTTTAAAAGGATGTCTGAGGGATGGCAGGATTTGGGCTTGGTTTGTTTTGAAAAGCAGCTGTGTTGCAAAATCCAAGACCAAAATCTTGAATATCCAGGGAGCACAAAACTGTGTGACAGTGAAAGAAACCAAGCAAGGACAGATGAGGGAACTTTTCTATTGACTCCCAGTACGAGGAATCAACTTTTTCACCTTATCTGCTGTGAAATTAATCAGATTTTCACATTATGGTAGTACAAAGAGCTACCACCTGTGTAATTTCCTGAGCTCACTGGATTTTCTTTTGTCTGGCACCTTGTGTGCTGCCCAGTGTCATTCCTGTTTTGTTCATAGGCTTTGACAGTGTGAGTACATTTTCTCTCCAGAGCAGACAGCCCCCAGCTGTAGCTTTCCACATTGTGAAGCTGACACCACACAAATCAAGATGTGCCTTAAACTTGTCCTTGAAGTGCTTCACTTCTCTCCTGACCCCTCAGCTATTCACTGCAGTTTTCTACCAAACAAAAAGAGGGGGATTTCTAGCACCTTCCCAGCGTGTACAACGCATAAATAAATCAAAACAGATGAATCTACTGGAGAACCACTACAATAATATTTAATCATACCCTCAGAATTCAGCTGTCAAAACCTTTTCCTACAAATATTCGGGTGTATAAGGAGATTTCACACAGAAATACCTGAGATCTTGATGCAATAACTATATATTCTTCAAAATTTTGCAACTGCACAGAGAAGCAGTAACTAAAGAGGACTTTGCTGAAAGTTATTTCTGTTTGAAGTTCATTGATTCTCATTCTGGATACTTTTATTTCACCAGGCAGTAGTTTTGGAATAGTTTTACTATTGATCATCATCTGACACAGCAGGCTGCTGAGGAAAAAGTTAAACTACAACTAATGAGCAATAAAACTCCCTAGCACAGGTCCAGCAGTGGGCAGTGTCTAAATGTTGTGGTTAAATGTTTACAAAGATGCAATCAGATTCCTTATCCAGACAGTATCCCATCAAATTGATAAAAAGAGAGGATTTTATCCAGTGCTGAAATGTATACCTGCCACATGAATTAATTCTGGAGGGAAATAAATAAATGATAAGTTTTTATAAATGATAATTTATAAATAAATGATAAGAATTGTGCAAAGGATCTTCATTTTTACTTGATATACTTCTTTCCACCCATAGTAAAGGCAATGCCTTCCTCCTTTAGACCAGAGGAGATTCAGAGCAATGGAAGTCACTGATGACTGTTTCCATGTCCCTCCAATCTATGTGAACTCTTTCTAAAGTGAAGGTTATTTCTCTTTTTTTGCTACTTTCCCCCTCCTCCTTGTTCCTCAGCATTTCATCTGTTTGTCAAGCGTGTTCTGGATCTTACTATTTCCTTCCTTTCCAATGGAAGTGTAATTAATTCCTGCAGGACTCAATTAAGGTTTTGAGTGCAGATGATGCTGCAGGAGTGAGATGAGCAGGGCTGGAGGAGAGGGCAGGGTTTGTGCTCCAGCTCTGGGAGCTGCCCCAAGCTCCGTGTCCATCCTTTACCACACACCCAGGACAATGCTTTTGCTGACTGAACAGCATAAAAGTGCTCTTGTGGTGCCTCTGGGCTTCTGGAGAGCTCGCTGCTCCCTGTGACCTGGGAGAGGGAATTGCCCTGGGATGGCCAGGTTATCCTGGAACGCTCTCAGCATCAGCACAGCAAGGGCTTGGCTTGGCTTTTTCCCCTCTGGCCCTCTCAGCCAAGGCTGGTGCTGGCAGGGGAGTGTGGCAGGGCACAAATGTCCTGTGTGGGTGGCTGGGACCAGCCTGAGGTGTTTGCATCCTCACCACAGCTTCCTTTCTCAGCAGCATCCCCCACAGATTCACCCCCTGCTCAGGCACCTTCCTCTTTTTTGCTTCTTCACAGATAAGGTAATTTTAAAGATATTTATCCAGAAACACTGGGGAGCTCCTGACATCAGGCCAGAGGGTGACACTTCTGTTCATTTGTTTTTTCCTGTTGCACAGTCACAAAATTTACAGAAATCTGACCAAATACAGAGCTGAGTAAATATGACTTTAAATATTGAAATATTAATATTACACAGATGAACATTTTGAGACTTTGTAGCATCACAATGTTGGAAGAGACAATGCCCATCTGAGAACCAGCTAATTGGCAAGAAAGAACATGATTAGAAATGTTCCTAAGATTTTTTTTTTTCCTGTAGGTTTTAAGGAAAACAATGGTGTCAATGAGAGCTTGGGCTTCTCAAGAGCTTGAGAAGAGTCAAATAAGGGGAATTTGAGATGGAAAGACAAGAAATGGAACTTTCTGAAAGCTGAGGAAAAGCCTGAATAGACAAGTGTAATGAAAGGAGATAAAATCTTACAGACCAGAGTAGAAATATTTGAGAACCAGATCCAAGATGAAATCCTCAGGCTACGTGGGCTCCCATATGATCTGGGGAAGAAAGAGCTGGCTAATTTTCTTGAAAATTGGATTGCAAAAGCTTAACAGCTTGCAGTTGAAGATGACCCAGTTTGCGTTAAAAAGCAGACAAAAACCTTTAAAATGATAAAAGAAGGGGGAAAAAAGAGAAAAAGAAAGAATTCCTGAGTGGGAGGCAGGAGGATGCTTGGCCTCTCAGATCAGAGATACGAGGGAAGGATCCTCCTCAAGGCAGCCTATAAGGACAGTTACCTTACCCAATATACTTCACATTTCCTTTTATTTCTCTTTATTTCTTCTTCTTTCTGTCTCACAACAGCAAAGATTCAAACCAGCCCCACCAAAGAAGAAAGTGAGGGGACATTTCCACTTCTGTCTCAGGGTAAATAAGGTTTCCCATCTGTTTCCAGATTGGAAAGTGCAGGATATGCAATCCTGTGGCAGAAAATGCCCACCTGGTTCCAAAGACATTCAGAGTTCTACAGCTCTGAAAAATTCCCAGCAGAAGATACAGCCTAGTAGATAATGGTATTAATGAGATTTCATAATTGAGTTATAAATCTCTTTTAGAAAAACACCTCATGGATTAAAGAATTTCCAGTCAGCTCCAGGTTTGGCTCTTCACCACTGAATATCGAATGCTATCAAAGATCAGGCAACAAACATTGCATTTAGAAACTGCTAATGACCACAAATGTCCTGATTTGTACAAACCTGTCCCTGTTCTGCAGCTCTGAGGACAAGAGCTGAGATATTGAGTGACCCATACGAAAACTGGAACAAACCAACTGCTCTGACCTCACTTTCATCACACAGTGCTCAACATCCACCTTCTTTCTCCTTTCTTTTCCTTCCAAATTCCGTGATAGTCCTCTCAAATCACACAAATCCCCCAAAGCCACAACCTTTCAAAGCTTTTTTCAAAGGACTCCTGCATTCAGCACCTGCTGGAATGACACAAAGAACCTTTTGGGACTGTGGCACGTTGGACTGAAGTGCCACACAAACCTGCTGCCATCTCCTGACTTCCCACCATGAGGAGACACAGAGAGACAGAACTGAAACTTTTTATAGATAACTCTGGGAATTTCACACTCCAAGGCTTTTC
This sequence comes from Poecile atricapillus, assembly GCF_030490865.1. Taxonomy (NCBI): domain Eukaryota; kingdom Metazoa; phylum Chordata; class Aves; order Passeriformes; family Paridae; genus Poecile; species Poecile atricapillus. The sequence continues at coordinate 18,984,460 of NC_081260.1, read as the reverse complement.
CTCATATCAATTTTCTTACTCATTTCCACTTAGATAAATGAACACGGGATTATGCAGCACCTCATAGTTGAACAGCTGCTTCAAAATTTTAATTAAAAACATTCCAAACATTATTAGTTTTCAAACTTTCCAAACTCAGGTTGTTTTTTTTTTTGTGGTTCTACCTGTAGTTTGTTGATCTGCTCTAGGTGACATTTTCAATTGTTATTTGTAGATAATTTTTCTCCCATGTACCACGTTATTCCAGTTTTTCAGAGATGGATTGACACTGTCAGTTTTAATCCCATTTTAAGACAAATAATTGACCTACAGCTGGAATAGTCAATGCCCAGATTTCTTTGAAAGTCCTATATAAATATACAGTCTGATTTACCACACTGAGATTTTTATTTAAATGAAACATGTTGTTTCTCACTGTGAATGTAATGAAGGGAAAAAGAGAAGATAATTCAGCTTGAATACATAATTAGAGAGCTATTTCAATGAATTTTGAAAAGATTCTCAGGCTTCTTTTGGGTTTTTTTTTTTTTTGTTTCTTTTTTAAGTACTTTTAAAGTTTTTTGAAATGGTTAGTTGGAGAACATTGGCCTGCATTGAAAAATATAAAATGGAGTGCATAATCTAAGGAACACAGCATTTGTGTAACTATTTGAATTTTTGTTTTTAGATTGTCAAATCAAGTGTGTTCTAAAGTAGTCTCTTGTGAGTGTACATAATGAAAAAAAATTCTATTTCAGCAGATAATTTTTCAGGTGATTTGCTTGCAGCAAAACAAAATGCTCAGCTAAAAGGATAATAGAAAACCTAACGTGTTATTTCCATTTTTAAAGAAATGAGTATTGTTATGGTTAGAAAGGAGTGGTTTCTTTATTGGTGACTGAAAAAAACAAAGTAGTGCCATATTTCTTTCTGCTCAGCTAATGCTGCATCAGGAACCTCTTGCAATATCATTAATTGTGTGATAGTGCTGGAATCCTGGCCTTTGACCCAGTTCTTTCCTTTACCTTCCAGACTGACATTCCCACTCCACAACATGCAAGAACCCCAACTCCATCTACAGTGTGATACAGAGAAAGAATAAAATAACTTTTAAACTGGGTAAAACTTCTCAGATGCTCAGTGCTTGGGAGTGCCACATACCCTTGGGTATAAATTTTTAATCCAGTTCACTGAGATCTCTCCACTCTCCACATCTGCTTTTCATGCCATGATATTTTATTTTCTAAATGTTTGACAAAGTTACTCTCTGGGTAAAGTTTGCATCAGAACTACGGGATTACACATCTCTTTGCCTCTACCTCAATTTCTGCTCAGATGTATTTGTATTCTGCAGTACCAACACCTTCACAGTCCTCCTGAACTCCCCTAGCAAAGCTGTTCTTCCTCCTAAACCCCTGCCTGAAATTACTTTCACTTCAGTCACTTAAGGCAACTTCCTTCAGTTCAAATTAAGCCATCTCTCTCTCTCCCTGTCTCTCAGACATGATAATTTTGTCCTTGCCACAGAAACACAAAGCAATTTTGGGCTGCAGAGATGCTGTGAGAGGTCAGAGCAGGGCTGCAGCCCCAGGAGGGGCTGGGAGGAGGGAGCAGCAGCTTTGGGACAGCGTTGGCTCCTGATGTTCTCCCCCAGCCCTGGAGGGAGCAGCAGTTTTGGGGCAGTGCTGGTTCCTGATGTTCTCCCCCAGCCCTGGAGGGAGCAGCAGCTTTGGGGCAGTGCTGGTTCCTGATCCTTTCCCCAGCCCTGGAGGGAGCAGCAGTTTTGGGGCAGTGCTGGCTCCTGATGTTCTCCCCCAGCTCTGGATGGAGCAGCAGCAGCTTTGGGACAGTGCTGGTTCCTGATGTTCTCCCCCAGCCCTGGAGGGAGCAGCAGCTTTGGGGCAGTGCTGGTTCCTGATGTTCTCCAGCTCTGGATGGAGCAGCAGTTTTGGGGCAGTGCTGGTTCCTGATGTTCTCCCCCAGCTCTGGATGGAGCAGCAGTTTTGGGGCAGTGCTGGTTCCTGCTCCTTTCCCCAGCTCTGGATGGAGCAGCAGCTTTGGGGCAGTGCTGGTTCCTGATCCTTTCCCCAGCTCTGGATGGAGCAGCAGTTTTGGGGCAGTGCTGGTTCCTGATGTTCCCCAGCTCTGGATGGAGCCGCAGCTTTGGGGCAGTGCTGGTTCCTGCTCCTTTCCCCAGCTCTGGATGGAGCAGCAGTTTTGGGGCAGTGATGGTTCCTGATGTTCTCCAGCTCTGGATGGAGCAGCAGCTTTGGGGCAGTGCTGGTTCCTGCTCCTTTCCCCAGCTCTGGATGGAGCAGCAGCTTTGGGGCAGTGCTGGTTCCTGATGTTCTCCAGCTCTGGATGGAGCAGCAGCAGCTTTGGGGCAGTGCTGGTTCCTGCTCCTTTCCCCAGCCCTGAATGGAGCTGGGCTGTTGGGATTGCAGTTGAGGCAAATCCAGGGAAAGCAGAAGCTGCTCCCGTTGTCCCTTTGATGTGTTATCAGCCAGGACACAGAGAGCTCCCAGAGACACAACTGGAGGCACTTCTGTGGCTCCCCTGTGCCACTGCCTGCTGCCCATCTCCTCACCTCAGCATCAGCATCCTCCTCCCTCACCCTGCCTTTGCTTTCAGCCCCCCTGGAGCACCTCAGACACTCCTGGCGTGCACAATATAGCCATTAAAAAAACCCCAAACAACAACACAGCACAGAAAACCCAGCAGGGAAGGTGAAAAGCACCAAAATCCCAAGGAAAAAGGCCCGGGGCTGAGAGCAGCAGCAGGGCTGAGCTGGCACTGCCACCCTCACACAGCCCCAGCTCAGCTCAGCTCCTCTCCAGCTGCTGCAAAGCCTTCAAACCCTGTTATTTGGGCACAAAATACAGACAGCAGCAAATACACAAATTACCCAAAGCATCACAAATTACCCAAAAGGAAACTCTGGAAAAATGAAAAGGTATTTGGGGTTTTTTTGTTTTTTTTTTTAATAAACTTCTGCTCAAGCTCCAAGACTGGTGTGACAAATGCCAGCCAGCCAGAGTCACCCACTGTCCTGCAGGGCAAACACAACTGTGAAAACCGACAGAAAGGAAAATATACTGCAGAGAATTGAAAACTTCCTTTTCTCATGAAAATAAAATCACATTACAGGTTCACAAGAAGAATCCAAAGCCTTCTAAGCAACAGAGCAATCGGCAAAATTTGAATCCAAATCAGAAAAATAAGATCATTAACATTAATTTAAAACTTTCAAGTCTTACCTTGATTATGAAGCTCCATCAGTGCCCTTTATACCTGGAAGGGAAGAGAAGGGAGAGCAATGCTTAGTACACAAAAACTATTGCAAGTGATAAATAAGAGCTGTCAGCAGGAGTTTAATTTCAATTTAGCAGTTAAACATTTCAATTCTCTATCAGCAACACAACTAAAATTTAACTCTAATGGGAAAATTAGTTTTCTAACTTTATAGCATAGAAGAAAAATGTATTAACTCATTCTGGTGTCAGAAAACTTCTGCTGTTATAACAATTTGGGATTTCATATATTTTCGAGATTTCAGAGTTGTTTTTTCCCAAGCAGAAAGGGATGACTCTTTTAGGCAACAAAGTATTTGAGATTTTACTTCAAATCAGAAAATGGTGTTTTTAGGACAATGCAGAAAACGTCAAGACAAAATGATCCAACAGAATATTTTGTATTTTGTGCAGTCATTTGTGTCCAGGCAAAAGGAACCCATGTTCCTATCCTGATAAGAGGAACCAACTCCCAACAAATATCAGAAAATACCATTATTAGGGACAATTTGCATCCACTCTGCAAACTGAGGAATCCACACTACATCACAGGGAGTCAATGTATTAAGAGACAAAATTAAGCACAATGGATAATTATCTCACTAGAAAATGTGGTTAAGCCAATCAGCACCATCAAAATGTATCAAAATGATCTCTGGAAAGCTTTCTCCTTTATCTCCAAACCATTCCACTGCTGCATCAACAATAAACACAAACTCCCTCTGCAATTTCTATTCACTCTATTAAAATCCGTTTGAAAACATCCTTCTATCAATTCAGCAGATTATTCAAGCAAAAACATTAAAAAAAATAAAAAAGCAGGAGAAGAAGTGAAATCCCAAGTTCAATAATTACAGATACTGCTCACTTTATTTTGACCAATCAGCTCTTAATTGTTTAGCCTGGTAAGACGAAAGTCAATTAGTACTTCTTTAATAGACTAATCCTTCTGCTTTTAATTGTCATATCAATAATACTGGCATATCCCTAAAGAAAAGTCAATAGTTATTACACCAACTAATTAAAATCTGACTTTAAAGGTAACACACTGAAGGTTCTGTTCAGAAATGGCAAATTCTTAGAAGTAAAATAACTCTTCATGGGACGGGGTAGGGGAGGCTCATTTTCTTCTGTGAATCCACCAAAAATGTGTGGATCTTCTCACTATCAGAAGTGACTTTTTGATTGGCATAATGAGAAGAGCAGTAAAACAGATTTAAAACTGTGAAGTTGCACAAGATTCCCACTGGATAATATAAAATGCTGACAGACAACAAAGGGATTCCACACTTGTTATTCACTGCAGATTAAAATTTAAACATCATCTGAGCGAGCCAAGGATTTAAACCAATTTTCCTAGCACAGAATTATAAAATAAAATAACCTGAGACAGGAAATGACTGTTTGAGGGTACAGGTCTGCTAATGACTCCAGGAAAAAAAAAAAATTAAAATATTCCTTATTATCCATAATGAGAGCAGGAGCACTCCAAGGGTGTTTTACATTCTGCTGCTGTCCCTGAGCTGGAGAAGCTGAGGCAGGAGCTCTCAGGAAGGCTGGGGATGTGTGCAGCAGCACGATGTGTGTCACCTGCTGAACACAGCACTCAAAACAGACACCAGGAAAGATCAAATAAATATTCCATGTGCCATGTCAGACTTTTTAGAACGATGCAATTGAACAAGTTGTTTTAGGGATTAAAAAAAGACTGAAATAGAGGATAGGATAGAGCTTTATACTTGAGTCAAAAGTGCTGCTACTTTTTTTGTTTTACTAGCTGATGATTAAAAAAATAAATAAAAAAAAATCTAGCATCTCTGATTTATGGTTTTATGGATTTATTATATTTAAATATATTATATTTATTATAATTTAATATTATAATTATAATATAAAAATTATTATATCATTTAGGAATTTATTATATTATTTTATATATTCTATATATTTTATTATATTATTAATATAATTAATATATTGATATATCAATATCATATACATTATACTAATATATTAATATTATATAATGATATTTTATGTTATTTATATTATTAATAGATTTAATATATTTTATTATATTATTTATTATATTATAATATATATTAGGATAAATATTATATTATATTTAGGATTTATGGTTGCACTCAATCTTTATAGTAAAATGGAAAAGCAAAAAGAAACTAAGTGAAAACTTGGTTTCCAAAGGGAGGGGAGACAAAACAATCAGAGAAGGAGTGTATCTAAATGAATGTACAATAGAGAAAAAGTGGGAGGGGAAAAGAGCAGCAGTCATTAACAGGAGGAACAATTTTGGAGATGGATGATCAAGGATGCTTTTGGAAACACGGTGGTTTGTGGAGATTAAAGGAAACTCTCAAGTGCCTGGTCTAAATAACCCTGTGTGTTTCAAGCTGAACAACATGAAAAGCTCAGGCTCTTCTCCAGCTCCAGGTGCACTCCAAAAATATACAATACTATATACAGGTCAATTTATAAATCAATTATATGGATAATTGTACCAGGAGCTCACACACAGATTTGTTCATGGTGCAATCATAATTAATACACTGCAATTCCAGCCTGAGCAGAGTCTAAGGAAACTTCTGCCGAGGATTTACAACACAGAGTTGACCCTGATGAGTTTCTTAAAGGAAACTCTAAACAACACAGGAGAAAAATGAAACACCATTAACACACACCTTCAAATATGTATGTTCTACATGAAATGACTTTATATACAGTTTAACACAGGTAGTTAACAGGAAATACCATTCTATTATATTTAGAAATTAATTTTAGGATATAATTTTGGCCTGATAAAACCAACCAGGTGAAAGTAAAGCAAAACCATCGAGAAGCTGATATGAAAGGAGAAGCAGAAGAACAAAACTCATCATAAATGCTGGATTCTTAATGTTCTACAACAGCACCAAGTGTTAGATCTCTGAAGGTGAAGACAAGAGATGCACAAACTGACGAGCTCAAATTTTGGCAAAGAGAACTGCTGGGAATAGAATCTCTATATCCCCAGTCCTTCAGCTTCAGGGATATAAATCTCTAACAATTTTAACAGGTTTTTTTCTAAGTAATGGTGATGGTGTTACGGTTTTCAGGGTATATATATGTATATATATATATATATGTATATATGAATTCACACACATGCACACACACACTGCTGGTGAGTCTGGTTGGATGTTTCACCATACATAATAAGAAGAGAAGCAACATTTGTGCTGTCTAGGAAAAAATAACTCCAATGCTTCTCCGTGCAAAATCCACCCATTTCCTTCCTGCACTGTACCACATTGTTTTCATGGTTTGAAGAGCTAAAAAGCCAGCCTAAAAAAATTACATTATTGCAGCCCTGGAACAGATTGCCTAGGGAAGGTGTGAAGTTACTATCATTAGAGATCTTTTAGTATGAGTTTTGCCAGCATCTATTTGTGCTTTGATTCCATCTTGCATAAGGAGAGGGCCCAGGGAGGCTCCTCAGGTCCCTCCCTCTCTCCAGCTCCACTTTTTCACTCGGTGCCATGGAATGCAGGAGAGAAGTCAGAGGAAGTGCAATGGGATTTTTATTCATAGCAAATAATACTTATGAAAATAGAATGCAGGAGGCCAATCTATCACCTCTGTGATTTGACTACGAAACCACAATACTTCAAAGCACATAATCCCTTCCCTCATGACCCGGTAATGCGTTCAGGAAAAACTGCAAGAGCCAGAGATTTATTCCACTTCCAAGCCGTGTAGTTCGTTGTACCAACCAACCAAAGCACAATATATATTAGAATTAAACCCTGTCCACCTCTTCAGAACACACTCCAGGAAATTCATATCAAATCTGTCTGCTGCAGTTAGTTTTTGTGACAGAACCATTACAGAGAAATAAAGTGTCACTGGTGAGAGGGATGTCAAGCTGCTTTGAATTGGCTAAACAGCATCTGATGTCCTCAAGGATTAGAGTGCATTCTGACCCTGCCCTGCCAATCTGTTTAGCTCCTGACGCTTCACCATATGGGGTCAGAGCAGGGATTTCTCCTCAATGCTAAATGACCTAGAAAAGCCCGTGGCGTTCGCGTGGCAAACACCGCCGGCGTCGCCAAGGCTTCGGCACGCAGCAAAAATCTTCAGCAGATGTGTTTGGATGGAGCCTCTTTGCACCGCTAAATGTGGCTGCTCCCATCCCTTCGGGGCCAGGAAAACCAAACAAACACCTGCTGGGGTGGGTTCCACGTGCAGGTGGAATTTCTGGTGACAAATCCGCGTCTCTGATATGAGGAAACGCTCACAGCGTCTCTGGTGTCACCCTGGGACTGGGACAGGTCATTTGTCACTGGTCGTGGCATTTCATGGAAATCAGCGTGGCTTGGGAGGCTAACAATGCTCCTGGGGGAAATGAGGAGGAGGTGATAAAAATGAAAAACCCCTGTTGAAGCTGAAGAAGAGCATTCTGAGCAAATAGCACACTGAGGTGGGCAGTGTGAGTAAAGAAAAGTGTTTTCTTGTCATGTGGTTTAGCCAAGCAAACAGCAAGATCCGTATTCCATCATTCCAAGTCAACAAATTATTGGGTATTTTTTTTTCAAACTATTTTATTTTATTTTATTTTTATTTTTTTTTATTTATTATTACATATTATTTATTATATATATTTATATATTTTAGATAAATTAATAATATAAATAATATATAAATTATATATATAAAATATATATTTATATATTATTTATATATTTATTATATATAAATTTATATTTATTTATATATTTATAAATGCATATTTATAAATTTATAAATATATTTATAACTAAATATATATTTATTATATAGTTATTATTGATATATTATATATTATTATATTTTATTTATTTTTATTTTTATTTAATTTTATTTATTTATTTATTTATTTATTTATTTATTTATTATTTATTTATTCAAACTATTTTTTGGGTATTTTTTTGCAAACTCTGCTATTACATTACAAAATTTATATCACTGAAGACATGGAAAAAAAAGCATGCTAATCTGAGCAAAAAGAGATGTTAAGTTTTAAGTTTGCCAAATGAGTAGATGCAAAGAAACTGGAACAATGTAGGAGCAAAGATGATCTCAATAAAGATGTATTAATGCATTCTTTAAACTTTCAAAAGTTGTGGTTTCAATGGGAGTACCAATCTAAAAATATCCAGGGCTGCAGAACCATACATAAACAATGAACAGAAGGAGCTTGGAACGCTGGAAGGTTTTATCAAGAATTTATTTCCCTTTTTCCATAAGATAAATTGGTCTGTGCTCATGACGAACATTCATAAATGCAGAGTTTAAACCAAGAGAAACAACACAATCAAACATTCCCTTCCTTACCAACAAATGACAATGTTACTGCAACAAAACACCACTGAACTCCACATAAAAAACTCTCTTCTGGGGTATATGTGTGCTTTAATCTCAAACACGAACATGGGAGCTGTGGAAAATGGGAAAGCAGGGAAGAGGAATGGGGGGAGAAGGAAAGCAGGGGAACTGGTGGCAGATCAAGAGGTTAAACATCTCCAGCAGCTCTCTCCCACTGCAGCATGCTGGACCACCTCAAATGAGCAGAAATGGCTCGAAAGAATGAAAAGGAGTCAGGAATACACATCCAGGAAGGCGATTTTGGAGTGTTTGCAGCACTCTCAGAGGGGTTTTGGGGTGTTTGCAGTGCTGTCAGAGGGGTTTTGGGGTGTTTGCAGTGCTGTCAGAGGGGTTTTGGGGTGTTTGCAGTGCTGTCAGAGGGGTTTTGGGGTGTTTGCAGCACTGTCAGAGGGGTTTTGGGGTGCTTGCAGTGCTGTCAGAGGGTTTTGGGGTGTTTGCAGCGCTGTCAGAGGGTTTTGGGGTGTTTGCAGTGCTGTCAGAGGGGTTTTGGAGTGTTTGCAGCGCTGTCAGAGGGGTTTTGGGTTGCTTGCAGCACTGTCAGAGGGGTTTTGGGGTGTTTGCAGCACTGTCAGAGGGGTTTTGGGGTGCTTGCAGTGCTGTCAGAGGGGTTTTGGGGTGCTTGCAGTGCTGTCAGAGGGGTTTTGGGGTGTTTGCAGCGCTGTCAGAGGGGTTTTGGGGTGTTTGCTGTGCTGTCAGAGGGGTTTTGGGGTGTTTGTAGCACTGTCAGAGGGGTTTTGGGGTGTTTGTAGCACTGTCAGAGGGGTTTGGGGTGTTTGTAGCACTGTCAGAGGGGTTTTGGGGTGTTTGCTGTGCTGTCAGAGGGGTTTTGGGGTGTTTGCAGCACTGTCAGAGGGGTTTTGGGGTGTTTGCAGTGTTGTCAGAGGGGTTTTGGGGTGCTTGCAGTGCTGTCAGAGGGGTTTTGGGGTGTTTGCAGTGCTGTCAGAGGGGTTTTGGGGTGTTTGCAGCACTGTCAGAGGGGTTTGGGGTGTTTGCAGCACTGTCAGAGGGGTTTTGGGGTGTTTGCAGCACTGTCAGAGGGGTTTTGGGGTGCTTGCAGCACTGTCAGAGGGGTTTTGGGGTGTTTGCAGCGCTGTCAGAGGGGTTTTGGGGTGCTTGCAGTGCTGTCAGAGGGGTTTTGGGGTGTTTGCAGCGCTGTCAGAGGGGTTTTGGGGTGCTTGCAGCAATGTCAGAGGGGTTTTGGGGGGTTTGCAGCACTGTCAGAGGGGTTTTGGGGGGTTTGCAGCGTTGTCAGAGGGGTTTTGGGGTGTTTGCAGCAATGTCAGAGGGGTTTTGGAGTGTTTGCAGCACTGTCAGAGGCAGCAGTGCCAGAATGGAGGGGCTGGAATTTGATTTTACTGACAGTGCTGAGCTCGGGGCAGGGACCAGCCCCAGGAAATGGGAACACTGCCCGTGCTGGGGGTAATAATTGGAATTGTGATTGCCACTGGCACTGCCTGGCCCCCACACACCAAAGTGCTGCCAAACAAAGCCCAGCGAGGGCTCCTGGCGTGGGAAAACTCCAGCAGGTGAGTGAGACACTCCAGCAGGGAAAGAAATCCTCAGCACCTTCTACAGCACTGCCTATTATGCCTCTTTCTAAGAAATAATCACCTCCTTCCCTTTGTCTTCATTCTTACATTTTCCCTGCCCCTCCTACATCAAAAGTATAATACAATTGCATTTATTTCCTGATTTACAAAGTTGTTTTTCTGCACATTCACTGAGCCTCACCATCAAGCCATTATTTATCATCCATGAGTTTCCTTCCCCACCTTTTCTTTCTTTCTTTTTTTTTCCTTTGCTTAAGGGAAAGGTTGACTAGAAAACAAGAATTCAAGGTAATGAGAAACAAAGAGCTGGATAGCTTAGAAATGTTTTGCAAAAAACATCTTACAGCCCACACAAACAGACTGCAAATCTTGCAGATAAGGCTCTCACCTGCATTATGGCAGACTCGTGTTGGTATTATTATTATTATTATTATTATTATTAATAATAATATTAATGTTCATATTAATAGTATTAATATTATTGTTAATATTATTAATATTATTATTTATAATTATTATTATAATATATTAATATAATAATAGTAATAGTAATAATAGCAATAATAATAATAATAATAATGATAATAATAATAATAATAATAATAATAGTTATTATTATTCACCAGGAATGCAAGAACAGCCACACTGACCAATTTAGCTCAGTGCCTCCCCACTGGCAAAGCCACATATTTGATGTCTTCACCTGTGAGACAACAAGCTGCAGCTCAGAACCTTCTTAAATATTTCTGTGCCTGACAGACTGCAGTGGCTTCTTTTGCTTCCAAGAATTAATACAGTTCTCTCTGAATCTGTGGAAACTCTTCACATCCAGAGCCTCCTGTGGCAAGGGGCTCCAAAGCTTTTACTGAAAAGACCACCCAAGTGAGTCTCTTCTCCAGCTGATTATTTCCAGTGGAGGGATAAATACCTGCCCAGGCTCTCTGAGCTCTCCTTGGTGGGCCTGAAGACTGAAGCTGAAGAGCTCTCGTTCTCTTTAGGAAGCATCCCACTTCTGGTAATTACTGACACTTTCCCTGGGGCCCAGCATGAGAGCTGAGATTTGGTCCAGTGATTAAAGCACTTAAGACCTGGAAGGATCTAATAACCGGCATTTTTCCCACAGAAAATGTGTTTTTCTGAACAATTCTCATCGATGTGCTGGGACAGAGCAATGACCTTGTCCTCATCTTGAAGGAAATTCCACTTTAAAGTCCATTTCCTTCAGAGGCTACGAGGTGTCCCTAGAGATGGGAATGCCAAGACACACCTCGGAGAGCAGGAGCTGCAGGATATTCCTGGACAGTCACTTCTTTATCCTCAAAACACAGACTAATCCCTGCACAGAACCAGCACACCTCTGGGGACTGTCTACCAGGAGAGAAGATATCTGAGAACGTTTATGGGATCAGCAATAAATGCACCAAAAGCTGTGAAATCACCACAACTCCTGGATTGTTTGGTTCCTTTGAGCCAGGGGCCAGGCTGATCTCACAGCACCTGCAGCTCTCCACAGTCTGCATCCCTTCTGTGCTCAGCAGTTGACCCCTCTCTGAGAAAAGAGAAATCTGATACAATTCTGAGTTTATTGCTTAGGGACAGGATCAAGACAAGGATATCAAAGTCCTGTGAAGGCTGGAGCTGTCAGGGTGGTATCAACAATTGAGGGAGGGAGACCTGCAGCCTTTAGGGTCACTTGGAACAGAACAAATGAGAAAAGCACTCACAATGCTGTCACAAAACCTCTTTGGCTCCATTTTCCTGCTTACTCCAAACACAGGAGTGTTCAATCTCTACCCATCATTCATTTAACAATGATGAACAGGACAATTTAAATTCCATTCTATTACGTTATAGACCAAAATCCACAGTTTTTGTAAACCTCATTTCTTCAGTCCCATAATTCCAGAAAAAAAAAAATAAAAATCAGCAAGCACAAATGGCATTTTAAACAGCAATACTCACTGAGAGTATAGACAAACAAGTCAGCACCTATTACACTGACAGGAGCTCAAATTGGTTGGAGCTTTGACAAAAATCCGTCTAGACCTTTTCTTAAAAACAGGCACATCTAAAAAGATCAGAACAGCTTTTAAGCTCAAATGCCAGGTTTTTTGAAAATGCGCAACAGAACAAATAATTTTTGGTATGGGGAGAATTAAAAATGACTGAGAGAGATCAGAAATAAAGGAGATTTGTAAACAACCATCTTCCTCTTGCATCCTTGCAGGGTTTTCCCTTATTCCCAGGCTTGCTCTCAATCAAGCTGTTCTTCAGGGCTTGCAGAATTATCACATGCTCTGGTGTATCTCGAGGAGAAATGTTTCATCTGCTTCCTCAGCACTCTCAGCCCCTGCACTGGAGGTTTCCTGCACTCTTTTATTCCTGCCTCAGCTCACACAACAGGAATTTATTTCCTCTTGACTCTGTCCATGAGAAGGAGCAGCCTCGTGCCCTGGGGCTCCATCCCACCCTGCACCAGGACAAAGCAAAGGGGGGATTTGTCTCTCACAGCCTTTTCAAGAATGCTGCAACATGCAAAGGAGCAAAACACGCTGTGATAATTGCACTGTACATCTCTTCCTGCAGAAATTCTGCTGGCAAGTTTCTACAGCACAATAACACCACAGGATGACAGGATTTGCTCCTGAAACTGTTCTAGAAACTGGTACATTAGTCAGGAGAAGAGCTCAGATCAGCTGAGCAGAAGGCCACAGAGACTGGGTGCCAAAAGGCAGAACTTAAAAAAAAATTGGATAAAATCTCTGCTATGTGAGTAATCCATATTTTATGACTGATGGGCTGTAAAAGATGAGACAGCCAAAGGAGGCTGGAGACTGTCACTGAGCTGGTGACACAAGGGGCTCTCTCTTTAAGGCACCCTCTCCCTGTAACCAGAGCAGAACTTTTGCCCAAATTCCCTTTGTTTGCTCCATTTACTCACAGTAGAACTAAGCAGGGAGTCCACCTCCACCTGTAGGTACCTCACAGCATTTAACACAGACAGAAACTCACTTAGAAACAATCACCATACTTTCCATGGAAGAAATCATTCTTTTTTCAAATAGTAATTTTTTTTCCTCAGCATTCTTATGATTTAGCTTATTTTGTTTTCAACCAATGATTAGCTAAGATTTTTTTTTCCCCTCTAAATTCTCCTTCCATCCATCCCAGCTTTGATAAAATTGAAATTTGTGAGGACATTTTCCAGAAATATCTAGTAGAAACTATTAAAAGAGGGGCAGATAATATTAGACTTCATTGGCAGGCTACCAGGAAGAAAAAAAAATCCATCCAGAATGTTGTTATCTCAACTACTGTGAACAGAACTGGTCTCAAGTCAAATGACCTTCACAGATGTCCCTTTCCTCACTCTGAAACACTCCATTATTCTGTGTAACAACATCTGCTGACGGAGACCTGGGCTGGACCCCTGAGCTCAGGGTGGCAGAGGAGAGCTCCTCACGTCACCTCGGAGCCACACTCGGAGCTTGGAGCGCTGTCAAGCCCTCCTGTCAGATCCTTTCAGAAATTGAGGAGTTTTAAAGGTGGAGCTGCTCTCTGGGAGGAGATGCTGCAGGTGCAGGCTCTGCATTGGAGACCCTTCCCCTGCCTCTGTGCAAACATTTCCCTGCGCTTGTTTTTCAAGTGGCGTCTCAGAGTGGAGGAGATTCTCCCTGGAGTGCATTTTCCTTCTTTGCCATCACTCTCCTCTATACAAACAACAGATTGCTTTGCTGCTGCCCTTTAAATTTAGAGAATAAAAATCCCACAGTGCAGCTGCCTGCTGCTGGGGGAGGGCTGTTCTTCCACAAACTGGGAAGCCAAAGAAGCCCAGCCTCGCTCGCTGGCCCTCTGCAGAGGGAGCAGACCTGGGATTCTCCCCCTGGGAGGATGCTCCAGGTCTGACTCAGAATTGCTGGGAGATCATCCCAAACACACCTGAGCTGCTCTGCAGCTCCTTCCTGGACTGTTTCTAACCCCAGCACAGTGATAATGTTGGATAATTGTCTACAGGGACTAAGGATTACTGGGGTTGAGCCTCCTGTAGGATTGCACTTTAGGAAAGGTGGGGTTTGTTTTTTTTTTTTGGATGCTGGGTTTTGCATAAACCACTAATCCCATAAAATCACAGTGCAATACTGAAAGATTCAATTGTCTCCACAAGTTCCAACTATTTCACTGCCAATATATTTCTGCGAGGGCTCCTCAGAAGCACTGAGCAGGCTGCCAAAAGGAGCTGCAAATTTGACAGGAAGGAGACCCTCCAGGAAGACTCAAATCCCCAAAAGGAGGGAAAAAGCCGTTTCATTTGGCAATTATTTTCCTCTGGTTCTAAAACCGGTGTCTTCCTGCTTTTCAGAGAATTTTTCATGATGCCTTTCTTCTCTAGAAGTCAATGGCTTAGTCAATTTTCAATTTCAACGGCCTTAACAGCCATTGACTTTTTTAAAAAAACAAAGGCTTATTTAAACCTCTGGCTATGATTCCTCCAGCTGCTAAAGCCGTGGTCAGCAGCCTCCACCACTAAAATAGCTCCTCTGCCTCCTCACCCTCTCACCACCAGCCATCACAAGTCTGCCAACCCTGATATCTTCTTTTGCCTCTCTGTTCTCACGGAAATGTTGGGTCAGGGAGTTAAAAAATATAAGAATTTTCTTTTTTTATCCTCGGTCGTTGTGTTCCTCTGGGATTTAAGGGACATTAGCCACGAGCTCTGCTTTCACTGCAGAGAAAGGGAGAAGGCAAACATCAGAGCTGGATAAAGTGATGGAATAAAAGCCAGTAAAGTGCTTTGATGACAAAGGTTATGCAAGCGTGAAGGAACACTCTTACACTGCTCATCAGTGGGGAGAAAGGGACTTTGAAGCACAATTTAATGGCTGAAAAAAGCCAGGAACTGACCAAAAGTTGGGGTTTGGGTAGGAGGAGCAGCAGGGACAGAACACACAGCAGCACCGTGAATCACCTGGGATTATTCTGATGTGAATAAAGGAGCTGGTGAAACACCAGACCTCTAAAACCACGAAATTGTCATGGCCTCTAAAACCACAGAATTGTCATTTCCAAACCTCAGGCAAAGCTGGCTGCACCAGAACCCTCCTCTCCAGGGGCACTGAAAATCAGATAACACCTGCCAGAGTAGAGGAGTCAAGACAAAACCAAATAGAACACTGTAAGCATCAAAATAAATATCAAAATAAATATAAAAATAAATATAAAAATAAATATCAAAATAAATATCAAAAATTGGCACTAAGGTATTTTTTAAAACACTTAAAATTCACAAATTTATCCCGCTGTACTGCTCCAAAGAGAAACAGAGAGCAAGACAAATAATGTAAAATAAAATTGGATATCTCAGTATATATTTTATTAAATGCTTTTATTTTATTAAATCATATTTTATTAAAAACAGAAAATCCCTGTTTCTTGATAAAACCAGGAATATCCAGGTCTGTTTAGTCTGGGGTGTGACACCAGGCCAGGGCTCTGTCACTGACTGCAAGTGAAATCCTTCCCCCACTTAATGACCTCGGGAAACAGGAGATGGAAAATATCATGTGGAGACCATTAAATCAACCACAATTTGCTTACTTAGCAACACTTCAGCAATTAAAAGTTTGGAATATATGTAGGTGCATATAAAAAAAAAATAATGGGAGAAAAAGGACTTTTAAATCACCCATAAATTTCAGTCTTTCCTCCCATTTTCCACAACCTGATTTATAAATCTAATATTTAAATTTCAAGCAACTTGCCACAAAAAGGAAAAAGAACATGGAAAAAAAGGAGGGAAAAATATGGCAAGGCAACCAAGCAGAGGTTGTTAAAACAATTTTGGTTTCCTACATTTTTTGCTTCCTATAACTTTATGGTTACAGTAGATTTTTCTGTCATACAGAAGCCTTGTTTCTAGAAATAATGGACTTTCTCAAGAAAAATTGCCTTTATTCTTAAAATTCTGTAAAAATCAAATGCAAAATATATCAAGTTCTCTTCCAAATTATGCCTTGAAATAATTTTGATGTATTTTAATAAATTTTTAAGTAATGTTTACTTCTGAAATGCAGCAATGTTTTATGACATTTCTTTGATCTATACTGAATTTTATCTATTTTTATGGTACTATAGAATGCACCTCATTCATATATTGACATCTTTTGATGTACTGAAGTCTTCATATAATTTTTGTTCCACATCATATTTTTTTTAAAAAAAAGGGTAAAAAAACATATGGAGAATATTTATATACTGCATGCAGCAGATCACAAGTAAATTCAGTCAGTTTTTCATGAATAATAGAGAACAGAATCCTGACTGAAAGCAGCTGCATGAACCTAAACCCAGCAGCACTCAGAGCAGTAACTGGGCTCTGACCCAGCAGGTTCAGGCTGTGTGTGAATTCTCCTGGAATTCCATGGCATCCAGAACCATGGAATGGCTTGGAAAGGAGCTTAAAACTCATCCAGTGCCACCCCAGCCATGGCAGGGACAGCTCCCACCATCCCAGGAGCTCCCAGCCCCAATGTCCAGCCTGGCCTTGGGCACTGCCAGGGATCCAGGGACAGCCCCAGCTGTGCCAGGGTCTCCCCACCCTGCCAGGGGACAATTCCTGCCCAAAATCCCATCCAGCCCTGACCTCTGGCAGTCTAAAGCCACTGGACTTCAAAGTTTTGCATGCAGACAAACACAACACCCGTTTGTTCCCTCTTTGTGCAGTGGTGTTTCCATTCCTCCTCTCAAGGAAAGAGGGAGAAAACCCTGGGTGGCTCCAAGAGACCTGGGAGAGCATCAGTGACAGAGGGACAGGAGTGACAATCCCTGTGCTCTGGGACAGGAGTGACAATCCCTGTGCTCAGGGACAGGAATCTGTTCAATCCCTGTGCTCTGGGACAGGAATCTGTTCAATCCCAATGCTCTGGGACAGGAATCTGTTCAATCCCTGTGCTCTGGGACAGGAATCTGTTCAATCCCAATGCTCTGGGACAGGAATCTGTTCAATGCCTGTGCTCTGGGACAGGAATCTGTTCAATCCCTGTGCTCTGGGACAGGAATCTGTTCAATCCCTGTGCTCTGGGACAGGAATCTGTTCAATCCCTGTGCTCTGGGACAGGAATCTGTTCAATCCCAATGCTCTGGGACAGGAATCTGTTCAATCCCTGTGCTCTGGGACAGGATTGGCAATCCCAATGCTCTGGGACAGGATTCTGTTCAATCCCTGTGCTCTGGGACAGAATTCTGTTCAATCCCTGTGCTCTGGGACAGGAATCTGTTCAATCCCAATGCTCTGGGACAGGAATCAGTTCAATCCCTGTGCTCTGGGACAGGAATCTGTTCAATCCCAATGCTCTGGGACAGGAATCAGTTCAATCCCTGTGCCCTGGGACAGGAATCTGTTCAATCCCTGTGCTCAGGGACAGGAATCTGTTCAATCCCTGTGCTCTGGGACAGGATTGACAATCCCTGTGCTCTGGGACAGGAATCTGTTCAATCCCTGTGCTCTGGGACAGGACTGACAATCCCTGTGCTCTGGGACAGGAATCTGTTCAATCCCTGTGCTCTGGGACAGGACTGACAATCCCTGTGCTCTGGGACAGGAATCTGTTCAATCCCTGTGCTCTGGGACAGGACTGACAATCCCTGTGCCCTGGGACAGGAATCTGTTCAATCCCTGTGCCCTGGGACAGGAATCTGTTCAATGCCTGTGCTCTGGGACAGGAATCTGTTCAATCCCTGTGCTCAGGGACAGGAATCTGTTCAATCCCTGTGCCCTGGGACAGGAATCTGTTCAATCCCTGTGCTCAGGGACAGGAATCTGTTCAATCCCTGTGCTCAGGGACAGGAATCTGTTCAATCCCTGTGCTCAGGGACAGGAATCTGTTCAATCCCTGTGCTCAGGGACAGGAATCTGTTCAATCCCTGTGCTCTGGGACAGGACTGACAATCCCTGTGCTCTGGGACAGGAATCTGTTCAATCCCTGTGCCCTGGGACAGGACTGACAATCCCTGTGCTCTGGGACAGGAATCTGTTCAATCCCTGTGCTCTGGGACAGGAATCTGTTCAATCCCTGTGCTCTGGGACAGGAATCTGTTCAATCCCTGTGCTCTGGGACAGGAATCTGTTCAATCCCTGTGCTCTGGGACAGGAATCTCTTCAATCCCTGTGCTCTGGGACAGGACTGACTCTGTTCAGTGTCTGTGCTCTCGCTGCCCCGTGTTTACCTGGCAGGTAAATCCTGCCCAAAGCTCAGCAGTGCTCCCAAGGTGTCCATCCCTTCCCAGACCACCAGCCCTGCACCCTCAAAGCAGCCAGCTGAGCTGCTGGCTCACAAAGGAATCATCTGTTGTAAAGATTTCAGCTGGCAAAGGGGATTAAAGAGAATCCTGGCAGTGTCTGCTCAGTGGGGTGGGCAGGGGATGGACCCTGGGCAGCTGCAGCCATCGGAAACAAACCACAGCTTTGGGGGAATCCCAAACCAGCGCGCTGGAAACACCCAGGACGCTGTGGGAAAATGGGATCCGGATGCCAGAGCATCCCAAGGGAGGAAAGCAGCTGTGAAGGCTCAAAGGGAGAAGGATTTGGCACCAAGAGAGATGCACAAGGCTGGACACAGCAGTGGGGGCAGCCCAGTGTCCCCAGCATGGAAGGAACAGGGACTTGCAGAGTCCCAGAAGAGCAGGAGCGTGGATCCATGGAGAGAACACAGACTTTGAGAGAGGAGAGTTGGCACCAGAGTGGAGAAAAGAACAGCACAGAGCTGGAAATGTTATCAAGCACATGCACTTACACAAAATTCTACATATCATACATCATTGCACATCTTAAAAGAACACAAGTTCCACAGGTTTTATAATCACTCCTATGATGTGATCTTATTTTCAATTGTATTACAAAAATCTGCTGCTTCTCCTCCTCCTCCCCTTTCTTGGTTAAACAATTAGTTGCCATGGAAACCAATATATTTCTGTATGGACACCAAGTTGTGGCACCAACGTGAATGTGAATTTCTTCTCTTTCTATAGATGGGGACAGTGGTGACCATGGAACAGACTTCATGTGGGAAACAGCTTCACAGCAAAGAATATTAAATTAATATTTAATATATTAAATATAATAAATTAAATTAAATGAAATTAAAAATGAAATTAAATGGAATTAAATAAAATGAATTATTAATTAAATTAAATTAAATAATTTGTGACAACAAATAATATTAAATTTGGATAATGTTGCAATGCAGTGCAAGTAACAGAATAAGAAAAGAACTTATTTAACTTATTTTAATGGAAATTGGCTTAGATTATATACTGAGCAAGTAATTAATATTCCTCAATTTACAGCTAATTTAGCAGTCCCATCACTTTTCAAAAGGCACTCAGGATCATCTCCACAAAGGAGAAATCAGGTATGTCTTGGACCTCAAATAACAACAAGGCATGTGGGGTTCTTTTCCCCAAATTTCGATTATTTTGTTGAAATTTCACCTGGCTGGTGAAAAGGACAGAAATGGCTCTCAGGAATGGGGGTGCAGCCCCTCTGACACCAACATTCCCCTGCCAGGGGTTCCCAGGGATAAAGGCTGGATTTGGGGAGCAGCTCCAGAGCCATCCCAGCCCTGGGCCACAGCAGAAACCTGGAACCTGCTCCAGCTGCACATCCAGCCAGACACAGCCAAACCAGAGCAGTTATTATTGCTGCCATTATTTCAACATGAAAAGGAATGTCAGAGGATGAAACTGTGACT
Source organism: Poecile atricapillus (assembly GCF_030490865.1). Classification (NCBI taxonomy): domain Eukaryota; kingdom Metazoa; phylum Chordata; class Aves; order Passeriformes; family Paridae; genus Poecile; species Poecile atricapillus. The sequence continues at coordinate 18,964,474 of NC_081260.1, read as the reverse complement.
GAAAGCTGCTCTAAGGCTGGGAACACTACCCTGCATTTTCAGAACCAGAACTGCATAAATACAGTGCTTAATCTACTCTTTTTATTTTTATTTTTATTTTTGGCAAGGGAAAGGAGAGGTAGTGATTTAAAAAGATATAAAATAATGTGGAAAAGATGAATAATCACGTTTTGGATGAATTTTGCATAAGATCACTTTAAAATATTTACAAGCTCACAATTTTTGAGCAGTTTTCTCAGTCTCACCATTCCTATCTCCCAAATACTTTGTTTCAGATTAGCTGGAATTATCAATTCATTTAGAGTGCTTTTCCTGCAGGGTATAGAAATGGATAAATGGGGAAGAGCAGAAGGAAAAAGGAAGTCAACAAGAAATTTTTTTAAAAAAGCAAAAGTCCTGCTTCTTCAGCATATTTCTTCAGAATCTAAGAAAGTGAATTTCTCTAAAGCAGCTAAAGACAGGAGAAATTGTGTCATAACCCACAGCGATAGAATCTAAATCTGTGCAAAGATTGGACATTCCAATTAAAATCTCATGAGGGTTTTTTGGGTTTTTTGACACCCACACCCTCTTATTGCTGCCATTTCTTTTCTGAAAGGGAGAGCCACAAGGCAGGTGGAGGAGGCTGCAGACAGCTGGAGCAGCCCTTGGAAAGAGACACCTGGAAATTGAACATGGAATGTGGCAGGAGTGTGCCAGCCTGCCAGCACAGGAGTACCACAGGGAAACACTAATAAATGGAATATCCACAGCTGGACTTCACCTTAAACCCCAGCAAGAAATTCTCTAACTCAGACTGCCAGGGCAGTTGGGAAATGTTAATTATTTTATGTTGTTATTATCCAGTAATTATTCAATTATTAATGGTGCAAAACGTGTGGCTTCGTGCACATTGAAAGCCAACAGAAATGAACAGGAATTGTTTTGCTAAGGCAGTGGACACATCTCTGTCCATCCAGACAAATCCATAATTAAGCTTTCAAATCAAGACTGATTTTTGTGGCACTCTACATTGTATTTCTGACTCCTTCAACAGCCAACCAAGAGTTCAGGAAGAAGATTAAATGTGTAAGCCAGCACTACACACATGGACTGAGGCTGCAAAAACAGAAGCACTCACATACCAGCAGCTCATCAGCTTTTGTTCCTTTGCACAAAGTTCCCAGCACTTGGCTGAAGCTCATTTTGACTTTTGCATCTGTCACATTTCAGGAGGGAGAAATAATTTCAGCTCCTCCCTCCACCCTTCGGTTGCACTCACAGAATGACTGCGCTGAAACTGGGGTGAACGGTTAATGAGACAATAACATCACAAAAACATCACAATAACATCATGTAAACATCATAATAACATCACAAAAACTTAATGAAAACATCATAATAACATCACAGTAACATCACAATAACATCACAATAACATCACAAAAACATCACAAAAACACCACAAAAACATCACAAAAACACCACAAAAACATCATAAAAACACCACAATAACATCACAAAAACATCATAATAACATCACAGTAACATCACAAAAACATCACAATAACATCACAAAAACACCACAATAACATCACAGTAACATCACAAAACCACCACAATAACATCATGTAAACATCATAATAACATCACAAAAACATAATGAAAACATCATAATAACATCACAGTAACATCACAATAGCATCACAAAAACATCACAAAAACATCACGAAAACACCACAAAAACATCAAAAAACATCACAAAAAAATCACAAAAAATCACAAAAAATCACAAAAACATCACAAAAATATCACAAAAAATCACAAAACCATCACAAAAACACCACAAAAACACCACAAAACCATCACAATAACACCACAGTAACATCCCAGGCTGCCCCCTCCCGTGCCCTGCTGTCTGGACAGACCTGCAGCCCAACAGAGTAAAGATCTACAGAGACACGACAGAAATACCTCCAGCAATTCACCAGGTGCTGTCTCTAGCTGTTGTCAGAAGGGCATTTTAAATATTTTTGCCTCCTTTTCTCAGGAAAGACAGCTGCCACAATGGCACTGTGATGTGCAAATTGGCGCTTTGAGCAGCCACAGCTCTGAGGGATGTCAGTCATACCTGGGAACTTTGGAGCTGATTGACCAATTACAACCACTATGACAAAACCTGCAGCTTGGCAGAATGCTGAATTCCTGACTGGGAGGGTGCAGGGGACAGGGAATCAGCAGATAGAGATAGAATATCAAAATTAGTGCATCTTCCTACAGCAAGGGCTTCTGGGTCAGCTCCATAGTTCTCCCTTCAACAAATAATTAACCAGAATTAATTATGGTGCTTGTTATCTATTTTTCAGCTAGAACATGGGAAGGGTTTAAAAAGGCAGTGGAAGAAGGGGCAATTGGAGGTGGGAGGAAATGGATGAGCTTGTTAACACTTCAGGAGAGCTCCAAAAATACGGAATGTGGTGCTGAAGAGACTAGCAGAAAAACTGCAGGAAGCCCAGGTCCATTAGGCACAAATCAATTTTTGTAATCATCTTGCCTGCCAAGCACTCCAAGATGCTCGAGAGCAAGTTTCTCCTCAAAGAAACCATGCTAAAAACAGTCTTTTCAAAACTCAGCTGTGGGATGAAGATGTGCTGAGGAAAGGTGCCATCATTACCTGTCCCACGCTTCAGATCCCCATCCCCTGCCCCTCAGCTCCGTGCTCTGCTGCCCACCAGGAGGGTGAGGGACCGGGGGAAATGGGCAGCACAGCAATTTTTGCCCTCAGGAATTATTGTAATAAAGGGAGGAAATGTGCAGGGCTTTTGAAATTCACAGTGTTGTACAAAGAGGGAATGGGGCAGGGACAGGAACAGATCCAGGCTCAGCAGCCAGAACAGAGCCGGGGATTGCAGAGGCTGAAAAGCCAATCCACAAACGAGAATGAATTCCTGAGCATCCCCTCTTCCCCCAGCCCTTGTTTCTTGTCAATCACTTTGTGTTCCACTGCAGAAGGAAACACCAATGGCAATGAGAAGGTGTTTGGGGAGGCAGAGCAGGAGCAATGGGATAACACCTTGCTGATCCAGGGGCTGAGTTATCCCAGAGATTCCTTCCAGAAGAGCTGGACCCTGCCTGGGCGCGCTGGGGAAGCGCAGAGCGGTGCTGAGGTTGGGAAGGGAGCACTCTGGGGCAGGTGCAGTGCCAGGGGGACACTGGTGTGATGATGATGATGATCAGATGAGGGGGACCATCCCTGGCAATGCTGCTGCTGGGAGAAGAACGGGTCAGAACCCTGGCCAGGTGGGTGAATGGTGCTCCTGTGCTTGGCCTCAGCTCCCAGCAGCTCTTCCAGCTCACAAAGGAAACAAAACAGCCCATCCAGTGCTCTCTCCACCAAAAAAAACCCCAAATCCAGGAAATGGAAAGGTAAGAGCTGACCTCACACCCTGTGCCTGGGGCTCTGTACTGTCCTCCTTCTGAGTCTGTGTGGGAGCTCCTTCCCCAGCCTCTGGTCTCTGAAAATCCTCTGATATTCCACAAGTGGCACTGGAGCAGTGACACTCCCTGCAGTGGCTCCAGTTCCATGGAATGGAATGAGCTGGGTCACCATTTCCCATGGAATGGGTTGAGCTGGGTCACCATTTCCCATGGAATGGATTGATCTGGGTTACCATTTCCCAGGGAATGGATTGAGCTGGGTTACCATTTCCCAGGGAATGGATTGAGCTGGGTTACCATTTCCCATGGAATGGGTTGATCTGGGTTACCATTTCCCATGGAATGGGTTGATCTCAGTTACCATTTCCCATGGAATGGGTTGATCTCAGTTACCATTTCCCATGGAATGGATTGATCTCAGTTACCATTTCATTTCCCATGGAATGGATTGATCTGGGTTACCATTTCCCATGGAATGGATTGATCTGGGTTACCATTTCCCAGGGAATGGATTGATCTGGGTTACCATTTCCCAGGGAATGGATTGAGCTGGGTTACCATTTCCCAGGGAATGGGTTGATCTCAGTTACCATTTCATTTCCCATGGAATGGGTTGATCTCAGTTACCATTTCATTTCCCATGGAATGGTTTGATCTGGGTTTCCATTTCCCATGGAATGGTTTGATCTGGGTTACCATTTCATTTCCCATGGAATGGATTGATCTGGGTTACCATTTCCCATGGAATGGGTTGATCTGGGTTTCCAGGAGCTCTGTGGGGCACATTCCCTCAGCAGGAATTGAGGTCAAGCACAGCTCTTCAAGACTGTTCAAGTACTTGTGTGTGAAATATTTATCCGTGGGTGAGGCATGCATTTTGACACAAAGAGTTCCAGACACAGGCAAATATCTATGATCTGCCATCTTTAGTGGAGGAATAATAATTCCATTTCCTTTTGCACCACGGTTTGTTTGACAGCTCCAGTCTAGAATGCACAACACTGACACTGAGCCAAACTGTCAGTGACATTTCCACGTCTGAGGAATCCTGAATCTCACAGGTAAGCTGTGAAAGCTGAGAGGCAGGCAGGGAAAGTGTGAGCCTCAGAGCTACTACAGCAGACAAACTCTAAAAAAGTCACTTTGTGTGACCTCTGCTTTCTTGTAACTGGGGGCAGCTCAAAGCTGGGAAAATGGGGAAGGAATGAAAATCCACAGAACTTTTTGCAGACAGAAGAAACATGTGCTCTACAAAGGAAAAAATAATTACTCATACGTGATAGACTAGATGAGCCAGACATCATTTAAAGTGAAATATACCCTTTAAATCTAGATAAAGAACGCATGAAATACATTCATGTTTTCATTTTTCCACACTGTTGAGCAGGCAAAAAGGAACATATTGCAATTTTGAATTTGCTCAGTTGATTCTTCTTTTGTCCTGATAGGAAAGGAGAAATATATGGGAGCTTTCTTAGGGTCAGAAGAAGAACTGAGACCTACTGACTTTTGTAATTACAACTTATTGATTTGAGGTGTTTATATCCCGGCAGCACATTTAATGCAGTTAACGTTTACACAGTCATACAATCTCATTTAGATGACACTCACACTCCTCACATCCTCTGCTTCTCAAAAGAGAAAGAAACAAAGATCTCTGAGGTTAATGCAGAAACTGGAACACTGGGAAATTTCTAGAGCACAAGACAAATTTTAGCACCTCAGAGGAGGTAAAAAATGTGGCTCAAGAACACCCCAGGTCTGGAAGACAAATCCATGTCCTCAGAGCTGAGTACAGCTGAAGTTCCTGCACAAAAGCACATCTTATCTGGAGCGAGCTGTTATCACCTCATTTATACAAAACCTTCCCCACACAACAGCTCCCACTATAAAAGAGGGCTAAAGACGTTTCCTGGAAGCATTAAGGACTGGAGATTCCGGACATGCATTTGTCGAGTCAATTAATCTGCTAAGAAAACAACATTTTGTGGAAAACGCAGCAAATCAGTGAGTGTCTGTCTGAAATGTTTCTTTTAAGCATCCATTTGTGCATTGTCCAACAGCGGGAGATGTGCCCAAAGGCATCAGCGTTTCACAAAAAACCCTGACATTTTTACTGGTACAGGACCTTTTTCCTATGAATAGCCAGATGATGCTCACAGAATAAGGAAAAGGTTTATTATTCTCCTATCAAATATAGAGAAATTAGGCATAAACTCACAAAACAAAGTCTTACAACGAGAAAGAATTAGAAGGAGATTTCTACCTTGAATTTTTGATCTCCTGTTGTTAAAACAGGATGATTTTTCCTAAAAGCTTTGAATAAAATCCTGACAGAGACACACCTGGTTTAAAACAAACATCAGTTCCTAGCAGTTAATTAATTAGTTAGTTAATAGTTTCTAACTGATTATTCGTGGTCTCTTTGACTGAAAGAATGAGAGGTAACAAGTGCAAATTAAGACATGTGACATTTCATCTGGACACAAGAAAATGCTTTTTCTTCTCTCTCTCTTCTTCATCTCTTTCCAGACTGGAATTCATTTTAAACCAAAATACCACCCCCATCCCAAGCTGCACTCAGTTCTTCCAAGAATTTAATATTCTTCAATAACATATGCTTCTCACTCTTCTGAAATTCACTCTGGAAGTCGAAGTTTTATCCCAAATCTTTAGGAAAATTTAGGGAGGATTTTTTAACTGGCGTTTCTCAAGGCACATAATTGGCACTTGCATAATCTCATCCAAATAATCTGCTGCTTCCTACTGGAGATTCTTTATGCAGTGTTTGTACCCAGTTGGCTTTTCATAGTACTATCACCCAACCCTGAATTTTAAAGGCAGTTTATTCATGTAAGCAGTCTTAAAATACACATTTTCCAGGGGAGAGCTGTCAGGCATGGAGGAGCTGGGTAACAAGCTAAATCAGCAGTACAAATAGGAGCAGGAGAACTACCTGCTCCAACAATTTGAATAATTGTGTGATGGATGAGGAATAGAAGAGGCACTTTTTCCTTGAGAAGCCATGGAAGAGTGAAAACTGAAATTCTCCCCTGATCAGCAGAACCAGTCCCCACTCTGCTGCTCCTCTGTCCTTCAGCATAACCCAGAGCCCATCTGTAAAACAGAGCAGAGAAATGTTCAGAAGAGCTCCAGGCTCATTAAATTCCTGGCCAGAATGGACAGAGATACCTGTGTGTGAGTCCTGCAGGAAGGACTTGATCTGTGACCTTCCAGGAACACTTCAGCAATCCCCAGAGGTGGAATTTACAATATGACCCAACCTGTTATTCCAGCAGCAGCAACAAAGAACCTTCACTTGGAAACAAATACACATATTTTCCAGCTCACAAGAGAGACAGTTCAACATGCTTATGCTCAAATATATAAAATAAAAATACATAACCGTGACAAAAATACCTGACTGTGATTGCAAGATCAGCCTAAGTGACTAAAATAGGAGTTAAATTTAAATTAACTTCAAGGAAGTGAAGGTTGCAACAAAGGTTTGTAAAAGTTTGTGAATGTTTCCCAGAGCTGAGCATGGTGTGAAGAGCCTGCTAGGCTGCCAAGGTGGAGAGCCAATTTGGATTATTAGAAGTTGATAAAGAGTGACATTTTGTGTTCAGGAAGCATCTGACAGGAGCTGCCATGCACCTTGTCACACTGCAGAGACTACAACTGCTGATAATGCTGAAAATACGCTATTGAAACCCTTCCCAGACACACAAAATATCCACAGTAATGCCTTCAAATCAACGGAGGAGCCATCTATTAGTGGCCTCAAATTTTCAAGATTTGTATATTTTATTCACTGAAGAAAAAGGTAAAATAGGAGCTGCTCACCCACTATGACCTTTTCCACTTTTCTTGGGAATATTACACTAATTTCTTTTCTGGCTGTCCTGGAAACAAGCTTTGTTTCTTGAAATGACATTTGGCACTGGACAGAAACCCACACACGGAATAAACACAATTATACAAGTGATTTTTGCAACTATTTCTGTTTATAGGTGGCTGTACGCAAATGACTGGTGCAATGCCCTGAAATGTGACAGCACACAGAAAGCACAGTTTGCATTTCAGCCTCTTAATTTCATTATAGCTCGGCACAGGTGAGAATTTCCCACATTGAAACACAAATCTCTGACTCCAAGGGATCTGTGAAGAGAAGTGGAGTACAGCAGGGTGGCTCTGAGTGTCAGAACATTCTCACCTGGAATCTCTCCTGGGTTTATTTCGTGGATTATCCCAAGAACACAAAAGTGTGTTTATATATAATATACATATTAATATTATTATATTAAATTATAACTCAGGAGCTGTGATCCACCTTTCCAGTGGGGAGCCTGCACACCTCAGGTCTGTGTGAGCAGGGACTCAGACTCTGTCATTCACCTCAGCTGCCACACCACAGACAGGCTCAAGGAGGACTCCAGTCCAGGTAAAAACATCTGTACGTGATGCACCTTGGCCAGGCTCAGCTGAAATCCAGCTTTTATCTGGATTACAAAGGATTTACCTGATGAGGAGCACACTGGATTCTCTCCCCTGTGTGACAAATTCCCGAATTTCCATCAGTACCAAGCAAGCCTCTGAACTAAGATGCAATCTTATTGCTGCCTTTCAAGCTCTTATTGGCGTTCTAGATTTATTCCTACACAAAACCTTTCTTTACTTTTAATATATGGTTTGGTACAGGCTGCTATGAGAGGCTTTTAGAGAATCCAATGAATCTTCTGCTGCAGTCTATGCAACTTCAATCAGCTCATATTAAAACATGATTGTTATAAGGGTGAAAGGAATTAATATGGTAAAGTTGTGTGTACCACATTAAGTTAAAGAATATTTGGCAGATGTGTATTTATAGCAGAATTACACAGACATATAAATTCCTTGCACAATGAAATGGTTGCACAATAAAATGTCTGCACGTTCAGTACACTGCTGTTCTATTCCATTTATGTAATGATTTGTAGTTTCTAAAAGTTGTTAGGCATTCTAAAAGCCAATGGGATTACAATCTATCTTAAAATTTACTGCATTCAGTAAAGTAGCAGAGCACTCAGGCTTTGAAGTCATGGACTGCAAAGGCTGTTTATTCCACACATAAAGTGTTCCAGGATATTGTAGGGACGGAGATAGAAGGGCTGCAGTAGAACAGACTGCTAAACAGCTCAAATATTAATTCATTAGCTCCCAAAGTTGTGTTCAGAGAGCATACAGAATGAAATAAAATGAGGGATTGGGGAAAAAAAGAACGAGGAAAAGGAGTACAAGAGTGTGGCTAAACTGCAGAACAGCCCACTGCCATTCTGAGGCTGGAGTTATGTGAATGGAGGATGAACGTGAACAAATGGATTTATAAAGCAGATTTTTTAATACAAATCATTAAGGCTATTTCATTTCCCTACGCTTACACATGCAAAAAGAGGGTAAAGGCAAGAAGAGTTTTAAGGAGTAAATACTGGAAGAAGAAAGGGAAGAGGCAAAGCAGCTTTGCAGAAGATTATTTCCCCTCCATTAACCTGCCTAAAAACCATGGATTTCCCCCCCAAATTTAATGACTACCAAGAAACCATATTCTTGCTCCTACCTACTGCTTCTTCCATTTATTCCTTGAATCATGAAGAGAAGGAGAGAACCAATGTATTCACACCGGTGGATGTGCCCCAAATACCCAAGAGTACAGGTCCAAAAATCCAAATACCCATTTCTAAAATAACTCTGCTGAGATTTCTGCTACGAGGCAGCAGAGTTCCTCCTCCACTGGGGTGGAAGCTCCATCAGGGTTTGTGTGTGTGACTGTGAGAGTTGTCTGAACACCTGCAGGGCTTCTCTTGCTGGGTTTGCTTTGCTTCTGCACAGGTTCTGTGAAAGGTTTGGGTATTACCTGCGAGGTAACCCCACAAAACTGCCACCTCCTTGTCCTTTTGGTTATGGAAATGTGCATTACAGGTGGATTTGTTTAAAGCATTTTGTATTTTGTATTTTGTATTTGTATAAAGCAGTTTTTTCTGCTTTTTCAGTTTGAAAACTCCCATGGCAAATGACCTTACACGTGGTACCCTTCCCACGCACGTGTCCTGGATCTGCAGGTGGATGGGGAGAGTTAAGGAGAAAGCAGAGGTGCCTCCAGTCCCAGCCCAACTCCAATTTCAAAGAAACCTGAGAACATCAGTTTGCAGCAAGCAGCTCCCATTTCTTAGAGTCCAAAACCAAAAATTTACCCAAAGAAACAGAAATCAAGATCCAGAGTGAGAGAACCTGAAACTCAAGTGATGTATTTTAGCCAGAACATTTTTTTTCTCCCTGAAAGTTAATGATGATTAGCTCTAAATGAAACACAGTCTTCACAGGATGATTTTCCATACCCAGCAGCTATGAATACTAACAAGACATCCAATTGATATTAAGAACACTGCTGGCTTCTGAAATTTGGGCATCTGTGTGTCAGGAATTGAACTGACAGGCCAAATCCTACTGTGTTTTTCACTGAGAACAGCAGAAGAAATCTCTGTGCAGACAAATGTCTGGTTGGACTCCATGATCTGGCTGGTAAACATCCCCAGACCTCTCACAATCCAAATAATAAAATTTTAGTGCTTTGCAATGCCAAGCCCAGAATCCTTTAATAAAAAGCTACTTCCCAACGTGAATTGTATATTGGAGATGTACTTCCAGTGCAATGAAATGATCCATAATATATTGTGTAGCTGAAGCAGCCACCCTGCAAGCTCAAAGGCAGCAGCTGCATAACCACAGCCCTCAGTAAATCCCTGCCTCTGGTGATAGTGCTGGTTTTTGTTGGTTTTTTATTAAAAAAGAGCTCATTTCTCTGCCAGTGATTCCTATGCAGGTGATTCCTTCTGGGCCAGCAGGAGGTTGTACAGCATGTGTTGCTGCTGTGCATACAGGAAAGAAAATGCAGAAACTGAAGAGCAGAAACTTTCAGGGACAGGTACCAAGAGGATCTGGGATTCTTGCATGATGTGCACTGACTTTCCTGACTGCACATGGCAGCTAGGGGAATTTTTTTTTGCTGCGCCTCAGATTTCAAGATTCACCATATCAAGCCATGGAGAATTTTCTTCCTCCTGCAGGAAACTGGGCCAAGTTGCAGCATCAAGGAACAGTCTGTTCACAGGATCCTCTGTATGGCACAGCACCAGCCGTGAGGAGACAGGAGAGCTCTTTCCTGCTACAGAGAGAGATCTTCTTTTTCTGCAGCAACAGAAGAGCAACTCCCAGCACTAAAAAGGAAGCAGCTTCAAGCAGGAGACTGAAAGAGAAGTGCCATCAAAAGCCAGTTTGATGGGAGAGGCTTCTGGCTCCTCACTAATACACAGCTACTCTCCAGTCAAAAGCAACGCAGATGCTTAGAGCAGTTGCCTCTGTGGAAATTTGTCTGAAAGAAATAATTATTTGCCAGCACACTGCTCCTCCTTAGAAGCTCACAGAAGCCATGAGAAATGTTTGTATGGATAAAACATGGCAAGTTCCCAACCAGAAGAGCCATGTGCAGTGACAAGGGCTGTGATTCCTGTGGGTGTCCTGCAAACACGGTGGCCACTCACCCTCTGGAAGGAGCAAGCATTAATGGACTGCTCCAGGAATATTGACACACAATTGATGAGTCAGATCTCTTCATCAAGCATTTTGAAACTGCCATAAAAATCCAAGCAAAATCTTTTATTTACCTCTTTCAAAATTCTATAAAGTTATTACTGTGGTGTCTTAGGGGTGATGAAATTTAATAAAGACCCAAAAGCTTAAGATTTGCCAGTGACTGTATCTAGAGACCCAAATAATCAAGTATTTTTCTAACAAGCCCTCTGGATGATCTGCAGAGAGAAAGTCATGTGAAAGCTGCACGCTCCATTGTCCAGACCATTCTAAAATCCACACCAATTTTCACCGTAACAACAAAAAGAAATCCAGCAAGTCTGGTTCCCTTAGCAACCAGTAAAATATTATCTACGTTATTCATATTAACATTATTTACAGTACCCTAGAACTGGGAGACACCAATTCACAAAGAGCATGCACATTCCTCATTACACAACTTGTTAGCTTTGAAAATTTCCGTGATGCTTCTCATTTGAGTCCTAACATTCCCACACAGCTCTTCTCTGCAGAAACTCCATCCTGCTGTTTCGTGCCAAATGTAATCTCCTTTTCCTTTCTGAGTGCAGTTGGTTTTCCCAGTGACCAGCACATCCTCCCAAAGGTGTTTGACATGAGCAATCCCCTCGTGCTGCACTCAGGTGTGATGGGCTCACCGTGCTGAGCCAGGCTCATCTCAGCACATGCTGGAAATCCAGAATCTGCAGCCTGAGCAAAAGCCTGGATTGATGCAGTGATGATGTACACAGACATTGGGTAGAGAGAGAATTATAAACTTATGTCTCTATTGTTATAAGTGAGAATATGTCTTAAGCAAGTAAGAAATGATATTAAGTAAGATAGTTTGAAGTTTGAACTGTAATAGTGTGACTTACAGAGTAGGTTAGAGATCCAGAAATGATAACAGAATGTGAAGGAGTATGTAACCTGTCAGCTTAGTGGCTGAGAGAGACACAGTGTGGCAAAATTAATTAAAGGTGATAGGTTAATAAGTGAAAACAAACCTTGAGTCAACTGCCTATTGGACTAAAAAAGTTCTATATTGCCATGTGGAGAAGAAACTTGTGACTTCCTCGAGTGATGGTTGACTTGTTCCAATAAATCTCACCCCTCGAGACTGAGGACAATAAATCATCTCAGGACATGGTGGTCCCATCCCTTGTATTCCATCTCAACAAGCACACACCAGCTCCTCCCAGCAAGATGAGAACCCTGTTCTCTCTGGGGTGAGTTCCCAGGGATTTGTGACACCTCTGCTGTGCTTTGGGAATGCAGGCACACACAGGTGCTGCTGGCTCAGAGATCTGAAGAAGCAGCAATTCCTTGCCACCATTTCCACATTTCCCATTTGTGGCTCCAGACATCTCTCACACAATTCCCCCAGTATTAAAAATAACGAATTTCATTCCCTGCACAAGCTCCTGCCAGTGGTGAAGAAAGGCACATCCTTGATTTCCACAAACAGGCAGCAAAAATGTGTGAAAACCACGACTGAGGGTGATGCCCCATTAATAGGTTACATATCATTAATCAGTGCCAGCAAGTGTGCAGCTGGAGCAGGAAATGCTGCAAACTTTTGAGTTCAGAGGAGAAACACTGATTGAAATTCCACTTAAAAGAAATATGTAATTCCCTCCCTGGACAACCAGAATATTAGATCTGGTAATGTTTGCATCACTTCAACTGCCCCGCTCTTAGTGCCATTCATGGCACAGAGGAATTCCTGCTGGAACTCTCACAACTTCAAAAATGGACAGGTGAAGGAAGAACTGAAGAAAACTTTTTCCAGTGTCCAAAATTAAAAGATGCACTGAGACCTGGATGAAATTTCAAGGGCTGAAACAAAGTTCTCTGTTTTCCTATTTGTCTATTGCTTCCAGTTCTCAATTCTGCATAATTTTTGAATGAAATGTGAAAAGACAGCTTCAGCAACACGAGCCCACAGTGATTATATCCCTTATTACAAACTGCACATGCAACACAAATAAAAATCAGCATCCTGATTCCATTAGATATCAACAGAACCTTGCTACCAAAAGGGTTATAAACACTGAACTTCAAAAGAGTGAGAAAAACCATTATGTTAATCATGTCTTCTTATTGAACAATTAAAATCAGAATCAGGATGACACTAAGATCTAAACCCCCTACGTAGGGAACAATTAACCAAAGCTTGAACTGATATACTGCGAGATTCTCTTACCAAGGGTCATTTCAGATGCATAAAAGGTTTTATAAATAGGATGTTAAACTGAGGAAATTAAAAAAATAGCACAGCTCTTCAAGCACATGAAAAGTGCTTTTTCCCTTAATGATTAAAATTTTATGTATAACCAATACATGATACTTGTGTGGTTATATCTGCTGCTTAGCTGCTCCTCACTATTGATGTTAAAAACTCTTCTCCTTGGTGCACTTTGAAAAGAAGAGTTTAAAGAGACAGGAGGAGACTGAAGTGTTCAACAGCAGATCCGTGGGCGTGTGCTGAAACTGGGCCAAGACGTAGCAGTGTTCTGATCAAAGGGGTGAAAGGGAGTTTTGGGAGGGAAAGAATGAGCTTTTCCTGGGGCTCACACACCCTGCACCGAGCAGGAGCCATCAGCAGGACTGGGATCACCAGCCCTGAGCCATGCTGTGGAGAGCAGCTCCCCTCTGCTCAGCTTTTGCTCCAGCTGCTCGTGAGAACCTTCCCAGAGCAGCTCCAGGAAACCAAGAGACTTCACTCCCATAAAAAATCCAATGGGAAATCAGCCATCCTCCCCCTCCTGTGCTGGCTGGATGGACATTCTGCACCACACCTCAGCTTTTCTGGCAGCAAACTGGAGACAGGGATGCCCAGTGAGGGCACCAGCATCATCTCCTCAGCAAAATGAAGCACATTTCCTATGGCAGCACCCTCAGGAATAACTCATTCACCTCACTAAACAAGAGCCTTCCTGCAAGTCAGGTTCCCTTATGCATTCTCTCTCCAAAAATATGCTTATTATTTTCTCTTTTAACTCTGTTTAAAAGAAAGAGAAAAAAAATAATTATCACATTCAGAGAAATTCTAGAAAATGACCAGATTACAGAGGAATGTCATGCCCTGTATTTTAATAGTTCTTTAAAATATTTGTCTTCTCCAAAGAGAATTTTCAGTGTTTTCAACCAATTATTTCAAAGTCAATAGAAATTAAATGGTTAAGCACTTAAAAAACCCAAACAAAGAAATACCTTCCAAAAACCTCTCCACAAAACAGTAAGAAAAACGTTCCCAAATTCTCTGAATCTGTTTGTAACTAAATGGATTTATGAAGTGGAGTTGGCTCACGTTTTTTCCAACAGCCCTAGGCTACATCAGTGCTTTTACACATAAGTGTTTTTCTGCAACCTTATTTACTTCTCCAACAAAAATGCTGATTTCACACCTGACAGAGTGTATTTATAATAATTCAGTAAAAGAAGAACTAAAAAGGAGTCTGTTTAGTTCCTGTTCTCATTTGGTTCCCTTCACTGGCACTTGACACATCCTAACACATCCTGTAGTGTTTTTTTTGTTGTATTCTGGCATTTGCTTTTTTCTTTTGCACATTGGTTAAAGACATCTCTCATCATCATCATCATCATCACTTAAATCAGGTGATTTAGATGTCTCAGGATCCCTAAATTCTTACAAATCTTAATGCCATAAAACATGTTTCAAGGTGCAACTCTTAAGGAGGTGACAGGAAAAGCAAAGAGAGAGAGAGAAAAGGTGTGAACCTAATGTTTTTTACTGGTAATCCTAAATTAAATATAGATAGTGTTGGGAAATTCCTTGAATGCCCTCCTCTCTCTTTAAAAAAAAATCTAAATCCAAATAAGAAAAAAAAACCCATTGAAATTGTAAGTTTACAGAGGAGAATTCCAAAATCTTTTCCACCTACACAGAATGAACAAACAAAGCTAAAATATTCTAACTCATAAGTTCATCATCTCTGTTTTTATAAAGAAAATTTTATAAAGAAAATTTTATAAAGAAAAAATAAATTTTTTTATTTACTTTGGGGGTCAAAAGGCTGCTTATTTTTTTCTGCCTCATAAAAGCTCAGCATTTCTGCTGGAGATTGATGGATTAGCAGCAGTGTAAATAGCTGTGTGTAGTAAACAATCCCAATCTCGTGTTTCTGCTTAGACTTTTCACCCAGAGCCACCCTGCAGCCCCAGAGCTGGCACGTGCTCTACATGAATACCCTGGCAGATCTTCCAGCTCCTGAGTTTGGCCTTGTCCTTCAAACACAAGTTAAAGGGGCAGCTTTACAATCTGAAAAACAATGCTTGAGCACTAAGAGCTCTGCTGAGCAGCCCCAGGAGGTTTGCAATAATTCTGCACGTGCCTTTGTGCAGCTCCTGCATCTCCTGTTGCTCCACAAGGGACACAGCTCGTGGTTCCACACCCTGCAGGGGTTTGATTTCAGGCTTGTTGGGGAGCACAGGGAAGGCAGGGGGAGTTTCTCAGCTGGGTTTTGTTCCCAGCAGCAGCAGCCAGGTGATGCTTTACCTGCTCTGGCTGCTCCGGGACACTCAGGGACCTACAGAGAGTGGTGACCCTGCACGTGAGTCAGAAAGGAACATGAGAATCCTGACAGAAAGGGGCAGAATTCACCTACAACCAGGGGGAAAACATCACAAACTCCACCTTTTACATGCTTAGTTCCAGCCTGGCTTTAGCAGACAATTATTGACAAAATCAGAGGTTTGAAACAAGCCCTGCCCGACTGCCCATGGATAAATATCCCAAAGGATGGAGCAGCCTCAAGGATTCCCAGCAGATGTAAATGAAAACCCAACTCCTCAGAGCTGAAATGACTTTGGAACAGCAGAGCTGTGGGGTGGTTTGGAGCTCTGAGTGGGCCAGCAGGTCACAGCACCGAGGTGTCCCTTCCCCACACATTCCTGAGCTCCCAGGGTCTCACACACACTCATGGCTGTGCTGCTGCTGCAGAAACACTTGTGACCAAAACCTGGGGAAATCACCAAAGGTGGGAATTCAGGAAACAGGCAGGGCTGTCCCAGGAGAACACCTCTGCCTGCCAGGTGTGAACAAGAGAAACATCCTTCCATAAACTCTGTGCCTCCTGCTCTGCCCACTGACAGCCAGCCTGAACCCCGCTTGTCTGTCCCCCATGGGATCCATCCTGCCCGTTGTCCTAGTTTAGGGCAAATTAAGGAGGAAAACTCTAAATGGGGATTTTCTCAGGGAAATGCCCCTCCCCACCAACTGGTGCAGGAAAGGGAAAAAATAATCTTTGGAGAGAAGTGGAAAAAGCTGTTTATTTAACAGAAAATTGAATAATATTAAATAATAAAACCTCTTGCTGTTGGATGGGATGGCAAGTCTAGGAAGAAAAGTCCTTTTCATGTGGTGTAGCTCGGCTCACTCAGTTTCTTATCAGTCCCTCTGGCGCTGGAAAGTGCCAAGGCCCAGGCCCCGGTGGGTCACAGGCGTGAGCTCCCGGGGTTTGGCTGGGGGTTCAGTCCAGAGCAGGCTTGCACAGATCCAGGAAAAGGAGAAAACAAAGGTCCAGGGAACTCCTCTGCCTCAGCTAACTAAAGCTAACTAAAAACCAGAGAGGAGCTCTGTCCCGCTGTCTGTCTGTGCTGCAGACACCACAGTCCAGGAGCAAGATGTGTGGGAGTGATGTTTTTCTTTAACACAAACTTTGTTTTTCTTTAACACAAACTGCGGCTTCTTCTTCCTCCTCTCTTGCTCTCAGAGCCAGTCATAAAGGTGCAGAACTTAATATATAACATAAACCAGGCGATTGGGGATACCAGGATCATAAAGTCACCCCAGGACACCCGTCTACAGGAGAGGACACACAGACAGAACACGGATTTCCTAGGACTCCTCAATCTTCTTCAAGTCCAGCTGCTTTACATAACTTCAAGGAAAACAGACTGGCAAAAGAGAACAGAATCCCAAAATAACCACCGTGACATAGCCTTGTTTTTAAACATTAACTTCTAATCGCTCTGTGCACTAAGGCAAACATTAATCTTGTTCTCTGAAATCTATTTCTAGGAAATGTGTTTCTATCCAGGCTGAAACTCAGTATAAACTTAAGCATGTTGCAATTGAAAAAAAAAAAAAAAAATTAATTAAAGCCAAAAAATGGAGTCTCAGAAACACTGCATCAGCCTTTGTAATGGAACAAAATGGTTGAAAGATTCTGCAAGCTGTATCTGATCCAGTTTGAATTTATTGGCAGAATCTTACAGGCAAGAGACTAAGCTACTTTAGAATATAGAATTAAATGGTTGGGTTTATTTAATATCCACATAATACTACTTTGAAAAGAAATCCTTTATTCTATTGCCACTAGAACAAGGGAAATGCAGATTTTCCTCTACTGGCTGTCAAGGGTTTTTTTGGTTTTTTTTTCTTTTTTTCTTATGTACATGTGCTGTGTGAAATTCAGCAATTTCATTTCACAGGGTGTCTTTGGCATTAGCCACACTGCAATGTAAGTGGAACTACTGAAGTTCATCTGATTTCACACCTAACCCATGCAGCCTCACAAATTAGACATTACCTCAATAAAAAGAATCATAAATTGCCTAAGTTTTTTTTGGAAACAAAGCTCATATTCCCCTGACTTTCCTTATCAGGACAAGCTTGCCAATGGACCCAACTTTGTGATAAAATGTCCATATAGAACCATAAGATTTTGATGTAGTTTGAGAGATTTCTGGGTCAAGCTGTGGCTTGGAGTTTGTTTTGTTTTTCCTCAGAAAACACTGTATAACGATGGCATTGAGAAACCATATTTCATGCACAACTTCTGTCTCAATATTGTGGAAAAGCAATGTTAAGACTTTCAAATGAGGAACAAGAGCTTCCATTCATCAACAAATGCGAAGAAACAGATTTGGAGGAGGCTACACAGGAACAATTACTGCAACCAGCAGCTTTAAAATCTTCCCAATCTCATCTGGAGCACCACTGCACTCTGGGCTGTGTGATCCCGACCTCCTGCTCCTGCCAAACTGCTGCCACAAAGCCCAGGCTATTCCCACCTGGATTTCTGTTCACTTTGCAGCCCTCCCCAGCTTTAATGATCCCCTCACTGTCCCTGCTTCTGAATCCCCTGCTCTGTGCCTGGCCCAGAAACGCAGATCCCAGCCTGGCTCCATCTCTGGCCAAGGTGCTGCAGAGCAGAAGGAGCTCAGGAGCTGAAATCTCATCCCAGCTAGAAACAAATAACTCCTCCTTGCTCAGCTCTTCATGGTGCTCTCACCTCCAAACTAAACAGAGAAATAGCCCTCAAATTATTCCCCTTTATTTCAGGGTACAATGCTCTGGGTAGTTTGGCAAAACCAGAAATTTGATTTAAAGGAAACAGAGGTTATGGCAGAAAACTGGAACGAGGCAGCTCTGCCCTGCTCATCTTTTGTTGATGAGGGATTATTTTGCAGCGTGTTTGCAGAACACAGGAGCAGGGGAATGAATTCTGTCACAGCCATTTTGGCTGCTGGAGGATCTTCAGGAAGCAGTTTGGGGCAGAGGGGGGGTCAAAGCCCCAAAACTCACACACACACACTGCTTCTCACTGGTGAGGATGAAGAAGGAGATCCAGGGCCATCAGAACACATTCATGTAAAGGGAAGATGTCTCTGGGGGAACTCTGCTTGAAGGGTATCCACTGCATATATCTTTAATTACAAGCTGGTGTACATTTTATCCTTTAGCCACGATTTATATTCCTTTTATCACCTCTGTTGTGAAACACCAAGGTGCTTTCCCACTTTCATCTAGAATCCACGCCATTAGACACCCAGCACTGTCATCCCATTCCTCTGCAACTCCCTTTTCCCTGAACAGTCAATCAACAGCAGCAAACACACGGAGATGCAGCCTGATTTCAGCCCATTTCAGATGGGAAAAGACAATTTTCAGGAAGAAAGGATTATGCAGCAGTAGGTAGGGGGGAGAAAGTAAAGAAAATAAAGAGAAGGAGGTGTATTTATCCTCTTACATCTCTTAAGCTGCGCATCTTATTTCCCTCATTTGTTTCAGTCTTCATTTCTGGCTGCAAGGGAGAGCAGCTTCACTTTATCACCCACCCAAGGTAAAAGTTCTTTATTTCAGCACCTTCTGCTCCCTTCCAGCAGCCACTGTTTGCCCTGACAGCTTTTCAGTGGCAAAGGCAGTGACAAGAACCCCAGCAGCAATGTCACAGAATCCATTGTGACATTCCTGCCCCGTCCTGGAGCACAAGCAGCTCCCAGCAGCCAGGAATTGTGGATGTGGATATCCAGCAGCCACTCCCTCTTCTGCAACAAGAGGTAACAGCACATCTTCCTCCTGAAAAGCTGATTCTTTATCTGGATCAGTGTTCTTATAAATCACAGAGAGAGAGAGACTGCACAGGAATGGAAAATACCATTCTGGATAAACATCCAAAGTCACTTTGAGGCTTGGAACTCTGCATTTCATGCAAATAAAGTTTAGCTTCTCTCAATTTGGAATCAACTATTTAGACTGATATAGAAGCACATTGATGAATCTAATTAGGCAGACAGCTTACAGCCTGAAGTTATTAGAAGCACACACGTTCATGCCCTAGGTGACATATTCACTGTTTTTATTACCATTGTATGATAATTTCCTTTTTTTATTTTTTGTGCAAAGCTCTCTCCAGGCTAAGTAATTGGTAGTTGTTCATGCATGTTTTAATAGTCTCTGAAAAAAGGTCTCCCAACAAATGCTATCTGGTAGGAAAGCCTACTTGAACTGCATTTATTCCTATGGCAGATTTCCCTCGTTGGCCAATTAATTACAAAATATGAGAGTCTTCCTGAAGTCATTTGGAAAAAGAAAAAAAATCAACACATAACCTACAACTTCTGGTTCATTGTTCCTATCTTGAACTGACTCTACTTCATTGGCACAGGACTGCTAAAAATGGGGTATTTAATATTTCTGGTACAAGCCTGTAAGACATCAAAAGCAGCACACATCTGCCCTCCTTCTTGTCCTTTTCTTCTGTGACTGTGGTAAAGTTCTTAAAATAATCTGTTTGTTTTCTGGTACAAACAGATGTGGTTGCATTTATTTTACTTCCCTCTCCTGTTTAATTCATCTATTCTGTCCCCAAATTTTTAGCAGCACATTTTTTCCTGCTCAGTAGAAGCTTCAGGGATGAGTGGAAAAGGATGTTTGTTACGGTTTTTGGGGGTGGTTAATAATTTTATTTCTTCAGTAACAAACAAAGCAGCGCTCAGGAAAATTAGTGAAGAAAACATGCCAGAAATAAATGAAATAAATGAGTCTAAAAGAGGTTGACACTGTCAGTAAACTTAAAGAGATGCCAGCAGTTAATCCCAGAGAATCAGTGCTTTTCATGGGCAGCACATGAGCACGATGAAGAGCACACAGAACACGCTGTTGAAGATTGTTCCCTTGACAGGGCACTCCAAAATCACATATCAGAGATAATACTGTTATTATGAAATTTTTTATCAACAACTAGAAATCAATAATCTGTGATCACTCAAGCTTGCTGTAATGTGAGTCACAGAGTACATCAGAGGAAAAAAATCTATAGTAAACTTTGCAGTATTATGATTATTTTTGGAAGGAGGAAAGGATATAAATGATAACTGAAATAGTTTCCAACTCTAAACCACAAAATAATGCACAGTTTGCTGGTGAAGTTACCAAAAACCTGTCCTTGGGGCCTGAAACACAGAGTTGGGCTGCAAACATAAAATGATGAGTGGGACTGGGCTCTTGCTGTGGGTCTTCTCCTCGGGGGATTTGAAAGGGTTTCTCTCACATCCAACAGGATTAACTTTGATCTGAATGGAACATTCTGGATTTTCTGGGCCAGACCTGCTGCCCAGAGCAGAGCTGCTCCCTGCCAGGACCTGGCTGGTTCCTGCTGGGATGAGGATGCACCTGGACCTTGTTTCCCCTGAGAGGACAAAGGCTGGCCCCAGTTCTGCTCTCCAGCTCCACACCAAGCCAGCCCTCCTCCCACTGCGGGATTTTCACTAATTCACATCAACACCACATCTCCTATTTGCAGAAACATTAAAAACCCACAGATGAAGAGCAAACACTCAGAGCCAGCAGTGTAAAATTCTGAATAAAGCAGAATATGCTCCAAATTTCCTGGTACAAAGAGGATGGAGGCCCAGCTCCCCAGGACACGCAGTTTTGGTGGAGTTGGTCACATCCCCACAAAGAAATGGGCAATTCCACCCCATGGTTTGGATCCCTAATGACATTTGATGTCCTTTTATTCTCTCCCAAGGAACAAAGTCCTCCTTTAATTTTATTCCTTTTTTCTGAGAGGAATCATTTACCCCATCAATAAGTTTTTCTGGGAAAAGCTGAGTAGAAAAGAGTGGGAAAAAATTAATCCATTAATTTTGAGGATCCAAGTCTGTTCTCAGAGCAATACACTTCCTACAGGAAATCTCATAACTGCCATAAATATTCATCCTACTGCAACCATGCAAACACAATATAAGCTCACATGGAAAGAAACAAAACCAAAACATTTTTCAGCCTGAACACTGTGTAAAGAAACCCAGGTTACAAAACAATTCTACACCAACACCTCACCAGACTCTGGGCACACACCAGAACATTCCGTGTGTGGGACTCAGCAAAGGAAGATATCCAGGTTAAAAAAAAATAAAATAAATAAATCTGGCAGCTAAGAGCTGCTTTTTAAGCATTAATGAGTATGTTAATGACCCAAACCAAAATGAAGAAACCCATAACCCCAGACACTCATTAATTCTGTACAAAATATATTGGCCAGAAATCATTAATGTTGCGAGAAGCTTCTGTAACTGGAGTGGTTTTAATCAACTCTCAAATCTTCTGTAATTATACACTTATGGCACAGGTTACTTTATTTATTTGGATTTCAACTTCATAAAGGAAGCACCCATTCTCAGATGTTGGGTTATTATTAGAAGAAAAAAAAAAATATTAGAGGCCTGATATATGACTTCACTTGCAAGGTAAGCATAACTTCTTTTGGGTGTGAAGTCTGATTTCATCCTGAGCTCTCCTTCCACAGCACAGTCCCCTCCAGAACCCTGACAAAGACCTGAGAAGGCCCCAAAATTAGGATCAGTTCTGAAATCTCTTGCAGTCTCAGCACCCAAAAGAAGTGGTTCAGGTTTAAAAATCAGTATATGAGGAATAAATATATAGAAATACATAGAAATCTTTGCCTCTCCATTTCCTCCCTCTGAACACTCCAATTCACAGCTATTTCTGTGAAACAAGAATGTTTTCCTTGAGATTTTCCCAAGCCATTCCCTGCCCCTTCCCCACTCCTGGCCTCTTAGATCCAATAAATTAAAGACAGACTCTGGTCTGGATAACACACTAACAGAGTTGTTAGGCAAAAATCAAATTGTAAAGCAAAATCAATGCAACTTTTAGTTCTTGGGGCTGATCCAGCAGTCTAACCAAGGGTAGATTTGGCTGGCAGGATTCTGGCTCCTTTTCCTGATCTCAGCACAGCCTTTTGAGAGATGTCAACTTAAGAGGAAAAAAAAAAAAAATCATCTTTGTAACTGCCAAGGAAACTGAATTTTCTCTGAAGTCACTGAGTCAATGTGAGATGTTGAAAGCTGGTAGCTTCTCTTGCACAGTTTTAAACACGGAACTCACTTAAAAACGCTCATTAAAAAAAAGTAAAAGGTTACTATTAACATGCAAATCTGCAGCTCCAGAATTCCCAGGGAGGTAATGAAAACTCCCCTCTAATGGTGCACAGCAAGCCCAGCTGAGGGGAAGTGGAGTCCATCTCATTATCTCATTATTTGGATGCTGCAGACGAGGTTCCAGTCCCTGGCAGCCACCAGGAACCAGCAGCCCCTTGACAGAGAGGAAGAATTTGGACAAACGATGAGTGACAGACACAGCTCTCGTCCAAACAATGAAGGAGCACTTTGGCCCTTCTTGCCAGAGAAGAGAATGGCTTTTCTGACAAGAGAAAATGGCTTTTCTGACAAGAGAATGGCTCTTTGGGTGGGAAGAGGATGGCTTCTTGTGGGAGATCTCCTTCTTTGCCTTTTTTGTAACTCTTCTTTTAGCTGTGACAAACCAGGATCAGGGATTTTTTATTTTTTAAATGACTGATCCTAAGAAGGACTTCAGGAAAACGAAATCATGAAATTTAAATTCAGTTGATACAGTAAATACAGGCTTTGGGGAGATACCCATCACTTCTGTCAGTTTGTTCCTCTAGGATAAATGCTAAATATTAGCTTTAAGAGAGACAGAAACAAACCCTAAGACATAACCAGAGCTTTCTAGCACAGCATTTCCCCAAGGAAAAAGTCAAGGTCTTTCATAATTGCCATAATTGTTTTTGATGTTGGGTAAGTTAAGTGATATAAACAGGACAGAAAAATGTTGCATTTCAGTAGAAAAAGCTCTCAGTGCGTGCCCTGCAGAAACAGAGCTCTGTTCCCATCAGTCAGGCTCTCAGAAAGGGCTTTTTCCCTGCACAGGAGCATTTCCATGGAATGAGGTTAAAGCAGAGGCAGCAGCTGGGCTGGGATCTCTCCTCAGCAGGGACAGGAGCTGCTCCCAAGCCCTGGTGGCGCTGGAAATCCTGCAGGATCCCATCCCACTTTGGAAACTTGAGAGCCAGGCCCAGAGGAAACAGGAGGATGGGCAGAGTGTGAAGGAGGAAATCACTCTAAAAATGCCTGGAAAGAGTAACCCAAGAAGTACATGCACTTTTCAGGATTTGGCTGACATTTGACATTTCCAGAGACATCCTGAGGTAGGTGAGATTCTTCTTCTGCGTCCAAAATTCTCGGCCTCGGAGGGCAAAAATGGGATAAATTCAAGGCAATGTGGAGAATGTGCAGCAATTAAATCTAAAACATAACCCTTAAAAGTAATAAAGTTTGGAAAAAGAGAGCAAGCTGACAAAACACTCATATTTTACAGCAAAGCAATTCCCAGCTGGGTGTGCACAACCCCTGCTCAGGACAATCCCAGGTTTGATGGAGACCACTCCACAAAGATCACCTGAGCACACTCAGCTCAGAGGGGAACACAGCAGGGCTCATCTTCTTTAAATGTTTTAATATTTAAATATTTTAACAGTAGCCAGCCACCCTCAGAAGCAAGGACAGGAGCCCTGAGCTGTTTATTTCCCACTGCCAGCAGCACCAGCCCAGCGAGGCAGCAGGAGCCCCAGGTGTGAGTGTTTTCTCCACCTCTGCCATTTGTCTGCACCCAGTGACCTGCTGTGCTTTATTTGTGCCTCCTTTCTGCCACAGCACTTCCTTCTCCTGACACACTGTCCCAGCATTTACCAGGCTGTCAGCTCTGACATCCCAACTTTTTATGAGAAGAGGAAGGGCAGGGAATGGGTTTCCTTGCAGACAAAGCTGAGGAATAACCAGCAGCCCTGTGTACCCTGGCAGGTTCTGAGAGTTTCCATCAATTCTGCACAGAGAGCAGAGCTGCTGCAGAGCAGCTGAGGCTGCTTGTCTTTTTCAGGAGACAACCTCTTGACCTGCTGAGGCTTCTGTGTTCCACAGAAACTCAACAACTGTGCTAACAGGAGATTTAACTCCTTGGTGCTTTACTCAGAGGGAGCAGGGATGGTGAACACACCCAGCGAGGGGCCTGGGGATCCACACCTTCCTAAAGATACAGAGCTAACACCCCACAAAATGAAATCAAAACACATTTAAAGAAGTGGAATAAGCGACAAAGGCACTGAATATGACTGAATTATCCAGGACCTCTGTCAGTTTGTCACAATGAGTAAAAGGGCTTGGGAGAAAAACAAATAAATTCATTTCCAGGATACATTGTGGCACAGGGGCTGCAAATGTTGAAAATACACATTATTACCAATTAAATATTCAAAGTTTCTATATCAATTAGATGTAAAAATTGATGTGGCAGGATGATATTCTAACTTCAGAATCCTGAAAGGCAAGAACAAGTGGGAAGATCCCATCAAAGTTTCTATTTAAGTGCGATAACCTTGTATCGTCAATTTTTTTTTTTTCCTTTTGCTGCAAATCAAAAAAACCCCAAAACAAACAAGACCAACCAAACACGACCCCCCCTGACACTTTCTGTGAGAGGATAAGGTTGTTCTTATTGCTTCACTGTCTGTGAGGATGTGCCTGGCAGTGCACAGCCCCTGGCAGGGCCTGTCCTGTGCTCCTGATGCCCCAAGAGGCTCCTGGAGCAGGGGCTGGGCAGGGATAAAGGAATAAAGTGGGGATTTATTAAAAGCCCTTCAAAGGCTGCACCTTGGGCAGTGCAAGAGCCTGGCCAGGGCTCACGAGTTTCACACTTTTGTGAGTTTTGGTCCATTTCCACCTTGGGGTGAATTGTGCAATTCCAGCCTCAGGTGATGCAGTCCCATCCTCCCAGATCTCTCTCCTCAATCCGGGGCTGGTTGTGCTTTTTGTCCTTGGCTCTGGGCTGGGAAAGGATTGTTGTGAGTGCCTGAGCTGGGAGAGAACTGGCTGACACTTTATCTGAAGCTCAGAGTTAGGAACCCACGCAGTGGAAATATGGAAACTCAAACTGAAGGCATCACTCCCCCGGTCAGGGATGGAGCTGGGCTTTGATGGTGACCCTGCTGCTCAGCTCCTGGGCAGGATCTGCTCCTGCCTTCCCAGCTGGGCTCCTCCTGCCCCTGAGAGCCAAACTCCTGTTCCTCCCTCCTCTCCCTCTCCTCTGGCCGAGGTGACTTCAATTTCCTCGTTAATGAACGTCTGTCCTGCGCTGCTCATTAACCTTCCTCCCTCGCTGCCTTTCACACTCCCTGCCCTGCTGATCCAAGGCCTGACCTGGAAAACTCCGTCTGCTCATGGAAAACTTCTCCCCTGGGAGCAGCCAGGCTGGCTCTTGTACGGCTTCTCCCACAAGTGAAATTACTGACCTGGATGGAGAATGGGATGGGGGCTTTTTGTTTGTTCAGGCTTTTTCCTTTCTGACCTTCCCCTGCTTCTGGCATCTTTATCTTATTTTATAAATAACTCTTATTTTATTGATTGTTTTATTTGTGGCTTTCAGGCTTAGACCACAGCGAATAAATTATAAAGCTTAATTGGGAAATAGCAGAGGTATATCTATGTTATACTGCAGGTAAGGAAATAGTTATGGTTATACATTTATCATCGATTCTCCGAGTTTCTTAAATTCCATTTGATAAATTTCAAATATTTTAAAGAAAAACTGGATTTTTCTCAAGTCCATCAAGTGCAATGCACAGATTTCTCGTGGTGTTACACAAACAGGTCACAAAAGCAGTGGTGCTCTGCCTGCCTTGTCCATCCCTTCCCTGCAGTAAATACTCAGGAATTTCACACACCCCTCACACATCTCTGATTTCTCCCTCTCTGGGCATTCACCCTGGTGCAGCTCAGTGGTTTTTGACAGTTTGTAGAAAGAAATAACAGGAGAACGGGAATGAAACCAAGAACATTTGTCTAGAAAGCCGAATATTAATTTTTCCAGTATTTTGCCAGCTTTAGTTTTGTGTTAGTCTCCTCACATTTCTGTCAGAAGCAATTTTATCCCATCTTCTTGGAATTAATGTCTCCTAGTTTTGTGATTTTTTATGCTTTTCCACATGTTTAATCATATTTCCCTACTACCCCTGTGCTCATCCATGCATTTCCACTCACTTTACCCTCACAATGTTGGTACATTCTTTCTGATTTACTTCCCTCTCTCTTCATCTTTAGAATCTATTTATTTGTGTTATTTAACTTATTTTTCATCTCACTTTGCTTTCTTCCTTTTCAATCTTGCTCCACCAAGTTTTCTCTTTTTAAAGTTGATTCTTCCCTCCATACCTGGGTATCCAGACTTTGAGCAATTTCAAAAACCCAATGTCATACCTGCCAAAATGATCCTTTAACTCTTATTTCATTGATTTTAGTGTCAGAATTGACCCTGATTGAAAAAACAAAAAAAACAAAAAAAACTTTTAATACGGATTCTTTAACCCTTATTCTTATTTATTTTAGTATTAGAATTAACCCTGGATTTAAAAAAATACTCTTAATACGGATTTCAGGGCAAACACCTGGGATGTCTTCAGGTAAGTACATTTTGCTGCAGAAGTACTTATTGTCAATGTGTGCTGTTTTTATAAGGGGCAGGTTTATATTTACATTTTATATTTTTATTTGCTGCAGAGGCTGCAAACGAAATTGTTCCCATTCGATTCTAGAGAAAATGAGAAGATACCAAGGGGGCAAGGATTGAAGAGCAGCACAAACAGGTGAAAAGGCAGAAGAGGGAGGGGAGGAGAGGGGATTTCTACTCTGAGTGATGGGACATGAACACCCCACATCATCCTCGCTCTCCTGGTGTCACCCCTTCGATGTGACGAGGTCAGAGTGAATTCCTGCTCTCCCCAGGGATGCTGTGCCCTGCACAATGTGCTGTGTTGATATATTTTATATATTAGTAAAGGCCTGTATGCACAAACCAGCCTTTGACATAAGTTGTGATATTAAAGGCTAAAGTCCTTGAAACCTTCCTGCAGAAGAGAGTGAAGCAAAACAATATCCTTGTGTGTAAGAGAAAGAATGTAAACTGTGTGTGTTAGCCAATAGTAGCTTGCTCTGCCTGCAGAGAACCCTATAAAAGGTGTGCTAAAGATAGAAATAAATGGAGTTCACTGATATTTCTGTGAAGAGTGGTGAATAGCTGGAGGAGCTCTCGATAGGGAGGAGAGGGGATTTCTGCTCTGAGTTATGGATGCTAACTCAGAAACAGAGAGCTGTAGAAATTGCAGGCCACACAGCTTTCTCAGTCATGCCTGGGAAAGTGGCCTGGGAAAATCATGAGGAAGAATTAAAACAATCCTCAGAGATAGAGAACAGCCTTGCAGGTGCTGTTTGTCTGTTCCTTGTTTTCTTTGCAGGAGAAGGTCAAGGGGTGGTGAACCCCACCGACCAATGATGGTGATGTAGTAGTTTGCTAACCAATAAGAGTTTCCTTTCTATACTTTTCATGTGTCGGTCTATAAAAAAGACCTGAAGCAATAAACAAAGAGAAATTCTCCTGTTTGGCTCCTGAAAGAATCTGTGTCGTTCTTCTCGCCGTTCCTAATAGAGCGACACTGAGTGATGGGACATGAACACCCCACATGATCCTCGCTCTCCTGGCGTCACCCCTTTGATCTGACAAGGTCAGAGTGAATTCCTGCTCTCCCCAGGGATGCTGTGCCCTGCACAATGTGCTGCTCAGGGACACAGCACCCAGCCAGCCTCCCCTGCCTCGGGAGCTCCCAGCACAAACCACAATCCAGCAGCAGAATATTCACATCCAGCCCCAACAGCCAACTCAATCACTGAAAGAGACGCTGATGCATTATTCATCACGTGAAATCTGGGAGTTTTTCCAGAGAAAATGCCACGGACTAGAGATAGGGTTTATCAACTGTTTTAAATCAGCATGTTTTATCTAATACAATAACAATTTATTTACTAAGGATATTTATACCATTGGAGCTTTCCAGCCTTAATTGATTCTTTTCATCATGATCCTGTGCACTGGGAAAATCAGCTCACAAAGGGATTTGAAAAGACACTGTGCTGAGTATCTATAAAATTATTTAGGTAATAATGGAGTAAATTTATGGATCTGTTAGCATTTAAATTTCCAGATTCTTTTCCTTTGGAGCTATTCTACAAAGCCATCCTCATCCTAAGGATGTCAAAAACAGTTTTTCTTTTGGTACAACAGTTTATGTGGACTTAAATAATCAATCACCAAAGCTACAGTCAGTCTGTAAATACCACTCACATTGACAGAAGTCTTAACACAGAAAGCCAACACAAAAAGGAAAACTTTAGCTATCAGTGGATCAAGGATGCTATAAAAATGTGAACCCAGCACAACCCTGTGCAGTATTCTTCCTCAAACCTGCCATCAGCCATGTGAGCAAAAGGAGAATTTCTCCTTTCAGTATTGCCCAGTGCTCAAGCCATGAAACATCCATCTAAAATGAAGAAATAATTCAAAAAGTAAAGATTAAAAGCAAGCAGCTGGGCGAATCCATCACTTGACGTTCAGCCTTAGATCTGTTTATTCCAGGAGCTGGTGTTTTAGGACATGACAGCTTTAACTGGTGAGAGATAGAGGAGCCCACAGGGTTTAAACTGAGCCAGCCAGAAAAGCTGGAGTCACCAGCAGCAGCTCTGGCTGCGTTAGCAGGGAAAGCAGGAGCAGAAAATTAACATTGCTTTTAATTGTAACTGAGCCCAGCACAAGAGAGGAACACTCACAGACTCGAATTGAGAAGAATAATTGCAGAATGAGGTTTTCTGCACACAAGCAAGGACACTTCCCAATTTCCCATCTCCAGATGCCCGAGTGCCTTGGAGCAGAGTGAAGGATTCTGTTGGAGATGAAGTTTGGATCAATTGCAGTGAAAAGGGAAAACACAAACTCCTCTGATATATTCAGCTTTTTAATGGAATAAATGCAAGCAGACCTTGCTGCAGCAAATCTGTATCTGCTATCTGATATTGCTATATATATATATACATATATATACACATATTATATATAACATCATAATAATATTATGTATAATATATATTATATAGTATCAAATATATATTATATTATATTATATTATATTATATTATATTATATTATATTATATTATATTATATTATATTATATTATATTATATTATATTATATTATATTATATTATATTATATTATATTATATTATATTATATTATATTATATTATATTATATTATATTATATTATATTATATTATATCATATTATATCATATTATATCATATTATATTATATCATACTGTATCATATCATATTGTATCATATTATATCATATTATATCATAATATATCATAATATATCCTATTATATCATATTATATCATATATATGATATGCATAATTTATAATATATAGTATTATATATAATATTATATAAAATATATGATATATTATATTATATATCATATTATATATAATATGCATAATATATATAATATATAATATATATATCTCTTGCTATCTGTAAAAGAGTGCATATCAGAGAATATATTTTCATTTATGTATCAGAAGTCTTTATATAAAAAGTTTTCCTTCTGTGTGAAACCCATTTGCCACACTGGTAGAAAATTTTCCTCCTATTTTTAAAGGTTTATGAACATATTCCAGTCTAACCTGAAGAGTATCTTTGATGTGACATTTATAACAAAATTATTTAAATTTTTTTTGGCCCAGAATGCAATCCCTGCTCAGCCCTGGCCAGTGGGAAAGGTAAAAACCAAAACAGTTTTTTTGTTCTATTGGCTGCTTGATGGGTTTATTTTTTTTAGAGATGAGTTTGTTTATTTGCTTCTTTTGCTTTGTTCAAATCCAGAAACCCTTTTCTCTGGGAAGGTAAATGTTCTTGGCTTCCCAAAAACCCGAGCTGCTGATTTTTGAGGCCATTTTTTATTCTAAGGCGCAGTTTTCACAGCTTCTGAACCCAGCCCTGAACTAATCTGTCTGCAGCAAGCACCACATCCAGGCAATAATTGCCTGTCCTAGTAAGGCCCACTAGTCCCAAAGGATGTGTCTTTTAAGGCAAAATAACTTGGAGAAGGGACAATATGCAAAGTGACAGCAGATTAAAGAATGATGGAAATTAAAAGTTTAAAAAGCATGAGAAAGCAATTAACCAAGGAACAAAATGATGCTTCTGAGCATATAGAAGCTCAGAGTCTGTGACAGAATCAAAGTCTCCTGGAAAGGAAAAAAAAATAAAGTGAAAATAAAAAAGCAGCTGGGGAAACTACCAAAAAATGAAAGTTTTATTTTTTTTTTTGGTACAGAGTTTAAGATAAGTGCTATTTCAGCTTCCAATCCATGCTACAAGGACAGAGATAGGAGTATTAAAACCAGCAGCACCAGAATAAAGTCATGGGGGAATCAGCCAAGGCTCCAGAGCCAGCCTGGGCTCCATCAGCACTGCCTGCCTCAGCCAGGGCACAAATAAACTGTCAAAGCACCAATGAAATATTCAAATGAACTCTGAGAAGCCAAATGTGATCTGTTCCTGGTGTGAGATGGAAAGCAGATCTATAGATTGATCTCAGCTTTGTTCAGTCCCAGCTCTCTGCACATTTCACATGGAAGGAGGGAGCAGCAGTTCTTCTCTAATCCTGGGGGATTTCTGCTCCTCTCCTCACCCAGCTCTCCTCCTCTGGAATAACATCTGTCAAAAGCTTGGAACAAATCCACCACAAGAGTTTGCTCAGGAAAACAGTCACAGGTGAGAGGTGAGACACCTCTGCTCTCCTGCTTGCATATAATGCCAAGTGCTTGACAAATTATAACTGGAAAAAAGACCCAGCTGTTGGTTTGAAAAGTCAGTGGGACCATTGACTTCTACAATACTGGATAAAAGCAAAGAGAATTAAATATGAGATAAAAAATATCTGGAGAAAATCAAATATCACAAGCAAGAATTCAGCCTCCTGTGTAATAATCCAGTTTTTTTTTCACATGTTTTTAAGTGACAGCAGGAAGAGAAGCTGTTAAATGGATATGAACTCCTCCCAAAAGATAAAATATAATTTTTTTTTTCTCTGAGACTGTAGTCCATCTCCAGCTGAATGAAATATCATCATCACAGGATTGGGTTATAACTGGGTGTGCTAAAATAAAGCATGGGCCAGCAAATCAAAGATCTGTGCTCAATGGCTTTAAACAGGTTATTTAACCTTTCCTTCCCTCAGTTTCCTTTCAAAAGGGTGAGGGTTTTTCTGTTGAAAAACCTCAGGCAAAACCCAAGCTGTTGTGATAGTTATTAAAAAATTAATAAACATTTAATTAGGCTAATTTGAAAAGTTATTTCTAAACCCTTAATTCTGTGTAGATGAAAACATCATTTGTAACCAGACAACCATCTGAGTAGAAACCAATATAAATCAGCAAGAGCTATTCCAGTAACAGAAACTGTAGCTACATCATTAAGAACAATTTTAAATGCTTGCAGCTTTCCTAATCACTTGCATTTTATTTTCAAACTTTTTTTTTATCAGAACATTGACTAGTCATTATCCTGGCCCAGCTAAAGTGGGACAGGATCAATGCCCTGCTGACTGTCTCCTCTGCTCTTTGTGATAAACACTGGCTCACAAGTTGGGAAAAATCCATTTTGACACTGCCTCCCAATTAGAGCTGTTAAATGCTCTCTGAATGACTAAATTCTGTTTGGCTTTACACCTAGGTATGTTGCTAAGCTAATATTTTAAATAGAGGAGTCCTGTGCTCTTTCTAGTCATTTTCTTATCAAATTTCAAGCTAAGCAAATGAAATTGTCATTCTTTTTTTTTTAGGATTCGATGCAATTTGTGATGTCCTTGGTACCTTTTGGAATTCTTGTCACTCCTGCTCACAGCAGATGCACACTCAGGAAATCCTGCCCTTAACACCATGGCAGGAGACAGCCCTTTCACCTGGGGCACAAAGTAAATAAAATAAATCCCAAACACAACCAGCAAAGCTCAGCAAGGAACAGAAATGCCAGCCTCGTTTAATCATCATTTAGAGATGAGAAGGGACCCCAGAGAAGGACTTTTCTTAGAATGATGGGGTGATCTGCTCAGAAAGGACCTCCCAGATGTCAATATCTACCTCAGATCAGTGAAACAACAGATTCTGAAATATCCTGTAGCCCTTAAAGACCCTCTTGCACTTGAAACTGAAATATTTGGTTTTTCCTTCCGCCTCAGTGAACTTGGGAAATATTTTTTTTTAATTTTATTTTGCTCAGGCTGACCTCTGTCCTTCCTTCTCTTACCCTCTCACCCTTTCCTCATGTTGTATTTTATCTGTCAGAATTAAGCTTACAGCTCTTCCCATTTGCAAATTCACTTAATCATCGATGTAACTTGTCTCTAAGTTATGCATACTTCAGTTTAATGAAACTGGATTTTCACATCTTAACAGTCTGGGTCACCAGCTGAAATGAATATTAAAAACTGTAAGCAAAAGCATGTCAAGATCTGGCTAATGGACCCACTCCAAAGGAACAGAAATGAACCAACCATCGCTGGTATTCTCAAAATCCTCTTCTCAGAGAGTTATTAAGACAGAATATTAAAAAAAAACACCCTGAAATTATTAAAATTGCACCAATGATTTAATTGGAAAGGACAGAAAACCTGAATTCACTGCCCTTTATATCAGCCACTCAAGAATGAACCACCTTACACCAGACCAAAGGTTTTTTTCCCCAGATATTTAAGAACAAACCACTCAGGTTTAGTGTTCAGAAATGGTTCTTGAAATACTTTTCCATAGTGACTGATGTCTGGTTTTCTGTGGTAAATTTCCTTCTGCTGCTCATATTTACTTTTGCTTTGATTCTTTCACGTGACAGTAAAACATTCACATAAAGATTTTTGTAGATGCTGATGAGTGTGAGATTATTTGCCACTTGTTTCAGGAAAAAAAGGACAAAACTTTGCAGGCAGAAATGCAGAGAGGACCCGATTATCCAAGCAAGAGGAGCACTGAGAGAAGCTGTGACAGATTTCCCAGAGCTGTGCAGACCACAGGAGCACGCACTTGCAGCCAAAACAACACCAGCTCACAGGAAGAAAACAGAATTCCTACTGTAAAATCCAAACAAATTTATCAGAGCAGCATTTCTTAACCAGTTAACAGCGCCATCTCTCAGGTTAAAAAAGCTCAGAAATAGTAATGGCAGCTACCAGGAGTACTGGAGTTTATTAGGGGAGAATGGGAAGAAGCTCTAATTACTGCATACAAATGTTTGCATTAGTGTTTGTATTGAAAACTGTTAATTACCTTGAATTGCTAGCAGGGTTTCATATGCTTTAGGGTGAAATAAGAATAAACACCTGTAGCCAATAAAAATTTCAGTTGTCATTCCATCCCCTCCAGAGGCTGAGCTGCTGCTGACTCAGCAGGAGCAGAAATCCAAATTCTTTTGCTCTTCAATTCTTTTGCTCTTGCAAAGAAGCTTCAGGAATCCTTGGTTTGGAGGGCAGACATGACAAAGGACAATAAATCCATGGGACAGGCTGTGTCCTGTGCTTGCTTTCTGAAAAATCAGTAACATCTAATAATAAGAAGGAAATTCCCAAGCCCAGCATGTTGATGTTATTTCAGCAGCTAAGCCTCTAAATTAACTTGTAATGGAAGTGCTCCTGGCACTGGAAAGAAGCCAAATTGTGACACTTAAACTTCCAAGACCTGTTTGCTGAACTGTTCCCCCAAAACTGCAGCAAACTGTTGTAGGCATTTCATTTATTTTCAGTATCTGTTTAGGAATTTGCATCCATCTGTGTGCCAATAAAATTCCCAGAGAAAACGGATGGGTTCACAAAAAAAACCAGACAATAATATTCCAGAGCTGCTGGTTGTCTCAGTTTCTGGAGGAACACACAGAATTCTGAGATCCTTTGTCCCTAAAAGAACAACACCCCGAAGGAAGTTGTGTGTCTTTCAGGAACAAATTAGGTCACAGCGGTGGAGCAGACAGTGGGGCAGCCTGAGTTGGATCTTTAATTAGCAAATGGTTCACAGAATTAGCTCTGGGTTTTGTTTTTCCCTTTCCCCAGCCCTTTGGTTGGTGGAAATGTGCGTTGGCATGAGGATGGGATTACCAGGAACCATTTGTGTGCCAGTGCTCGCTCTGATTGCCCCTGACATCCATAGGATGGCAACACCAGCAGTCCTGGGAGAGCCTCAATGCACCACCACTGGCTCCAGGTCAGTGCAGCAAAATCAAAGTGAATTTAACATTCAGGACTATTCCCCCTCTTTTAGCACGCTCACTTCACTCGTGAGCAGCCAATTCACTGCACAAAATGGACAGGGAGGAGATGGAAACCACTGCCCAGACACGCTCATGGCTCTCCTCGAGCTCACATGGAGCCTTCTGAGCCCCCTTTTCATGGATATTGAATTCCCAAGCAGCTTCCACCCAGCCCATTCCTCAACACCCACCATAAATTCACTTTGGTGCCCTTAATTTGCTACGTTTTGTATTCTTTAGGAGAATTCTGGCTGCAGAATTTACTGCTCCTTTGAAGACCTGCAGTTTGTGCTCCTGAGATGAGCCCTGGCTGCAGTGCTGATTAAACATATTGCTAATGTTTCAGCTGACATATTTTCCTGGGCTCTGGAGGTGTGTGCGTGTGTGTCTCGCTGCCGATGATTTGTGAATACTCATGAACTCATCCACGGGCAAAGTGCTGAAAAAACTGTTAAATGTAAACTGTGAGGCACCAGGAACAATGGCCTGGCAATATTATGACATCAAAAAGAGGCAGAAGTAGGCAGGACAAGAGCATTCGCCTCAGAAATGACAAATTTTGACAACGACCAAATCATGTGCAGCGGTAGAGGCTGGGGGAGAAAGCTAAAGAAAGAAAAAGCAGGGAAAAACAAAACCAAAAAGGAAGTTAATAAGCATGATTATAATAAAATTATAACACAGAATGATAAAGACTGATGAGGAGATTCAAAGCAATTAGAACACACACAGATCTAATGTTATTAAATAAATGAACAGAAAAAAAATCCATCCAATCGATCTCCTAAGGCAACACTGGCAGTGGAAGGGCTAAAACAGTGACAATGACAAAAAAAATTAAGGCTAAAGCATGAACATCTGATCAATAACCAGCAGGATCTTATTGAAAAGACAAGAAAAGTGTGAGGAAGACACAGCTGGGGCAGGAGGAAGGGTCGGTGGGATGAGGAGAGGATCCACTCCATGGCCACAAACAGGAGATCCCATCTGAGATATTTCAGCAGATGCACAGGGAATTTGAGCTAAACTGTTCTAATTGTGCCAGAGCAGGCATTTAGGCAACAACTCTGGAATTAATTCACTCTGGGGAAAAACAAACAAATCACACCCACACCCCTAAATCAATCCATCAATCAATAAATCCGTGCCAAAAGATAAATCAGAAACCTACACGGAGATAAAATATAAATTCTAGAACCTCTGACAGAAGTTTCAACAGAAATTTCAATGAGACTGAAATACCCCTTTCTTTCAGAGGTGTTTGGCATATGACAAAAAGCAGAATAGAAATATTCTTCTGTTGCCACTTACAACTGTTAGATAACATATCTTAAATTTCCAGGGTTAGCAGGTTGTCATGAGCCCTATGTTAACAGAAGGAGCACTTTATTCTTGAAGACACTTGCTATTTCAGGAAGTTAAACAAGATATTCCAATAAAGTAGAAAAGATCAAGCAGGAAAATTAATATTCCATCTCTCCTCCTATACTGATTTGCAAGTTATGTATTGAATAAGAAGAGACAATTAAATCCATTTCCTTTTTTTGGGGCAGACATTTATATTCCAGCTGCACCAGGAGAATTTGGATTTGGATTAAATCAGTTGTTAACTGTGCTTGCCACTGGGCACAATCTGTGGATGTTTAATGTCAGAGCAACACTGAAATGGCTAAATTTGAGAAAAGTCACCTTTCATTACAGAATCCTTCAGGTTTTTACAGAAAGATATTCAGGAGCTCTCCAGTGTTATTTTCTTTTTTTTACTTCTATCATCTTGAAGAGTCAATAAAACCTCTGCTCAAAAAGAAACTTTTCTTTTGCTCCCCATCCAAGCAGCTTCACAGAAGGGGCTTTTCTTCTTTTTTAAACTATGGACATTGCAGTTCATTGCAGAAATCTTCCCAGGGCTTTGGCAATAATAATTTACCCATAAAACCTGAAAGGGATCGCAGCCTCCATGGTCATCCATGTGAGATCTTTCAGAATGGATTTGGTTTCAGAAATGCACCTGGTGTTGGCAAGAAAAACAAAATTTCTATGGTTGGGAACATCTCAAACAGAGCTTTTAAATTAAAGCTTTTTTTCCAAAATTGTGCAATTTTCTTGAAGATTTTCAAAATTTTTCTGCACACAAACAATTGTCCCCCACTCAGTTAAATCAGACTGTCCCTGCTCCTGTTTTTGGCAAGCCTTTCCCACTAGTTAAACCATTCCCTACTAAGGACAACAGAAACTGGTAAATTTCAATTGAAACTGTTTAGAACTCAGCATTCTGCAACATTAAATTAAGAGTAAAAATCAAATGCAAAGCTTCCAAACCAAATAGAACTCAATTAGAGACTTTTCTTTTTATACTTCAGAGACTTTTTTTACACTTTACACTGAAACAACCTCATTGGAGGTTTCTTTATTCTCTGTCAGTGCACTGCAATGGAACGAGCTCCTCCCAGGTTTGTTTCTTGTCAGGGCTAACAGAAAATCCTGTGGGCTGTTCTGGACCATTGTGGAGTCTGGAGAGGTTGGGGATGAGCACAACCACCACAAAACTCAGAATTTTGGAGCATCAGGGAGGTCTGAAGGTGGATCTGGAGTTTGGCTCACCTCGCCCTGCAATAAGCAGCAGCAGCCAGGCTGCAGCTGGCCGAGCACACCTGGGCTTTGGGGACACCTCAGGGACACTCAGGACATCAGATGGATTTTCTCTGCCCACACAGGGCCTTGGCAGGTGCCCACATTCCCACAACACCTCCTGAAGATATCCCATAACAAATCAAACATTCCCACAACACCTCCTGAAGATATCCCATAACAAATCAAACTGTGACTCTCTAGAGAATATTACCCCACTGAGATCATTCATGGCCAGATCTGATCGGATCTGAGATCCAGCAAAAGATTCACTCCACGGCAGAGCTCTTAAAACCACTTTATCCTAATTGAATGTTTGCAAGGAAATTCATATGGTGTTTTATAGTACAATTTTATGCATCATCAATTAGCAATTGAACCAGTTTTAAACTCTGAACTCTTGGAAGCATCAAGCACAAAAGAAAATTCTGTAGCCCACATTCATTTCAGAACAAACTGACAGGTAATGCTGAACCTGTTAAATCTTCTGCAAAAACTTACTCACGTTGCTTCCACAAGCACAAAAACCCAAACAAAGGAACCCCACACAATGACAACAACCCACACAAAAATAAAACCACCCTCATCCAAAGGGCGAGGAGAAGCTGAACCATATATTCTAAACAAATGACATTTCAATTAGTGCTTTGGATTATTCATATTTTTATCCCCCAGGCTCTTCTAAAAATCCTCACCAGAGTTGCATCAAACTTTTACTTTATATGCAAATGCACTGATTTAAATGTTTATAATTCTGTTCTGAAGGCCCACAGGATGTTGGTCCATAAGGTAACCTTGGTTTCTGTGTCACTCTGGTTATTTGTAACAGAGCTGGCTGAGGGAATTGAAGACAAGAACAAAACACCAGAGAAATGGGAAAAATGCACAAATTCACAGCAGATTCTCCCCGAGACAGCCTTTTCAAATCAAGCTGATGCAGTCTAACTAAACTTATACAGGAGTAACTATGAGCTCTTTGATATTTATTCTCTGTGTATGATTTGCTCTCAAGGACAGAACAGTTAATGACTTGGTCTTGTGATCTGAGTCAGAATCAGGGCTGGCAAGAACAAAAAAAAAATAAAATCACACCACCACTTATAGAAGATTAGTATGCACACAGATATTTTCTTCATTTTACCTTAGCACAGGAAGAAAACTGTTCTCATACATCAGGAATCCTGCACTGGATCAGCAGCTATTGGAGCTATTAACAAAAGTGACTGGTGCATCTGTTTCTGAATAAGAACAAGACAGGGGAGGAAGAAATGCAAAATCCATTCCATTTGTAGCTTGGCTTCCAATATTTTCTTTCACCTTTCCAGCATGTTTATCAAATGACTTTTTTTTTTTTTTTTTTCGTTTGTAAACCTGTGTGAGAACAATTTGATGTTGGTACTGTACTTTATTCATATGAAAATGTCAAGCCAAGTAAGGAAGCAATAAAAAGCAAAGAAGAAATATGATGAGAATTTATAATGTGATCTTAGTAGGGATCTTGCTGTTCTGATGCTCAGTGTTGTCTGCAAAAATACAGAGCCAGATTAATGAAAGGTGTGAGAAGAAAACATTTTTCATGTGTTCAGTTTTAACCAATAAAAGAGCTCATAGAGTACCAGCTCTCAGTGCTCAACAAAACACGTTCAGCTTTCATTTCTGTGTAGACAAACTAGCAAGTGTAGCTATTTAGCACTTTGCCATGTTGTTGAAATGAATATTTTGCAGGGGTAGGTTTTTTTGGGGCTGTCAGGGGTTCTGCAGCACACAGGGATGGGGAGGAGGCAGTGAGAACATTGCAGAGCTGCAGGCTGTGCTCTCCACCTGTGCCACAGGTGAGCAGCAGAGAGAGGAGAGCTCAGGGCAGCCTTTAGTGATGCTCCCAGAGCAGCAGCAGGGCTGCAGCACCTTCCAAAGGCAATCCTGGCCAGGGATGCTCATCCCACAGCAGCTCCCCTGGCTCGGAGCCATCCTGCAGCTCTGCCCCATCTCCAGCCCAGACCCCGCAGCAATTCCTCCTGCCTGCATCTCTGTTTGATGTGTCCTGGTTGTGGCTGTTGATGGTGAACCCAGTGCTCCTAAAAAAATGGACATTTTTTATGGAAAACCTCAGCAGAAACGTAAGCAGCATCCGAGTGAGTGGTGTGTCTCTCATTCTGACATTGCCACGTTTCTGTGAGCCTCAGCCACTTCACCCCCATCTGCTGCAGACTGAAAAACTCCAAGTTTTCACTCAATTTAGCCAAGATTATTATTTCCATTTTCATTTTTACTTCCACTCCTTTTTCTCTCTCTTTCTTACCTGGTTCCTTCCATCCAACATTTTTTTATTTCTCTATTTGTTTGTATTCTATTCCTAAAGGTGTATTCCACATCCTATCAGCCACTGTCCCCTCTGCACTTTAAACTCCAAGAATCCCATTTCAGCTGTAAAATCCCTACACAACCTTTACAGCACGAGGCAGGCAAATTCTCCTCTCCCACCAACACAATCCATTACTTACAAACTATTTCTGAGATGCAGAACTGAGAGCAGGAAAGTTCAATTCTGACATCTGTGTGCTTTCCTGCATATTAGCACTTCACTTTTGGTTGCCAGCAGTATTAATTTGATTGTGATTCATGAGAGACTTTCCTTTATATCGGTGTGAGCTACTCTGGTTAAAGACTGAGAGAATTCCTTCCCTCCCTCCCCTTTGCTGTGCAGTGCAGAACATTGTGTATATTTATAATTGGTTCTGTTCAATAACAATATTTCTACATCTTGGCCTGAAGAGGGAAGCTGGAAGTTCACAGGATGTGATATTGAGAAATAGCTTTGTTTAATGCCTTCATTGTCACTAGGTGGAAATCAAACTTACACTTTATTATATTGATTCAACTCTTAATAACTCTGGACAGTTTTACAGATCTCCCCAACTGGCAGTAGAAAATTCATCCTGAGAGCTCCAAGAAAGAGAAAAAAAAGGGCCAAAAAGCCATCTAAAGCTGCAGTTCAGAACTCCTCTAAAAAGAAGGAAAATAATGACCCATTTGGAAAGTATCCCCAGCACAATTCATCAGACACTGGTCAGAGATAACAGAATATGCAGAGAATCTCAAAAGGGAGACAGTGTGGATCTGCTGTCTGAGTTAACAATATTCCTTTCAAAACCCATTTCATGGGCACAGGCAGTAATCAAATAAATATTGATATTTCTTTATTTATGGTTGAAAACCAGAACAGGGACTAAAACATAATTTTTAGGAGCAGGAAAGAAAAAAGCTAAGATTTTTTTTTTGCAACAGTTTTAATTATATTGAATTCAGTGTGCATTAATACCCAGGTGCTTGAAGAGATATTTTGTAATAAGAATAAAGCATAAATCAGTGATCTCCAAAGCTTTGTTTAGAGCATCCTCCCATGATTCTTTTCTGGTTAAGGGCTACGCCCATGAAAGATGACATGCTCAATAAGAGCAAGATAAGGGCATACATGAAAATTTTCCTTTCCTTTATGTTCTACAAAAGCTTGCTGAGCATCTTTAGAAAGGGCAGTGAATACATCTTTCAAAGTTCAAATACTTCTGGAAAGCATTAGGTAAAATATTTGCTTAATCCAGGAACAGCTTTCTCCTATTCTGACCAAAAAAACCCCACACTAACAAAACCCAAACCCCAACAAACCCCCCCAAAATACAAAAGTATAGAAATTATCTAGTAAAAAAACCTCTAAACCTCAGAATATAATGGAATAACTCTGGAGTGAGAGGAAATGTCTTTGCCATACTCTGGAATCCAGGGCGCCACTTTGGCAGGTAAAACACGGAGCTTCTTCAGGCGCCGTGAACAGGAAAGAGCCAGGCAGACAATCAGAAGGTGGGAATGCAGTGGCATAAAGTGGATTCAGATATTCCAGTTAATATCCTCATTTTGGGCAAGCAGTGATTGCTCCATCCTTCCCTCCCCTCTTTGGAGGGGCCCACGCTGCTGCCCAGCAGCTTTTGCACCAAAACAATTTCCATGTGCAGTAAATGAACATCACTAATCTTTCAACTCCCCCAGTTTTAGCAAGATAAGCACTTACTTTCCCCCTGTTTCCAACTGTGTAAATGCACTTGAAGAAATGCTGTCTAAAGCAGTGGGAATCATTTCCTTTTCCACTGTTACCTAAGAAACCACATGTACCTGGGCCCCATGGTGGTACATGAGCACGCTGCTTTGCAATGGGCAGCTTTCACTGCTGACACCGTGCTCTAACTCACAAGGAATTCTGAGAATGGAAGGAAGACTTTTACCTTGATGGAAATAAACCCCAGAAGTCAGCAGAGATGTTCCTTATCACTGAGTGTGAGAGGCACAGTGTAGTGCAGAGGTTTACAGGAGATTCTGGAAAACAGGAAGAGGCATGAAGAGCATCATGTCACATCATCTCTGTGCAGAGCTCTAAGAACCACTGATTTCCTCTTGCCATTCAGACTGATTTGCTATTATTTACCAATTCTTTTTCTCTCTCCTTACACATGCAGAGGATTGTATGGGGAAATGGCTTCCTTCAATTACTAAAATACCTCAGTGGCAGTTATTCAGCTATCAGAATTTGTATTTATTTCTTCCCTGCCCGTCCCCCGGAGACTTTTGCAAGCAGGTGGGGAACAGAAAAAAAACCCAACTGGTTTATAAATCAAACATGCAGCACAAAATCAGCACATCAGCCCAGGGAATTCAGTGCTTAAGGAAGTCAGGGAGGTTTCCAGGTGTTCAGCAGCAGTGACCACGCTCACAGGGGCTGGCTGGAGTGCACAAAGTTTAAGGGTGGTTAACTCTAACAAACAGAGTCCACCATGGAGACAATCCTTGCAGTGAGCAGGGAAAACTGACTCGTGCTGCTCCCAGAGAAGGGTTTGGGCAGGGAGGGCAGTGGGAGGGAGCTGCAGAGCCTGGCTGTCCTCACCTGAGGCCAGGTAAAGCTGAGGGGATGGATGATGCTGCTCCCCTGGATGCTGACCTTTCCTGCTGTACTGCTCAGCTCATCTCTCCAGAGCTCTAATGCAGCCAAATTAGTCGGAAAAACCATTCTGTTGCCCCAGGCAACTGCATGTATGGCTTTGTTTTCGTAGCCATGAAACTTTCTGTAATGCTTCTTTCTGTTTGGGTGCGTGGCAAAGCCCAGATCCACTCCTGAAACCCCACCATGAAACAGCATTTCCCATTAGCATCCACTCAAAATAAAATCACAGCCATTTGCAAGCCCTTTTATTGTTACAGGCAGGAAAATTCATTGCTACAGGCCTTTTCCTCTAGAACCTGCAATCGTATTCCAGAAACCACCCAGCCTGCCCTCAAAACAGAAGTTTATAGTCCATTCTCATTTTCATCCAGTATTGAATATTTAGATGTTAATAACATTATATTTTCATAGCTTTTCTAGTTCTGCCCCCCCACCCCATCCGTAAATAAGTCATGGGAAGAAAAAATATATGATTCTCCCTTTCAAGCTGAGCTGTCACATAGTAAAATATTTCATCATGTTTGATTGCATTAAGAATCCAACTTTCAATGTATACCCTCACTTCCAAAATTTCTGAATATATGTATGTTGAAATTAAGCAAGTGTGACATAGTTCTTGGTTCCCCTGGGAACAATATTCAGAGCTCATTTGAGTTGTGACCTGCTTATGCTGCCAGGGAGTATTAGTATTTTTGTTGGATCTTCAGAATAGAGATATGGAGTGAGGGACAAAGGCAAAAATAAGACTCTAAATTCACAGATGAAAAGCAGATGAGGTACTGCTCTATTTCAGAAGGCAGTGTGGGCTTTTTATAGACTCTGTCCCATTTCATAAGCTCTGTTGGAGAGATTACCCTTTTTCATAGTAAAATGTTTTAGATGAACCATGCATGGAGAAACCTACAGCACAACCTCTGGTCCAAGGTGTCTAAATAGGTTTCAATGAAGATTTAAGAATGGGAATTTAGGAAT
The DNA here is from genome assembly GCF_030490865.1 of Poecile atricapillus. Lineage (NCBI taxonomy): Eukaryota > Metazoa > Chordata > Aves > Passeriformes > Paridae > Poecile > Poecile atricapillus. The sequence goes on along the minus strand of NC_081260.1, from coordinate 18,921,027 downwards.
TATTTTGCAAAATGAGTGGTGGGTCAAAGTGGAAGAGAGCCACACGTCCTACAATGCTGCCTTTTGTCTCCTGTCACAGCTCAGGGGAGCAACCATTCCCTTAGAAATGGGATTTCTGCTCTTGGCATTTCTGCTGCAGCACAGAGTGTGCACAGCTCAGCTGAATGCCTTGGCTCCTGTCCATGAGAACAAGTAATATTTTTATATCTGTATATCCTTCACCATCCACATCTGACTGCTGAGCTCCACACCTGACCCTCCACCCTCTCAGTCCACTGCAATCACAGATCCACCCCTCCAAACACAGCTCACACAGATTCCAGGATTAGGCTCTCTTTGTTTTCACTCCTGTTCTCTTCCTGTGAGTTCCAGGGAGGATTAGGCCAGGGATAATTCTCCATCCCTCTTTTCCAGCCTGCTGTGGGTTCCCTTTCCTCTCTCCAGTCCCTTCCTCTGGCCCCACGGAGAGCTGGTCTGAACACAAACACACATTTAGCTTCAATTAGTGTCACTTGATGCAGTGACTCACTGGAGTGTTTATCCCTCTTCTGAAGTAAATAAGCATTTGCCACATGGGAAAGTTGGAAATGCTTCCATAACAGAAATTACATTTCCAAATCTCTTCACAGAAGATTTGAGGCCATGCCTGACAATGCAAACCTTGGAGCTGCTGAGCACAGGGTCACCAAGAGAAACTCACTGAAATCTTCCTCAGTTCTGACCTGGTTCTGGGTCCAGTAACAAAAAACAGCTGGCAGGTCAGAAAAACCCGTCAGACACTGCTTGGATGTGGAGGAGTTTCCCTCCAGTGGAGATTATTCATACAATTCTGTTTAAGAAGCCTCATTTTTAATACTGCACTGAGTAATCTTAAGTTTATTAAACTGTCTCATGTTACAAGTATAGACAGTTGTACTCAAACAGGAAAATGAGTCAAGGAAGAAAACCAAACCTGTTCCTCATAAGAACTGCAAATATGAATATGATCCTATTAGTTTTCACACTGTATTTCAGTTTGCCTTTCTTGTCTTCTTTTTTTTTTCCCTAAGAGGGAACAGTGAACTTGTTCCTCCTGAATAGGGATAATTTATGATTACTCTGTTTAATTTTATTATTTTGCTGCCTTAAGTTCTTGTTTACAATGTCTTTTCTGCAGCAGAACAAAAATTCCTTTAAAGTTCAACCTGCTAAATTAATAAACTGTGCTCTCAGTTTTAGTTCCATGTTAAATGGAGCTGCATAAAATTGTTATAACACACCCATAAAACAGCAGCAGATGCAATATGTTCAAAATGATTATTTTCTTTTAATTTTGTAAACATACAGAAAGTTTGCATTATAGCCTACCCTGAGCACATCCCTGCTGTAAATTAAAGATGTGCCAAATCAGCTCCAAACACATTTTGCAGTAAACAAACAATGAGACGTGGGACACTGCAAAATGAGAGCAGAGAGACATCAAGGCAGAGTAAAAAGCAGTGGCCAGCACAGAGCAAAGCATTTGACAAATCTACAAACATTTCTGCATCTCTGTCTATTTGGGCACCACAGCTAATTTTGATCAAGGTTTTATGCAACGTGGATAAGGCCTGCAGTGGTATTTCACAGATAAGACAATAAGAAAATTATCATTTCACTCCCCAGTTTTATCCTCTGGGACTACAGTGAGGGGTCTCTCAAAGGCTCAGTTCATATCTAAGATGTCAGGGTACAAAATAAAGTGGAATTGACCCAGAGAGGATTGTGTGTCAAAGATTGAAGAGTTGTGTGCTTTTATTAGCAGTAGTAACAAAGTTCCTGTGTGATAGACAGTTCTGTCAAAAGTCCATTAAAAAATTCCAGGATAAGTTACCTGAGCTCAGTAGAAAACTGAGTAAAACATGAAACCTAGGTATTGTATAGGTTATACACTAAATACTAAAGCAGAGACCACCAAAACCTCTAAAATATGTAGAATCAGCTCTAGAAAAAGAAAATATCCAAAGGTAGCAAGAGAAGGCACACATTCCTGCATGCTTTCAGAACAAGTGCATGTCAGTGTATAAAACATTTGCATATGTTTTCCAAAAGATACACTCCCTACCCTAATCTGCTTCGACTTAGCATTGAGAAATGTTCAAAATTCATGCAGTGCTTCATAAATTTGGCAACACTAAAAATTGATCCAAGCTTCAATCAAGGTAACAGGAGATTGTACACTGACCTCAATTAGCTTTGGGTCAAGCCTTAGGAGAATTATCAATGTTCTAAGCAGTCATCATCCATGGTACATGCACAGAGAGTAAACCATGAGCACATCCAGAATGGGCAGAGTTTCTCTAAATGAACAAAAAACCAGACATATCTTTTTTCTTCTTTTTTTTTTTTTTTTTTTTTTTTAAACAATGATTTTATTAAAAGTCTGCTAAGTCAGGCTTGCCCTATTGCTGAACTAAACCTCAAGGTAATCTTAAAAATATTACAGGCTGAGAGAAAAGAAAACAGAGTTGGAGACCTGGAGCAGCTGCAAATCCAACAGAAGGTTCTGAGTCAGACTGAGCTCCATCCTGGGGAGCTGCAGAAGGTTGTGTGAATTCCTTCTTTCTCTTTTCCTTTCCCTTCCATTCCTCTCTTTTCCCCTCATTGATTCCTTTCCTCTCCTTCTCCTCCTTCTCCTCTCCTTCTCCTTCTCCTTCTCCTTCTCCTTCTCCTTCTCCTTCTCCTTCTCCTTCTCCTTCTCCTTCTCCTTCTCCTTCTCCTTCTCCTTCTCCTTCTCCTTCTCCTTCTCCTTCTCCTTCTCCTTCTCCTTCTCCTTCTCCTTCTCCTTCTCCTTCTCCTTCTCCTTCTCCTTCTCCTTCTCCTTCTCCTTCTCCTTCTCCTTCTCCTTCTCCTTCTCCTTCTCCTTCTCCTTCTCCTTCTCCTTCTCCTTCTCCTTCTCCTTCTCTTCTCCTTCTCTTCTCCTTCTCCTCTCCTCTCCTGATTTTGGAGCTCCAGTGCTGTCTCTCCTGTTGTTCAGACACAGAGATGAGCAGGACAATGTGCTCTTGTCACACCCACCCCAAAATTGTCCCTTCTGGAGAGAGGAGCCCATCCCTGGTTCCTCCTGGCTCCTCACCATGGTGCCCACGAGCAGAGTTCATTCCCTGCCTGCTCTCTCTGGAAACATCTCCCAGCTGAATTCCCAAATTCCAGGAGAGCACCCACAGCAAACTGTCAGCAGAGCCATCACCATCCTCACCAGGAGCAGCAGGGAGGGGAAGGAAATGGAATGCTGATTATTTGTCATTAGTTTCTCCTTTCAAGGAAAAATTGCTGACTTGCTGGGATGGCTAAAACAGCAGGAGCAGCACGTGGCTCTAGCACTTTATACATATTAAATATAAACTACATTATCCCAAGTTCAGGGTGGTTATCTGGTAAATGAAGTTAAAAAAATCCTGTTTAATCAGACAAAGAGGATATGGACATATTGTCAATAATTTCTCTATATGTTGGTCCTATGCACCATCCAAAGGATGCCAGTTCAAAAAGGAACTTTCCATTTTTCTGACCCTCTGGGCTCTTAAAGGATCTTTTCAATGGAAACAGGAATTTCTTCCAAGGATATGCTCTTGACTTCCTCTTGCACTAATTCTTCCTGAGTACTGAAAGTGCTACAACCCCAGTATTCTCCATATTCTCCATATTCTCCATATTCTCCATACTTCACAGTGCCATCTGAACAGATCACTTGTAAAATGCCAGGCCCAAGGAAAGTCCTTGGAATTTCTGATGAGACTTCCATAAATTTACAAGTTAAATCAGTTATGAAAAAATTGTTCCACTCACATTTCAAAGACTATTTTTTATAGAGACACACACACACACCACAAGAAGAATGTAATGAGAATTTCTTTTATTCATGAAGAAAACAAAAGCAGAAAAAGCCACATTTGAAAATATAACCAGTTTGAATCAACACATGAAGGGACTTCTGGCACATACTGGGAAACTGGGGGGGAACAAGAGAAATATCAAACCTCCAACACACACAGCTGAGCAATGTAAAGACAACACTGATAAACACAGGTCTTGTGAAACATGTGCTGTATGCAGGGAATGAGGATGGGGGCATTTGTGGTTTGGTGTAAGAGGAGGGAATAAAACACACAAATAAATGATGGAGAGCACACAGCTACCCCAGCAGGTGGGTGCACTCACATCCTCGTGTTTTGGCTGTTTTAAATTTCAGTCAGCTCAGAAGGAATCCCTGTGAAACCCTCATTTCTGACAATTATCATGGACTAAATGTTATAAAAGTCTCAGTAGTGTGCAGGGAAGAGTCAGGAAGATCCTCTGTCCAAACCAGAGCGTGGGGTATTTAACCAGCCATACCCCGTGCCCTGAGCTACCAAATATTCAAAATATTGAAACCACAAGCTATTCCTCCCTAATTTACACCACAAGAAACCCTAAATACTAAAATTCTTCCAGCATTTAGCAGAGGCTGAGGCTTTTATCAGCTGCAAGGTTAAACCCTGGGCAGCAATGCCATTGGTAGGGGATTGGATTCAATCTGCTGAAACATTCATGTTTTAGAGGGAAGAAAAAGCTCCACACCTACACTGATCTCCAAAGGACATGCACATTAATCACAGCTTATTTTTTTATTTTTATTTTTTTTTTAATTTCTTTTGGAAAAATAAAGGTTTTAATTATACAGGTCCCGGTTTGTTCTGTTTGTTTCCTAATTAGAGGAAAAATGGCAAGTCTCCCAATCTGAGCTCTTTCCCTCTGAAGAATTTAACAATACATTTGGACAGGCACATATATTTATTTGGAGACTGCACAATGAATAAAATCCCACTTGCACTTAACAGAGCAAAGTTTGCCAGAATTCAGTGTGTGAGCCAAGGCTCCAGCTCTGCTAATGGCCAAAACAGCTCTCCCTGCAGTCCAGCAGTGGATTCTGTGCATTCCTGGGAACACCCACAACACCTGCTGTTTATTAGAAATGCCTGCATTGAAACACACGTTTCAACTGTGAGAGAAGCAAAAAAAGAGAAAATAAAAATAGAAAGAGGAAAAAAGGAAAAAAATTTGTGAGCGGGACAATAAGGACAAAGATGGTAACTGTGAATTCCAAAGTGTTTCTGCTGAAAGGACTCAACTGCAAAATGCAGCATCCAATAACTTTCACCTAAACCCCTCAAAACACAAAAGCTTCCTGTGAAGGCATTTAGAGATTATTGTTAAGGCAGGTTATCAAGCAGAATGAGGTGAGGAAGCTGAAGGAGGCCAGGAGCAAAGCCAAGAAATCTCAATTCTAGCGACAAGGCAAATGAGCAGACCATCCAGGCATTAAAATGACACCTCCAAAGCCTCCCAAGTGTCCAGGCTGTAAAGTTTTCTCTTGGCAAAGGTCCTCAGTAAAAGGAACTTTCCTGGTTTTAGTCAAGGTGCCTTGATGTACTTAATGCAATTAAAAAGTCCATTTATACTCAGCCTGGGACAGTGCCTGTCAACTTCCATCCTCTGCACATCAGCCTGGGCTCCTGCTCCAGTCTTTTCTTTTTCCAGACAGCTTTTCTAACATTCTTCCAAGTTAAACCATATTTCCCCCACTTCTTATACCCTACACCCAACCATCACATTAGAATGTTCACCCCTCAATACATTTTTAATATTTTCTGTCTCCTGCAGCACTCTCTGTGTGTTTTCCCAGTTCTAAAATTGCCTTTGCACCTCTCTAACCCATCGTAAAAGGAAGCAAACCCATTTTATTTGTATTTTTGTGTAGCTTGGCTTTGAGTCTGGTTTCCACGCTCATCAGCTGAAAGGCAGAGCTGCTCAGAGCTGTCAGCAGAGCAAAGTCAAGCTGAGCTGTGCTGTGATTTATGCAGGTAAAACTTCTTCCTTGGCTTTTATTTAAAATTTTATTATGGGCCAGAGCTGTCAGTTCCACTGGCCTGACAGTGGGGAGGAACTCACTGCTGAAAACCCAGATTCACCACATGACAAATCCAGCTCCGGTCCCAAAATGACAGAATGCAATATGCAATTCAAAAAAACACATTTTCAGTAGCACAACAGCAGGATAAATCAATTGGGAGACAATCTATATTAATATTGGAAGCCTGAAAGCAGACTGTTTATTTCCTCCCATTTAGATTCATAACAGAGGCTAAAATATTTTGCTTAAACAGAGACACAATAAAGAAAAAAACCTGCAGTTTGATTTATGATTTAAAGAGAGACCACATGTATTCTAATATTACTATTTATTAGAATTTCCCACAACTGTGACAGAATCTAATACCTTCAAAACACCAAAATGCAGCTTGACAAAGCTCCCTCTGTCTCATCCCAGGCAGGATTTATGTGGCTGAAGTTGTACTTAGGTTATGGAATGATGGTTTTGCCAGCAATTCCCCAGCATTACCTCAGTCATCTGACAAAAATCAGTATTTAAATATTGTGGTGGTCCCTTCTCCAGCTCCTGGAATTGCTGATCAATCCCCTGGTGCAGGGAGGGGAGCAGAGAGTCCTGCTCAGCTGCCAGGGTGAGATGCAATAAATGGAATTTCAATCCTGATCTTGCTCAGGGACTCCAGATCTTGCTGCAGCAGCTCCTTGCTGACACCAAGAACCAGCTCAGGAGATATTTAACTTTCATCTTCTGTGGGTATAACTCCAGCATGATGCAGGTTATAATGCTCAGGAATATTATTTTTGGCACTCTCTTAAGTTTACAGGATATCTATAGCAGCTGCCTGAAGAACTGCCCAAATCAGCTTAATGTGAGCTGACCTCAATACAAGGGGAGGATGGGCATTAATCTGGCTGAAGAAATACAGGGAAGGTTCTTCAGCATCCTAAATTTCCTTAACATGACCTGGGCTCTCCTTTTCTCCCTTCACAAGGGAAATAAGTCATGCACACAAGAATCACAGGCAATTAAACAGAAAATGAGAATGGCTGGTTTCAAGTTTCCTGAATGAAAAGGAACTAAAGTTTCACTCTCATCTCTGCTCTTCCCTATTGAGGGATCATGTCCATGGCAGCTCTCTGTCAGCATTTTCCTTCCAGCCACTCCTTCCATTCCTGCCCTGTGCTGGAGCACACAAGCCCTGCTTTCAGGCTCTAAAATGAGAATTCACTGGGACAAAAAAAGGGCATTGAATTGTTTCCTTTTTTGGAGGTGCCTGTGCTAGGACAGCTCCAATCTGACCTGAGCATTGTGAGTCAGGGCATCAGCCAGAAAATGTCCAGAACTTCTCTGCAAAGAAAAACATTTCTGTTTCCAGAATGCAAAAAGGGAATAGTCAGGAAACCTAAAACATTTGTTATTTATCCCTGCTGTCCTGACAAAGATCAAATGTACAGCAGCCAGCAATACTGGGGGTATCATCACACACAAGAATTTCAGAACCTGTAAATGTGGACAGAAGTCTGGAATCCTGTCCAAGTACCAACCCTGGATCTTACACAGTGTCTATGGGGTTGCTTTCTATTTTTTAAATTATTTTTAAATAAAAGCCAAGGAAGAAGTGCTTTTCTGCAAATAGTAAATATGCATTTCTTTTAATGCTTGCTGAAGATTCATCTTTCATATGAGTAATTCACTTTGAATCCATTTACTCCTGAATAACATCACACCTAAAGGAAGGCTCTCAACCACTAACATACAGGCAAAAGGGACTTTTCCTGGCACTAACTTGGCTTGAGACATTCAGGAGCTTCTCTCATTTTATCCTTAATCTCCCTTTTTTCAGGGATTTCTGAACTATATTGGTGTCAGCAAAATACCATATATATACCATATGCCATTCCAAACTGTTTTGCTAACCAGCCTAAAAACAAAATTCCAAAGCAAGTAACTCTGAGACAGAGTGAAAGGTTGTTTGTTCCCCCCTAGCAGAAGATGAAGTGGGTAACAGTTGCTGGGGGTTTTTACATGGATGTGTTCAGTGACATGTTTATGAAATTAGATATTAAAAGCTCAGCACCTAATTCCTCGTATTAAATAAATTCTCACAATTCTGCAGGAGAGAATGTTCTGCTCCCTTGAAAAACAGCCCCCTACTCAAGGCAGCTTTTTGTTTTTTAGGAATATGTATAAATTATAATTGATCATTTCTCAGGATGTGGCTACAGGATGCTTTCTCCTTTTCCATAGCTCCAAGCAGCTGACAGCAGTCCTTCAGAGTTTCAGATGAAGCTGAAGGAGTTTTGTGCAGGCTGACACTTCATTTCATATATACCTGAACTCTTAAAATAAAACCAACTCTTCTATTTATTTACTTCTCCTCTGAAATAAGCACCAGGCCATGAATCTGCAAGCAAATGGTCAATTATTATTCCTCAGCTAATGTAGAGAGTCCTCAGCATTTCATTTTAATGCAAATTATAATGCTATGGACAGGGCAAGTGCCTGCAGTCATTACTGAGCCTGATCAAAGAAATCAGAGCTGGGTCCAATTGAAGGACAACACTCCCCAGTTCGTTTCTTCCTTGGAACCCATTAACCTCTTCCTTTTGAGAGCTCCAACAGAGTTTTATTTTTTTTTCCAATCTAGATCCAAGGTTCTTTTATTTTCAGTTCCATGCTGCTCTAACAATGTGCTCTCCACACAGCCCCTAGTCAGAGAGCTCACAAATTAAACAGCAATCTTGTGTGGTGGGGACAAAATACCACTGTGGAAAATAAAGAGGTCATCAGTGATGGAAATATGATTCAACAAGATACCTGTCCACTGTCATTGATAAAGGCTTAAAAGCCACACTCCACAGGAACAAAAAAACCCTTCAGCTCCTATTGATAAATAAAAGCAGTGTTTTAGTGGCTTTGTCACCCTTCAGGAGCATCCTCCTCCCCAGGAAATCCAGCTGCACTGAGCAGAGCAGAGCAGGGAGTGCAGAGCAAGGAAAGATCAGAGAAGGGAAACTGGAGACAAATTCTGAGCTGGGAGAAGCCCCCTGCCCATCTCTGCTGGTGTTCTGTGTCTCTGGAGAGAGACAGGAGGGTTTGCAAGAACAGGACCCAGGGAATGGCAGGGCTGGATGGGATTTGGGCAGGAATTGTCCCCTGGCAGGGTGGGCAGGGCTGGGGCTGTCCCTGGATCCCTGGCAGTGCCCAAAGCCAGGCTGGACACTGGGGCTGGGAGCTCCTGGGATGGTGGGAGCTGTCCCTGCCATGGCTGGGGTCTGGAACAAGATGAGCTTTAAGGTCCTTTCCAACCCACGATGTAATTTCAGGCTTTGAAATTGGTGATGCCTTAAATTTACTTTCCTGCATCATTTATTCTGAATATTTAGCATCTTTGTATCACTCCCTTTTCTTCACTCTCCACACAATACACACATTTTCATTTGCCCCTCCATCACTCTAAAGCTAAAGGGAGAAGAGTCTGCCCAGAAGTGTGCAAATAACAGCACAGCTGTGCTTATTTATTAATAAAAATTAAGGAATGGCAATGTGATCCAGTGAACACGATGTTTTAATAGAGGAGCCTTAGGCAGCAGCAGTACATGAGCAGAGTACCCTTCTTTTAGTCAAGTGATTTATAATGGATTGCACAGCCCCGATGGGAGCCCAGAGCAGCTCTTTGCAGTCAGTTCAGGGGAAGGAAATACAAATGCTTTTTGCAGATGTCTCTAACACTCCTGTGAGTCCCAAACTGCTGAGTTCTCTGTTCACCCCTCCGAAACAAGAGTAAAAGAAACCAGAACCAAATGTGCAATAGCAACAAAAAAAAACAGAAAAAAAACCAAACAAAAACCAAAACAAAATCAAACAAAACAAATAAACAAAACAAACCCCAACCAAACTAAAAAACAAACCAAAAAACCCCAAACCCAAGCAGACAGCAGCTGGGAGCTGGTGATGTTTCCTGACTCCCCACCCATTGTTTTCCTGGCTGGCACCCAAAGCCCCAAGGACAGAGAATTCTGCTGTCCAGCCTCTCCTCTTCCCCTGTGCCAGGAAATGCAGGGAGCATCCCCCAGGCTCCTCAGCCTCATGGGTTCTGCTTGCTCTGAATTTCCCTTCACTGCCCTTCCTCACTGGGATAGCATGGGACACAGGAAAAATCGAAATTTCAGAGTTTTGAGTTAAAATCAGGCGTGAGGGACTGAGCACTACACTCACAAAAGGTGAGAAATCTGTTTTTACCTCCACCAGCCCCAGTTTGTACAAGCAGGAAGGGCTCACCTCAGAGTTAATCTGATTTTCTGCCCTTCCCTGTGCCCAGCTGGAAACAGGACAAGAGGACCCTGCTGGGGAGCACAAAACTTTTCTGGGGTGAGCTGTTCCTGGCACTGCAGGTCACTGTGAGTTCTGTCTTATTTTTATTTATTTATTTTATACAGAGCTCCTGGCCTCTGGGCACAGGCTGCCTGCTGCCATGAGATTATTGGGAATATCAGTGGCTACCTCCATTTATTTGAGAGGATTTAAGTCATGCCAGAGCCTTCTGATGCACAAAGCACTGGGGAGTTACAAGCCTGCATTTCAAAGGGATCCTTGCTTAAAATCCTCCCTTCACAGATTGACAACAGCTTAAATATTTGATTTTGCACTACTTAAACTCTGTTGCTAATAGCAATGTAATCACTAAAGCAGCCACCAAGCACGGAATGTATGGAAAAACATGGACAGCACATAAGCAAAAGTTACAGAACTGAAGTTTCTTAGAAATTATACAGTCCCAAATGAAAAAAAAATAGTATTCCATAAATTTTATTTTCAGGTTAACTGGCTTTATAGGCTAAATTATTTTTAAACAACAAAGCTGGAGGAAAGAATTAAATAAAAATCAAGGCTTAGGTTGATCATTCCTCCAAATTTCATTTGACTTTGAGCATGTTAAAGAGGAAAGAACAAAGATGCAAATCCTGATACTATTTCTTTGTAAAACACAAACAAAAATATTTTATATTAATAATTTAACTAAAATATTCTTCATCTACTCTAAAGCAAGAAACACTACGATGCCTTTTTTTTAATGGTACTCTTGGCAATGAAAATTACTCTTCCCCAAATCTTTAACAATTTCTTTGTTTCTCCTGCCCAGGTAAAACTCCCATAAGGAAAAGAGTTACCACCAAAATTCAAGATGATCTGTCTCATATTCCAGAGACACTGATAAATTTTTTTCATTAAAAAGAATCCAACACTCTGTACACGCAGTGCAAACAGAATCTGTATTTCACATCTCACTTTTGGACTGTAATTTATGCACAGACTTTGCCCATTGCAACAAATCCATGGTAGAAAGGAATGAAACAGCCTTGCAATGTGGAAATGTACTTGATTTAAATATTGCAAGCCACCTTTAGCAACCCAAACATAACTTTGGTCTTTTGGTCTGTTTGGGGACACAAAAGTTGTTTTTATCTTTGCTTCTATAAAGTCTTTCTTTGCAAATACAAATATACTCAAATAATTTACTATACTCAATATAAATAATATAAATACTCAAATAGGAGTAGAGAGCTTCAGATTCAAATAATGAACATAGAAACAGCAAAATATTAAAAACCTGAAAAATAATATAAATAATATAAAGAAATAATTCTATAAGTAATATAAAAAATATTGTATGAGGGTATCTCAGCCATGGCAAGGTAAAGAAACCCTCACACTTTTGTGACTGAAACACAGTGAGAGCGTTTTCTAAGCCCTGACAAATACAATTCCAGACTTCTGAGGGAAAAAGGAAAATTACTACAGAGATAATAAGAAGGTGGTTGAGGTTTAAGATATCTCAGTGTGTGCAGTCACAAGAGACAAGTGAGATGCTGGCACCTCCTTGTCTGTAAGTGACATCCTTGGGTTCCATCCCTGTCCCCTCTGTGGGGATCCTCAGCACCAGCAGGAGCTGGAAAACCACCCTGGCTGGAAAAGGATGGACCAGGAGCACCCCCAAAACATTCCCAGGGCCCAGCTGGACCAAGTGACACCTTCTCTCCTCATCCTCACTTGGTGTCACCCCCAAGAAATAACCCCAGATTCCTGCAGCAATTCTTGGCAGCAGCAGCAGCATCCTCAGGTCAGCGCTTCCAGAGCCACGTTCAGCTCATAAACTTCTCTAAAAACCTCTCCAAAGAATCTCCATCAGCTGAAGACTCAGGACCCTGTGAATGTCCATGCAGGAGGTCACCAGGAGCACAAAAAAGCTGCACGGATTTACCTCCACCCTACAGCTCCTTAATTACTGTCAAAAAGGAAATTTGTGTTCAGCATTTCTTTCTAAAGGTCCTGAAGGTGTTTAGCACCTTAAAACTCCCTGCGGGATTGTTTTAATGACAGCAGCTCCCTCCCTTCATTAAAGATGCTGCAGCAGGGCAAAGAAAATAAGGAGTTAACATGCTGAAAAAAAATAAAAAATCAACATTCAGAAAGGATGAAAAATTCTGAAATGCTGTAAGAATTTCCTGGGCTCACCAAGGCGTGTGTACAAACCCTCAGATTGAAGTTTGTCCTCTGGGATGTTCTCTTCTCCTGTTCCCTGACATTATACTGCACACCACCCCCCCCACTAAATTTACTGTTTCTAATGGAAACAGATTTCACTTTATGAACGTATTTCTGGAATCAGAAAAATGTAAAACATCAAAGAGCCATCATGTCACTAACCTGTCTGTCAAGAGAGGATGCAGGAATTCTTATTAGAGTGCATTGGCCTGTTTAGCTCAGTTATAATGAGATGAGGCTTTCATCATTTCCCTTTTGGAATCAGTTTCATTATTTGCTGAAACTCACTCTTAAGATATTTTTGATCCTAAAATACAACATTAAGTCATCTTTTTTTTATTTTTATTTTTATTTTTTTCTTTCCTCCTTGCTGCTTTCAGGATTTACATTTGGTGTTACTGCAAACAATCCCTGTCCTTCCCTGGTGTTTGCAGCACTCAATCATTTGGGTCTGGTTCCACTGGACCTACAGCAAACATCTCAACTACCAGAAGTTCCTCTGGAGAAGTTCAGACTCAACTTGTCTGGATACATCACTTGGATCTACCTCCCTTTTATAGTTTTTTATCTCCCTAGCAGTCAGGAAATCAGATTAATGCAGTCATTTGGTAAAGTATGGCAATATTAAGACTAATATTGCAGCATTTACCTTGAAGAGATTTCTGATAATGAAAACTCTTCTATTAAGTTCTGCCATTCCCTAGCACTGCCTGCTGCAGAATCTGCTGTTCTGAACAGCAGCAATTAAAGGCTGCAATCTTCAGCATAAAAATTTTATCTGAAGAGCAGCACATCCCCTGGTTCCCATCAGCATTTCCAGGATCCACTGTCACGTGCATTAGCTGGGAAAAGACTTTGCCAATCTTGGGAGACTTTGCCATAACCTGTCTGCCCCTTTTTGCAAGGCTGACTTCAAACCCTGACTAATATAAAGAATATTAATTTTATCAGGGACATTTAACAGTGCTTACATATAAACCTTGATTTTTTTTTAAGTCATCATCTGCATGTCATCAGAAAAAAAATAAATAACAAAACCCATTCTTCATCAAAAGAAAAATTCTTCTTAGAGAAAAAGATTTTTATTTCTGTATTTAGGAAAATATACCTTGGTTCTCCCACATCCCAGAGAGCCTGGAACATTTCTAATTAAATATCTCTGCCCTTCACATGGATAACTGCTTGTACACTCCTTGGAGTATCCAGCTGCCCTTTTTTTGGGACTTTGAAAGCATCTCTCGTGCTTTGGCAAGTATTACAATAAATTATAAGTGGCCTGAGAATTTTTAAATGTACATTTTTTGGCTGTCCCCATCCACATTAAGTAACTGCAGTCTATCATGTCCATTTCATAGCATCTGAGCACCGTGGACAAGTGAATAATTAGCTTTAACAAGAATAGCCAGATTTATGTGAGGAAAAATTTAACTCCTAGAAAGCTCAGCAACTGGAGATGGATTTCTCTCTTCATGCAACACTAATCTCAGTTCATATTTCCCTTGTACTTAAGACAAATTGCTGAAAACGGACATGATTTAATTACAATCTGAAACCTTCAGAGTACTTGTCTCCTAAATGAAACTTGTAATGAAAATGAAAAAGTCTATTTCTAGAAATTGCAAGCACCAGATTTTTTTGATTTTTTTTTTTTTTTTACACTAATAAATAACTTATGAATGGAGTCTTCCTGGTAGGAATGGAGGCAGAAAATAACCAAAACTTTCTTCTCACCAGGACAGGAGAGATTTCAGCAGAGCATTGCTCCATCTCTCCCCAAACCCCCAGTGTAAAATCACTACATGAAGGCTCAGGGACATTGCAGAACTCCTCAAAACCCACCCAAAGGAAGGAAAAAAGGAACAATCCTGCATGGGGTGTGCTGTTCCCAGCACTCCATGGCACAAATAACCCTCATCCCAGCAAGGGGATTTCCCCCTGTGAAAATTCAGAAGGTTGCAATATTTATTTTCCTGTCTCCTTCCCTGAGGGATGCTCAATAAAAATCTGATGGCTGAAAACATTTTTTTCCCTCATGTTGACCACTGGCGCATTTCAGATGTGAATTTAAATTCCTTTTCACGCACAAATACAAGCAGGTGATTTCTGGCTTGCTGTTTTCTCTTAATGCTCGTACAGACATTAAAATCAAGTCCCTCGGGGTATGGCTTTTGAGCAGAATATTTTTTAATTTCCTCCTTTGGTATGGATTCACTCTTTGACTTTGTAAAAGATGAGTTAAAAAGTGCAGTCCCTGGAGCTCTGCAGGATGCAGCACTGCTCATTTACCCAGCCAGGAGAGCACCTGCCTTTGCCAACACCAGCACCCCCAGATTTACAGCCAGCCTCAAACCTTCCTGCAGGGAAATGGGCTCAGCTAAAACATCCAAGTTAAAGCACAAACCTGAAATAAAGAGAAAAAGAACCCCCAGCATCGCAAGTTGTTTTTTTTTTAATCATAAATTACCATCTGCAATAAGAATGCTCCACAAAATCTCCTTTTATTAAAAGTCTCGCAGCATTTGCAACTTCCATCTAAAATCTGGTCCTTGTGTGGAATTTCTTTCTTTTCTTACTTGTCAAAGCAGTAAGAGCCTCAAATGAAGTTCAAAAGAGACAGGCAGTCTTGTTCAAAATAACTGAACTATTTGATTCTTCGCACACCTTTAAAGAAAGTACTTTATGAAATATTTCAACACAGTTGTGTAGCTGCTAAAAAGCTCACGTGGGCTCAGCTGCCTTTTTCCCTCTGTGTGTTTTCCATTGAGGGCTATTAAATACAAATGCAAAACCTCTAACTCAGTAAATCCTGAAGCCTGAAGTTTCTGAAATTTCAAAGTATTTTGGAGAAATATTTCTGCAGTCCATTCCATCCTCGCATTCCTCCTTGCCATCCCCAGCACACTGCACCAGCTCTGCTCTGATCCAATAAATACACACAGTCTTGTGTTATTTTTTAAGTTTTGTTTCCAGAGGAAATGCCAATTAAGCAATGACATTCTCCATCTGCCTGCCTGCCAGTACTTCACGTCCCAACACAATTTTGGAATGGGTAAATTAATTTTGACAAAGTTTTCAGAGATTATTGAATTCCAGCAGGCTCTGTGAGGTTTGGCTGCTGGGTAAAGCAAGTCCCAAGTCCATTGGAGCAGTAAAAACACACACAGTGTGCAGCAGCAGGCTGCCCACCCTGCACAATTGCTTCTTTAAAATATCTATATCCACCTCTAGCAGCCCAACTAAAGAGCTGTTTCAGAGTTCCTAAGGCACTTGTTATTAAAACCAAGAAAACAAAGTTATTTGTTCTTTTTTTTTGCTTTTTTTTGCTTTTTTTTTTTTTTTTTCCCAGCTAGGGGCCTTACAAAACAGAAATGAAACAAAAATCATTGCAACAGAAAGTGACACTTTCAACAGCATCTCGGTTCAAAGTGTGTGGAAGATCCCACAGCTTAAATCTGAATCACCATTAATAATAAAGCAAAAGTATTTTATCTAAAAGAAAACAAAAATCTTCCCCCTGTTTTTGGTGCTGATGTGTGTTATAAAGGAGAAAGCCAAGGAGTAAACTCTTCTTTATTTAATGATGATGCTGTACTTTATATGCACAAGCAGACTTCTGGTTTTTTCAACCTTCCAATAACAAACAGAGAAAACATGTATTATTGATTACTTGTCTTCTTTTGAATTAAAAATAACTGTTGAGATTGTCCACACAGTTACTGTGAATATGAAGCTTTTTCAGGCAATTTTAAATACAAATCTGACTTCTAGAATGGAAAAGCAAGATCCTTATTAGAATTCTACTATTATTAGCAATCTACTATTTTTGTAGTAGAACAAAAAAGTGAAACCAAACAGAACTGAACAACATAAACACCAAACCAAGCCCACAAAATCCCCTCTCTGTGAGCCCCACTCCACCCAGGCTTTCCCCCTCTCACCTGAAGATTCCCCTCCAACTTCATGAATACCTTTTAAGCTTTTCCTCATTCCTCTGCCCACAAATTAAAGCCTTTTTTAGAATCTTTCCCATTATTCTCTCTCCGCTGAGAAACGAACACATTTTAACAAATCAAGAATGCATGAAAAATTCATTCATGTATTTGTACAAGTCTTTTAAGACACAATTATGAATCCTTGATTCGCCATACTTTAGAAAGTGTCCAATTAATAGCAGAAATCCTAATTTGTAAAAAGCAAATTGACCTACTGTACTGTTCAAGATGGTATCTTTATTTAGAATGAGTTTAGAGAGGAATCCAGAAGGATGTTTAAAAAATAGACAATATACCATTGGGAGATGTTTTATTCATGGAGACATTGTGAGAAAAGGATTGAAAACACTGAAGATGGCTTAATTATAATCTTGAAATTAATGAAACAATTATGTCTATTTCTCTAGGCAGTGTATGAACTTTTAACATGGGTTGGATCAGCACCAGGCTACAGATTTTGGGGAAAGAATTAGAAGTAACAAGATTTCAGATCTAGTTTGCTTTGTTTTCCCCTCCCTGTATTTATCTGGTTTGTTTGTATAAAACAGAAGGAAAAAACCACACCCTCTTTTACTGAGAATTCCCTGCAATTCTGGAACGGGCTGTGCTGATCCACCTGTAGGCAGCACTAGGGAAACTCAACACAGCACCAACTGTGGAAATGCATTTTCCACATGAAAGGAAGGACCTGAAAACGAGAGAAAACCTTTTCCCCACCCCAGGGAAGGAGGAACAAACCCCTCCATCCATCCCTGCCTTCCCTGAGGGTACCAACAGCAGCAGAGGATGGAGCAGCACTGAGCTGGCACCACAGGAAGAATTTGATATAAAGGAGTGGTCAGAGGCTGAAGGGAATGCACACACACAAAAAAAGGCAATAAAGTATGACTGCAACACAATAATATGCATGGTTAAAAAAAAATTAAAATAAATATATGTATGTCTATATATATGTGTATGTTTTCCTTTTGCTGTGCTCATTTTCTATTTATTTACTGCAGAATGCTGCACTGATGGAAATGAACCATTTTAAATTAAATCAAAGTTTTCCCAGTCAGAGTCTGGCCAGATCTGTGGAGCCCAGTGAACATGCAGGGCTGTTCCTGTCAGAGGAGTGCATGTGGGGTTAGCACAGGTCTTGGGTTTGGTCTGATCTGTGTTGGACTGTTAAAAAAAACAAACAAACAATCTTATTTTTGACTGCCAAGCAACAGCAGCTGTCAGTTTGCAGTTGGACTTCCCAGCTTGGTTTAACATTTGTATAAGTTTGGTGTTAAATCTATTATTATAAATCCACTCCTGTAACTGTTTGATGGTAACAATAAATAATTCCAGAATAAAGCATGATCCCAGTACAATAATGCAACGAGCAGGAACAGGGCACTGTCCCTCCCAGAGGCAGCACAGGAGGATGGCAGCAGTGAACTTTGGTTAATTAATTACTGCTCAAATGGCCTCTCTGGCACAGCCCCATCCCTGCTCTGCTGCTGCTCAAGGAAAGAAAGAGAAAGAAAAGGAAAAAAAATCAAGCATCCATTCAAAATTTCAACATTTGGGTCTGCCATGCATTACTGAAATGCAGAATTGTTTTTTTCTTTGCCAAGATCTCAAAAAGTTTATTTATACATGGTTTCAAGGCAGAGAATGGCAGGAGCTGTTTGTTTACTGACTTCTGCTGTGTATTGGACATTTGGGATATTTTTATTATAATTTTGGCCTAAGCTAACTGACCTGGAACAACTAATTAATTATTCCAAGCCTCACTTTGCCCATCTAAAAGAAATATATTATCACCTGAAGAGCCTTGGGAGGTGACTTTGATATTTTTTAATAGAAGTGCAAATTCGTATCGCAGGTTTACAAATTGCAATGCATTTCAAACAAGTGGAATTTAAATAAGTCTTCTTTGATCGTCCAGAGAGAATTCTGGAGGATCTCAATCCCTGTTCTTGAAACTAGATTTTCTTATTTAAAGAATATCAGTTTAGCAACCATTCCCATTCTAATATGAAGTGTCTTTATTATTTGTAAACAAGCAATTTCTTTATTAAGGGGAAAATCACTCTCCTGCTGCTTGAGGCATGTGATAACATTGTAGATGAGTTTTGTTTCTCTTGTATTCATGATAGGATTTATAAGTGAGCAAGACACAGCTTCACTTTAAAAAAAAAAATTGTGGTATCATATAGGAAACGATTTCAGCAATTCTCAGGATGATTTCTCACATTACTTTGAAGAAGGAAAACAAACAAGAACCACAATACACCAGCTGGGCTAAAATCTCTTCAGCTTTTAGTCTGACCCAGATGCAATTTCTTTTTAAATGGGGTGGAAAAAACCCACGCAATACGTGGAGCTACCTAAATATTAGAAACATAAGTAAATAAAATGTTTCAGCTATTAGATTTGTGCCTCAGATGTGTTTTCCAAATTAATATGCCTCAAAACGATCGCAACATACACCTGGCATAGTGAAAAAATAAACATTCTTTTTAAGCAGAGATGTAATGAAGTGGAAATAAAATGTAAAGTCAGTCCAGTGTTTTGTACTGAGTCACCTCCACGGACGAGGATATTGAGATTGTTGGAGGAGCCCAGGTCCTCAGAGCAACTCTGATCCTTTGCAATTACTGCAGGAAGTCCATTTTCTGAGAGGAAAGAAAAGGTGCAAAATAAAGGGAAGTAGCAGCCATTGTCTGTTATTATTCTCATAAAAAATCTGCCTTAATTGCCATGAAACATCTCAGCTGTCCTCGAGCAGAAAACCTCAGGGCACCCTGCCCAGGTGTGTTGTTCTCCCAGAGCCTGGGGCTGGCAGCCAAAGCCCAGCAAATTGCTGCTTCTACTGAAATCTGCCCCAAAAAGGCTCTGTGTGTCCGTGGGTTCTGATTTACACCAGACCCGAGCCAGGCAGACCTGGAGAACAATGAAATATTCATGAAATAGTCAGGACAGTATTCCTGCAGTGCTGACATCACTTCTGTGTCCCTGGCCCTGGTCCCAGCTCATTTCTTCCATTTACCCACCACCTCAGTAGAAAACACACAGGTGAGAGAAGTTAAAAATGGAATGGCCACATCTCCATGTGAAAAATTCTGTTATTTTTAAAGGGTATCATCATCCCATCCCCTCCATCCCATCCATCCCACCACCTCCATCCCATCCCTTCCATCCCAATTCCTTCCATCCCATCCCATCCCATCCCATCCCATCCCATCCCATCCCATCCCATCCCATCCCATCCCATCCCATCCCATCCCATCCCATCCCCTCCATCCCACCACCTCCATCCCAATCCCCTGATGCCGCTGAAGATGAACAGATCACACAAACACAGGTCGAGGTATGGTGAAAAGAAGAGCAGAATTTATTTTTCCTCCCAGGATTGTGGCTTTTGACCACAGCCAGGGATTGGATGGTCAGGATAACACTTTCTCACTGCACTGGCCATGAGAGAAAGAGCAGAGTTTATTTTTCCCCCCAGGATTTACAGGTTTCTGACCACAGCCAGGGATGGGATGGTCAGGATAACACTTTCCCACTGCACTGGCCATGAGAGATGCCCATCACAGGACGTGGAACAGAAAGAATGTACACATATCTATGTTTACAGTTACTGTCCTGGGAAAGTCCTTAGAAAACCATGTCAGCAAGCTCAGAAGCTGAGTTTTCAGGGCGACAATCCCCTCCATCCCATCCCATCCCATCCCATCCCATCCCATCCCATCCCATCCCATCCCATCCCATCCCATCCCATCCCATCCCATCCCATCCCATCCCATCCCATGGATCCCATCCCATGGATCCCATCCCATGGATCCCATCCCATCCCATCCCATCCCATCCCATCCCATCCCATCCCATGGATCCCATCCCATCCCATGGATCCCATCCCATGGATCCCATCCCATCCCATCCCCTCCATCCCATCCCATCCCATCCCATCCCATCCCATCCCATCCCATCCCATCCCATCCCATGGATCCCATCCCATCCCATCCCATCCCATCCCATGGATCCCATCCCATCCCATCCCATCCCCTCCATCCCATCCCAGATCCCGCTGCTGCAGGAGCTCTCCCAGGAGCACAGTGGGACCCCCAAGGGGGCTCCTCACCTCTGCAAGAGAGGCTGCAGCTCTCCAGTGCTGAAGGCACAGCTGGCCAGGGGTGACTGGCAGGAAAATGAGCCCTTTGCAGTCAGAGAGAGACAGCTTTTGTCTCTTTTGGCGTGCGATCTTTTTCACTGAAAATTATTTTTCAAAAGCAATGTCATCTTTCATATTTAATGATATTCCTCCAAAGTCAGAGCAGTGGAGCATTGCAGCCAGGGTCAGGTTTTGCACAAGAACCAGGAGAAGTTAATGCTGTTTTTAGAGCAGTTTTGGAGCAAAGTTTCACTGGAGAGCTAATTACAGAGAGCTGAGAATGCCTCCAGTTTAGAAGATACTTAATCCCTCATGGAAGAGCTGTGGGTGCTGACTTTCTTACCTTCTTTCTAAAGTGCAAGCTGTTAAAAATGCTAATTGTCTGAATTCACAAAATTCCCTCTTCAAAGAGAAATAACACTGTTTTGAAAGGCAGCTTTTGAATACGATTTTGATTCTAAAGCAGCCTATTTAGAGAAAATGGGATCCATAAATGTCAACACCACCTGTAGTCTGCTTGATAATGTGCCTGCTTTCTGACAACAGCATTGATAAGCCACAGGCACACTAGAACAAACATCTCTTACTTTATCTGCTAGATAGAACTTGAAGGGGGTGGTGGTTACTAGGAAACTTTCTGCTCCTAATTTGTTTCAACAGAAATCTGCAAATGCGAGTTTAAGCATCAAACAATGCCAAGTGGAATTTGGCGGATTAGCATTTTCCCTGAGGAAGGCAGGGAGGTTATGAAGCCTCCTTGGGTGTGGTGACAATCTCAGTACAAAAGTGCAAAACCCAGGGAATTTTGAGGCAAACTGTCTTTGGAGCCTGTTGTGACCATGAGAGAAAGCCGTGTGACACATTAAATGAGAAATAAACATTCTGACAATGCAAAACCCGATCTTCTGCCTTTTACCCCTAGAAAAGACAGGACAGAAAAAGCCTTCAGGCAGGCACAACACCTGAGCAGGTTATGAAATAAATGCACTGAGACAGCGTTTTACATGAAACTGCTGGGTGGAAATTATGGTTATTCCAATTACAAGGAATGAAATTTTGGTATTGTGATAAGGGCAGCTAAAAAGAACAAAGAAGGAATAGCTATAGCTAGCAATTTTTTTTGTCTGCTGGAAGTTTCCTGGGGAAATTTTTAATAATGGATGTCATTTTCCTACAGGAGTTTTTGTCAATATGTTATGATGACACAAAGTGGTAGCTTAAATCCAAGAAGTAACTAAATACTTTCAAAAAGCACCCATAAAGTTGTAAAAAGTTTTGCTCTCATTTTTGAAATGAGTGTTGATCTTAACAACAGAAAGGTATTTAAAATGACATTCTAATGAAACTTCTTTTTATATCATTTGTTTCTTATTTTGATTGCCAGTTTATTTGTACACCGAGAAAAAGATGCAGGGGAATGAGAAAGGAAATCTGAAGTCAAGCAGCCCTCTGTGAAATATTCATTGGTACTTGAACAGGACAATTTCAAAGGTGTTTTGCATTAAAGTCTTGTAAAGGGAGGGAAAAAGGAAAAGAAAGCACACAGATCACGGGAGTTTCCATGCAGAAAGTGAGGTCAGTGACACATTTCCATCCAGGGGTCACTGCCAGGACACAGCTGGACAGAGCAGGGAACACACCACGAACCTCTCTCACCATCTCAGACTGGGAAATCACCCAAAAGCTGTTTTATTCCAGGTTCCCCCAGCCCATCTCTGCTGAAGTCGATTCATCTCAGGCAGGCAGAGCCTGGTGGCTCAGGGAGATCTCCCATCAATTCCTGGAGGTTGTGGGAGCTGAGGGAGAGATCCAGCAGCCAATTTACAGCTCCCCACTGCAGCTCCAGAGCCTTTCCCACACTGCCTTAAATGCACTGCCCAATTCTACTTCAAATAAAATCAAGGCAAAGGGCTTCAAAACCACTTCAGACAGATTATTGCAAAGTCTAATACGTTTTATTGGTTCTAAGTAAAAGGCTTTCTTTCATTAGCTTAATTTAATTCCCTCAGCGAGTTGCTATTCTTTTGAAAATACCAAAATGCTCACAATTACTCCATGGTGGTTATAAAAGAGCCTTTGAATATGTACTGATATTTCCTTCCAGTTAGCCAGCCTCTTAAAAAGCCAGGCCAAACTTCTCTGGTACTGGAAATCAACACTGCCAAATTGAAATTAATGACAGCAAACGTGAACCTGGCCCTCTGCAAGAGCCCAGGAGGAAGTGGGATGGAAAACGTGGATTAAACAGGAAACACAAGCACTGAGCCTGTCCTGCTCATTTTGCTGTCAAAGGATGACAAGAGATGGAAATTCAGTTCCCTGTGAAAAAATCTCCTGGGGAATATTTACAAATTTCCTTGGGTCGCTCACATCTGTACATGGAATTTCCCTCCCTCTTTCTCCATACAATTAAACTGGTGCCTGCTCAAGTTCCCGACAAGTGCTCAAAGGTGAATTATTGCTGAACTTTAGACAGGGCTTTTATAACCTGCTTTCACTAATCTCAGAGATGAAAACCTCGGGAAATCATTTCTTCACACGTTCATTTTATCTTCTCTTTCAATTAGCAGAGGTGCCAACACTCTGCATGCACCAACAGAGCTCCCTTTTACCTTTTTCTCTTTCTACTTAATAAAAGAATTGTAAGATTCTCTGGAACCTTAAAACCAGCATGAAATGAGACACTACTTGGACATGAATGAAATTGTCTTCATTTGGCTGTGGGGCTTTTTTTCCCCCTAAATAATTCTTTGATGAGTTGTTTTTGTTTTGGTTTTTTTACTAATCATCACATATACTCATTAACAGTATTGATTTAACCACAAATGAACCCAAACTCTGATTAAACAGCTACTGAACAGGCAGAGCAGAGGCAATAGGAACAAAGTCTTCCCCTGACCAAAACTGCCCTATTTATATGACTTAATAGGTGCCCAAAACCTTCCTCATTTATAGACACAGTAGAAAAATTCAACCTGGATCATTTACTTTGAGACTCCTATAGAGGACATAAAGCAGTGGCTGAAAAAAATGGGAATCCTTGTTTTAGAAAGAGGAAATGGAGACATTTGCTGGAGTGTTGTGTAGTCTGGCACCAGCTCCACAGACACATCCTTCAGCTGATCCAGAATTGAAAGTGTGTTAATACAGGGCAACTTGGATCCTACTGAAATAATTACTCTGTTGAGCCCTACAGAAATGCCAGAATTGTGCTAAGATTGATATTTTATTTTTTTTTCTGAAGTTTCCCACACAATTCTCTCGCAGGATCCCTGAATAAAACTGGACAAGGTTGTTGATACTTTTTTTTGGTAATCTAATTTTCCATGGAAATGGTTGCTTTACCTTCTAACCTGGATTTTGCATAATATCAGCCTCTTCCCTCCTTCTGACATTCCCTCTTAGATGAAAGTCAAAGAGCAAACAAAGGGAAATAACTTCTCAATCTTCCTGAGCTGAAAGGTCCTGCCAGGACATGGATGAGCAAAGATTGTCTTCCTCAGCACGAGGAACAGACAGATGCTCAAGACAGAGATTTTCAGTCTGGCTCAGAACTGAGGCTGTGACATTACTTCATCTGCCAATGGCTCAGAGCAGGGGGGGCTGATCCTCATCTCAGTTTTTGGGTTAGGATACAACTTTCCATGGTTTTGACACCGAAATGTGCTCGTGTTTGCAAAATCACATTACTGAGTTTATCAGTTCCTCAAACAAATCATTGACTGCCTTGCACATGAATCATAAAGACTGGGGAAAAGCTTATTTTGAAGCTCATTTCTTCTGGTGCCACTGGCAGAAAGTTGATTTCTTCTTCATGCAGAAGGTTCATTCAAAAACTTGCTGCTCCCTAAGAAAATCTGTAACTCATGAAAGAGTCCTTAAACACACCTGGTCAAACTGAAAACTGCCTTTGGTGGTAAATTCACAAAGACAATGCAAAACAGATCTGACCTCTCTCACTGAAGAACATTCCCAAAGTACCAGAGAGACTGACAGCACAGCCAAATTCTCTTTAAATTAAACAAGGAAGATCACATTCAGTAGTTAAAAGCATTTTTCCACTTAGTCATATATTTATATGACACTTCGGATAGAATCCAGGCCTCTCAACATTCCAGATAAGAATATCTCATGAGAATGAATATATTTTCAGCTTCCATCTGTGATGTCATTACAGCTCCAATCTGTTCAAAAGCAGAAAGTCAGGCCCCAGTGAAAGTGTCTCAATCTGATTTTTGTACACCTTGGCAATGGTGGCCCAGATTTCTAATTTAATAACTTTGGGTCAGCTCTAAACTCTGCATTCTGGAGCTCCCAGGCTCGCTGCCTGCATGATGAACCACGAGCCAGCTCTCAAATGTTTGCTGCTGTAAGCTCTTTGAAAAGGGGGGATTTGCCCACATTCACTTCTGCTCAGAAAAAAGAAAATTTAATGGCACCAAGTGCCCAAAGAGCAGAGACAAAACCCAGCCCTGGTGCAGAAGGGTCCAGGAGGTGGAAGATTCCAGGGCCAGGCTTGGCAAACTCTGCTCCAATTTCCCTTCCCACTTGTCCTGGGCTGTTCCTAACCTGAACAATTGAAGACAACAAGGACTGCTCGTTTAAGAGAAGATTTGAGTGAATTTTCATGCTTGAAAACTGTTCCCCTCCCTTCATTCTCTCCCAGAGCTTCAATTTCCTCCCCTGAAACTTTTTGGATAAAATAAACTTTAGTGGATTTCTTATAGAAATGTCAAAGGAAAGGTTAAACTGCTCCTGTCTCCATCAGAATTATTTTTTTTTCCTCCCTTCATACTTTTTCTGTGGTATGAAATAAAGAAGCAGATCATTTGAAATAGCACTGGATGACAAATAAAGGAGTTTTATATTAACTCAGGGAAATCTGAAGTTAGATCATGTACAAAACCCCTAACAGTTGACACTAGAATTTTCTCCTTATCTATCTGATTTCTGACATTCAAGAATGTGGCCTTCAAAATTAATTTCCTTTTGAGCCTGATTTTTTTTTTCCCTGTTCCTTCTTGTTTAACAGTTATTAACTATCTCATAAGCACACACTGCACATCAAAGTAGAGAGCTACCAGAACACAGACCTTTATTTTCCTCCATTTGTTCTACTCTGTATTTTCATCTCATCTGATGCATAGGCTGCCAGGTGATGTTTAAACAAAATTCTGTCAAGTTAATAATTTTTTTTTTCCTGTATTTATTTTAAAGCAGCACCTGTTATCTCTCTGCTGTACCTTCTGTGATTTCCCAGCAGCTGACTTTGGCATCCCTAAGCTTCTAAGGAATAATCTAAATAATCTAAATAATAATTCTAAATAATCCTGCCTCTTGCCATCTAACTGCCCCTCACGTGGGAGGGAGGGAGCTGTAGAATTTAGGAAGGAGGAAATGGCACTTTTTGGGACACTGCTAATTTCAGGCAGCTCTCTGTCCTGGTTTGGGTTGGTTTGGTTGACATGATGAATGAAGATGACAGAAACCAGGCTGTGATGAATTACAGCCACTTCCAGTCACAAAACTGGACAGGTAATCCCTGAAAGGGAGATTCTCTACCTGCACAGCTGGAGCAGGAGCACGGAGGAGACTCCAGATGTCAGAAAGTGCCTGGAACCTCCCACCTTCCATCAATTCTTAGGAGGATTTCAGCACTTCCAGTTCCCATCTGGAATGCAATTCCAATAGCAAAACTAGAGGCAAACAGGAGGGAAGGAAAAGCAACCAGCCCAAACCATCTTTTGAGTTTCCTAAATTACCCAGAATTGAGATCCAAACTCATGATTTAGTGACACAGACTATGACTAAAATACACATATTACGGTCAAAGGATTATGAAAATGAATCAGCCTAGTACCAAGTAGCTTTAGAAATTAGGATATCAAAGGGAGTTTAGCTCTAAGTGCCCATGGCAGCAAAGGGGGGGCAGTTTTTAGGCTTTTGGTTTTCCTACCAAGGAAATGATTTGCCTCTAAGCTGGATGAAAGAAGCAGGTACATGACTTTGAAACAAGTGCCTGAACATATACTCTGCCCTTACTCAGGAGATTCTCACTTCTCTCCTCAATTCACCCATCCAGGCATTCCAGGGGCATTTTTGTTCACAGAGATCCTGGGTCACACCTACAGGAGCAGGAGTTTCTTATTTGTACCCAAAAGGACCAATGACAACAACCCTCTTTGTTTTTACTCTTAAAACCCTGAGTATCTTCCCTTAGAAATTTACAACACACTCCATTATTTCAGCTTCTTTCCAAGTGTAGTAAATCCACCACAGAACTGTTTTATTTTTGTGAGCTGGATAAAATTGAAGAACTAGGAAACACCACGAGGAAAGCCAGGGGTATTAAAGCCCAAAATTCGTGGCCATTAGCAGATAACATTTATCCTTGAGAGAAGTGCCAGAAGGCACCGAGTCCTGACCCACTCCTGTCTCCCTCTCTTTAATGCTTCACCCTTTACCTCAAAGGTTTTCCACACTTTTGCAAAGCTCAGCAGCTGAAGGAGAACTTCAGGGCTCCTTTCTCTCCCCTAAGAGCAGGGAGGTTGGTCCAGGTGACCTCCAGGGCTCCTTCCCCTCCTGAACCATTCTGGGATTTTGTGAGGGAACCTTTTCCTGGGATTCTCTGTGCTTTGGAAAAGCCAAGATGCAGCCTTCAGAGGAGACAAATTCTAAACTCAATATTCCACTCATGAAAAGCTGATGCAGCCACTGAGTCACTGAATTGCCACAAAATGAGAATGTCCACAGCCCTGAGGAGGGGGCACAAGGCACACAGTGACCTTAACCCTCAGGAGCTTTTCTGCTTTCCTCATCCATACATCAACATTGCCTATACCCAATGCCACCAGGGCAACAAAGCCAGCTCTTGGCAAAATTATTCCCAGGCAAAAAGGAAGAGCCTTTCCATCTGCAATTATTAAAAAAACAAAACCAAAAACAAAAACAAACAAACAAAAAAAAACTTCATTTCAATTTTTGAAAGTTAAGAGGCAAACTGGCTCTGATTACAGCAGCAGAAGGGCAGCACACACAGAGAACTGCAGGAGAATTTCAGTGACCCCTGAGAGCGTTACTCCATTCCAAAACCCCTCTGGCCACCCCACTCTGTAAGGAAGAAGGCTGGGAGAGGGCAGAGAAGCAGGACAGAAAGAAAACCACCTCAAGTTTTGTTGTGAACGGGGCTTGGCACCACAAACCCACAAGTTTTGCAAGAGAGGAAATTAGGAAGAAAGTTCTTAAGGTTCTTTTAGTGCCCCCCAGTTTCCCATTTCTTACCTGCCTTGCAGTGATGCCCACATCTGTCAGGCAGACTAAAACCATGTTGTAGTAGCCACTGTTAAATATTTATGGGCACTACCCAAGGATTAAAACACTTGAAAAATTACAATAACTTACCCCATTCTCAGGTACAAGCTTTGAGAGCTGAATTTTAAACATAAAAGCACTTTCAGCTACTTGAATAACATACAGAGAAGTGAAAAGCACTATAACCCAGATGAAAGATGTGCTTCTTGTCAGTACCAATGGATTTTATTTTTTTCTTAATCCCTACAACTTTTCCTACCTCTCTTAAGGAAACAGAAGAGAAAGGTGCATGCTAAGGGGCTAAGAGACACTTCATCTTGCCTTCCCACTCATAATCTGAAGATGACTGTCAAAGGATTTTTAATTTCCTGTGCTAGGGAGATCAGGTTAATCTCCAGTGAGAGGTGTTAACAAAATCCTATAAGCAGAGCTAAGTTCTATGCACTGAAACCTAAACCCATTGGCACTCATCATCAGTAATTACTCCTATGCCCAAATAAACCTTTTTATATGACAATCACTACAAATATTAACTCTGAGTCTGAAGTGCATGTGTGGCTACTGAGTTAAGAGTGTTATGTATTTACAGTTTGTTCTGGACAGGTGGCAAGACCTTTTTGCTTCTAGAAACTTCTGGATTGTTCCAGCATCTAAATCCATCTGCAGGACACAAGAATTCTCGAGATGAAAGCCACTTGTACCAGAATGCCTAAAGATTATTAGCATGAAGATCACTGATCAGATCCAATGAAAGCTTTACACACCTCCCAACCCAGACAACACTCCTGAATTTATTTACACTTTGTACAGACTAAAGCAGCACCTCAGAGTCTGCTGAACTCTCCAAACGTGCTTCTTGCAGCCATTAAGAGACAGATTTCAAAGCTGATAATACTACAGGAGCTGTTAGCTCAGTATTTGCTAAAAAGTGCATTTTCCAGCCTGTGTGTTACCTGCTTGTGATACTCTACTGTCTGAGAACATCCACCCTGGAGATGTTTGTTAATTTAGTTTTCTGTTTGAACACTTATTCAGAAGTCTTTGCCTTGATGTCTCAGGTAACAATTTTACTATGAGCAGTCTCCAAGTCAAAAGGAGTAACTGAACACAAGAAAATCATGCACCATGTGGAGGTAATCACAGAATTATTGGACATTTTCTCCTGTCTCTGATGTATTCCAGATATTCCTCTTGAACAAAGCTCTGCAGAGCCCTGAGTAGAAGGGTATCAGGGACCACAAAGTCAATTCCCAACTCAGCATTAGTCTCATTATTGTTCTGTGTCTGACACGTGGATTAAAGAAAGGGTATCTGTTTCATTATTCTAGGACTTTAGGAAAAAAAACCAAACATTTGTAGCCTTCTTTATACTCTGGTTGGAACTGCAGGGTGATCTAAGAGTGTCCAAGCTGAATTCCTCTCAGCCTAACCCAAAGATAAACTCCAAGATCGTATTCAGTGCTGTGAAATTACTGATGGGCACTGGATCCACAAGTGGAAACCTGTGAAGTGTGCAGAGGGTGGACATCACCTTCTGAGTGTCACCATTTGGGGGATGCTAAATCCTCTTCTACTGTGCAGCCTCAACTTGAAAGTCAGGTCTGAGGTCAGCTGTGAGCTCAGCTGGTGAAACACAGAAATGTTTCTGTGCTGCCATTCCTGGTGCCACACACTGAGCAGCCTTTGAGCAGCTTCTCAAGAGAGCTGATTTCAGGGACACAGAGGTGACTCCCACTAAGGGGGGACAACCAGAGCAGGATTCTGCTTGCTTTAACAGCACACACAATTGTTTGGCCAAGAGAGACTCATTAAGGGTTTCCAATCCACAGGAGCTTTTCCTGCTGCCTTGCAATGTTCTCCCCACCTTTCTGCAGGCTGAATTCCCTCTGAGCCACAGATGTCTGCAGCTCCAGCAGCTCCAGCAGCTCCAGCAGTGGGGAGCAGAGCCCAGCCCTGCAGTGAGGGGAACACCAGGCAGGCTCACTCCACAGCTTAAACAAAGCTCTTTCCTATTTCCCACCTCTCCACGACAACAAAGAAACCCCCACTGTATAAACCCAGTCTTCTCTGACTTTTATCCACACTTTCTACACTCACCACTCTTCTGTCATCCTCTATCACGGGTTGTATCATGCATATGGAATTCCCAGGAGCTGGTGTCTCCTGCAGGGCTGTACAACCATTTCTGGCACTGATATCTCACCCTCTGCAGGCTGCAGCGCTGGCAAGGCAGCAGGAAACAGATTAAGGATGTAGATTACTGAGGGACAGGATTAGGTCTAGAATCTTCCAGCTCTCTGTGGGGAGGCTTCATGCTCATGTGGCTGTTTTTGGCTCAGTTTTTGGGATTTCATGTTTTCTAGTAGCCTTTCTATTCCACTCCTCAGCAAAATAAGTTACAAGAGAGTGGGGGAAATTATTTATTGGGCTGCTGGGAGGAAGTTGATTTTCTTTTAGAGTATTTATCAAATTCTTTCAAGTCTCTGTGGTTCAACATATTTAGCTACATCAAAGTTAAAGCATACACTTTTGAGCTATTCATTTTCTGTTAAAATCCACATTCTTGGATGCTGAAATGTTTACTGCACTTTTTCCAAGCTTTGGAGTTAGTGGTCTGCTGGCTGTATCAGTACTAAAACTATTTGGGATGAGTGCAGTCTGCAAGAATATTCACTGAAATGATGTACTGAGGGAACAGGTTCATTGTTTACACTAGGAAGATGAAATTAGGGCTAAACATTTACAGAAAAGTTCCTTTTATTCCTTCTACCCCCACAGCCATATTCTCAGTCACACATCAGCTCTCCAAACCTGAATTTACAACAGGAAATAAAGCTGGTGTCATCTGCCACCACAGTAAAACACCAGGGCTCACACTGCACTTTTTAGAGGATGGAAATGTTCCCTTCCAGGTGTCGAGGTTTCCTCACACCAGGCTTCTAAAGCAGCAAACTGCACCCCAGATGCCCATCCCTCTGCTCTCAGCTTGTCTCAAACATCTGAGATATTTCAGCAGATGTCAAGCTGGGAGCTGACAGCGGCAGAACATCGCTCAGCACGCGGAGCGCGGAACACAGACCTGCTGCAAACCTCCCCACCACCACTGATTACTCAGTAGTGCTTCAGATGATTACAGAAACACGAACAGGAGCTGCTGGGGGAATCTTTATTCCTCAGGATTGCTGCACTCAGGTTTGATAGACACCTTTCCAAAAGGCTGTGCATGAGGTAAAAACAAACAGCGGTGGATGGAGCAGAAGATGAGGCACCCAGAGGGAGAGGCTGGCCTTGAAAATAGATCCTCACTAAGATTCCTTCCACTCCTACCTGGGATCAGCCTCTCACCACTCATCTGATGTTCATGTAGAACTCCTTCACCTTCCACATGCTCGTGCTGACAGAAATCACACAGAATAAAGTGTATTTCCAGAGGCTGCAGAAAAACAGAATGAGCAGAAAGGAACTTCCCCACCCTCCTGTTCCCAGAGATGCCAAAAGTCCGAGCCACAGATCACTGCTCTGGCTGAAAGAACACAGAAAAAGCTCCAGTGTGATCAGCTGGGTCCATGTGTGGCCAGATGAGCTCTCAACATCTCCAAGGCACTGTTGGGTTTGCAGGTTCCTCCTCCAGAGACAGGCTGGCTGCTCTCAGTGATTTCACCCAGCTAAACACGCAGCCTCTGCACTAATTCACACACAGCTGCCACATTTACAGCCCTGCCTCATGGCTTGGGAAGAGCCAGAGTCGTTTCCACCTCCTACAGCAGAAAAGTAATTCAATCGACCTCAATCCTTTTTACAAATTAGCCTTCAGCCGGCAATTTCCACTGCAAAACTATTATAACAGTTTTCTAACTGATTCAGTTCAAGTAATAGCTATTCAATAACATTTTCCGAGTAGGAAGCACCCAGATTTGTCAGTTTGCATGTCTAGAGAGGTCTTTACAGGCTATTATTGTATTTCTTACTCTGTGTATGGATTGTGTGCCACAAAAATATCCACCTGCTTCATTTTTTTAATCACAAACCACATCACACACCTTCCCCACCATCACTGGCAGCCAAAAAAAGCCTCCCCACAGCTCTGAGAAGAGAGGAAATGTGAAGTCCCTATAGAAGAAGTCACCTCTCATTGTGAAAGGGGTAGACAGGATTTAAAAGTAACTCTGGTTAAAGAAGGATTAATCCCCAGTTACCAAGTACAATAAAAGCCTCGAATGTTCCTTCTTTGACCAAAAGGACAAATCAGTCTTCTCACCCAAAAATACGACAACAATTCAGCGTGGTCTGGTCACAAAGACAAAATAAATTATTGCAAAGCAGGCTATTACTTTGATATTTAATGGATGATGGAAAAATATAACTAAAGCAGCATGCCTGACACCATGGCACAGTGAAATCACTCGTGCAGAGTCCTACAGAAAAGCCATAAATCTGCATGAAACCACAGTTTACTCAAGATGCAAATTAAGAGTTAAACTGGAAAGCAGTAGAGTTCCAGTCCCTTTAGAGCTGTGGACACTCACAACTGGCCTTCCTTACTGGCTGCTGTGCTTGGCTCTGTCAAACAGAAAAGAAAATCTGGGGCGAAAAAAAAATCAAGTGAGAAGCAATTTTTATTCAGAATACATTAATCAATTTTTTTTTCTACAGTATAGGAGACCTATATAACTTTTTCCTATATTTTTGTGGTTTCTGTACAGCTTTGGTCTACTTGTTAAAAGAAAAGAGTTGTAATAACTTAAGGGCATTAAACTTCTTGGTTCTTTTATTAAAAACTTCTCATCTATCATGAGAATTCTCCTCACATTCTCCTAATGTGCCTGAAACATTTTTTTTTTTATTGGGTTCTTATTCCAGAGGTCTTGACTTGTTCTGGTAATTTGCAAATGCTGCCAATCCCTAGCAACGGCTGCGTTGTAAAGCTGTGTATTTCTTTTATCATCAAGTTACATTACAGAAATTTAGTACCATTCAAAATGTGTTTAATACCTTTCAGAGGCACAACACTAACAACAGTGGAGCTACAATTTTTTTAAATTCTTTAAATTTTAGCAGGTTAGAAAAAGTACACAAAATATTATTTATTTTGACAAAGGCCATTTATCACTGACTTTACCTATGAGTACAAATAATTAATTTGTTTGGTATTATACTAATCATTATTTTCTGTGAAAAAAGGAAAAAGCAAAATATTTCTGTGAATTAAATCACAGAATTGTGATGTGATCAACAGCTCTAACTCCAAGAAATATGAATTAACAACTATCTAAAAATTAGTTAAGGAGCTGATGCAGAAAATCAGTTCCCAAGAGTTTCAGTTAAAAATTTTTATGATTTCCAAATTAGATATATGTTCCATTAGGGGTTGCACTAAACTCCCACAGCTTTTGGCTCTGCACATTTTACTGTAATGTAGAATAGAATAAATTATGTAGCAACCTGTTAGGAGCCAATGGTGGTAGAACTGTATTAAAAAAATAGATTAAGAAAAAGATTACTGAATAAGGGTTTGGCATAAAAGGAAAGGAAAAGCCAATGAAAATGACACAAATTGAAAAAGCTCCCAAAGGAATCTGATTTTGTAGCAAAAGCCTTCTCCTGTACTGAGGGGTGGTTTTGGGGTGGAGAAAGGGAGGGTTTGGTCTGAGGTTTGGGGGTTTTTGTTCTCTCTGACCACGGGGTAACCACAAATCAAAGCAATGGGAGCTGCAGAGAACCAGAAAGTGCCACAGCAATGCCTCGAGCTGCAGGGCATTTCTCCATGAGCATCCCCTGCAATAAGTGATGTTTGTGAGCAGGGCTGAGCTGTGCTCCCAGCTCTGAGCTCCGCAGAGGGGAGAGCTCCTCTCACCTCACCTGGGCAGAGCTGGGCACTTCCCCTGCTGCAGGAACACAAACAGGGGACAGGGACAGCTCTGGCACCTTCCTCCAGACACTCACCAAGGGCAGAGGCAGGGCAGGAGCTGCTGCTCATCCCTGGTGTTCCAAACCCTGAGTTTAAATTTGACATTTGTCAGGGGGACAGAAACAAAATGCACCCCAAAGTTCACCCCCGTCTCCCATCTCTTCAAAGCTCTGCCTCACCAGCTTCCCAAGACTGCTCTGCTGCTCCTGCACAGAAAGGCAAATGTAACAGTCTAAAGGTCTTGTGAAGAGTGGGGATAGAAAACCTCTTGGGTATCTCTGTGGATGGCAAGAGATCTTCCTCAACAAAGTGCTGAATATACAATTCAATGCTGAACAGTGCTACAGACATCGTTATATTCAGAATTGTTCATGGAGTAAAATCATCTCTTTCACAGGTCTGACAACTGTAAACTCTAATTTTACACAAGAGCTCAACATCTTTGTAAATCAAAAAGACGGACTTGTAAGATACACATATTTATAAGTCTGAGTGAAACAGATCATTTTCCTTTTCAGAGACCTTGGTGCTACTTGCCCACGATCCACCACAATTCCATATGTGTAAATAAAGTGCCTGTTAAATGTGTTACAATATCTATAGTCCCTGATTTGTTTGTTGGTCTAGATTAGAAATGATCACAGAGTTCTCAGGTTCTGTCAGAAAAAAACAAACCATTTTAAGAGAGGCCAGTTCTCCCAGGTAATCTAACGTGGCACCCCAGCTTTCATTCTGTACAAGTCACAGACAAGGAATCATAAAATGTACTGTGATTTTAGTTACTAATTTATATTTGGAAGTAGATGTAAGCCCTTTTCCCCTTCACATTTTAAAAAGTTTATTATTAATTTTTTGTAAACCAGACACATACAAGCAATCTCATTTGCAAGAACAGAAATACGAGGTCAAACCAAAGCTCCCTCCAGTTCAATCCTCCAGCAGCTGCCAAGGGAAGATGACTGAGGAAGCTCGTGAGAACACCACAAGTATCCAGGGATGGAGTGTACACAGCGTTCTCTGGGAATGTTCTCCATGCCCAAGATTCAGGGGTCAAGAACTTGTTGAAGAAAAATAATTTTTTTTAATACAGTAAGGCTTAATAATTTGAATTTGTTACTTACTTGTCCAATTGCTTTTGAACCCACACAGATTTTATTATCTACACACAATGCATTGGATCCACAGCTGAACCTCATGCTGTGTGAGGAACTGTTTGCTTTAATCATTCTGAGCCAACCACTTGCTGAGTTTGATAGCTCTTAATTCTCAGATGGAAGAGACAACTCCCTCCTGTTCTCTTTCCCCAGCTAATTCATACTTCCTCTCTTTTTCTTGTTTTCTTTTTCTCAGCCTAAAAGCTCCTGGCACGAGTTGCTCAAAACCAACAGTTCCATTCTGCTGATTATCATGCACATTCTTTTCTAGATCTTCTGCAGTTCTGCTCCACCCTGAGACAAGGATCAAATCAACAGACGAGATGGGATGGATGCCCATGAAGGAGATAATCATGTTCTTTATTTTCCACTCCTTATCAATGTCCTAACATTCTGTCTGTCTCCCTGGACTGGAACCACTGTCATCCAACAGTTCCACAAGCCATGAGAAACATCAAGGCCTGGCTTCAGAACCTGTAATTTTATTTAGAAATCTAGAGCTGCCCAGGATAGCTGGAATGAATGTGGGGGAAACCACTGCATTTCACTCAGCCACACACTTTGAACACCGTTATCTATCAGATTTCAAAGGTGCATTTGCCAGCATTTCACAGTGAATGCATTCATCACACTTTGTCTTCCTGGAAGAGCAATTCTGCTCTAAATAAAACACAGGACCAACAGAAGCAGCTTTTCTTTACTCCTGGTTTTGTGTGGAAAAGGCTCCCCAGCCAATGCTGAGCTGCACAAGGTGTGAGGGACAGGCTGAAATCAGAGTGTGCTGCTGCCAGGGGCTGGGGACTGCATCATCTCCCTCTCACGGACAGCCCAATGCCATAAAACACATCCACATTTTAATGCATGGCAAGTTACTTAATCTTGAAAAAAAATAAAAATTAAATAACATCTAAGTCTTCTAAATTCAATCGTTTGCAGTTTTGGACAGCCTTGGAGTCCTCCAAAACTTGCTTTAACCTTGGCAGGGTATTTATGCAGGGTTAATTAAAGGCAATAATGTGAGCTATATTTTACATACTAGGTTATTTAAATGTACACTAATATTTAATGTATAAAATAGATGTTGAAACATATTTTGGCCAAAAGCTGTATCAAACTCAATAGAATCCAATGCCAAATTTGATTGGCATCAGTTAACAATCCCCTGCTTTTCAGACAGAGAAAAAATCAACAAATGCAAATGCTTTATTTTATTTTCACCCCATAAACAGTCATTTTATAGTGTCTATTAAGCATTAAAAGTAAACACAATCACAACTCTGGAATTTCCAGAAACATGCAGAACTCATTTAGGCAGCTCCTGAGCAGAAAAAGGTGCCATATTACCAAGCAGTTTACATTTTTATGTACTCCTTCGGGAATTTTCTGTGCAGGCTTCTGTTATCAGAGTGGCAATTCCCATCTTTTGTTTTGTCTCTAACAACCTGCCAGGATAATTAAACTCACAACTCAGCATGTCTCAGTGCCTGCAGAATCTTCTGGACAGACATCAGAAGACTGGCATGGAAGCAACTCGTGTCTCTTTAATGGAGAGGAGAAAATCTCCAGCAGCAGATGTCCAGTTAATCCAGCCTCAAAGGCAGGAACAAATGCCAGGCACACAGAAAATCAACCAAAGCAGAAAAGAGCACATGTCCCCCTGCCCCAGAAAAGGAGAAGGTCTGCTGAGCAGATCCATCTATTCTATTTGACCTGGCCAAGTGCAAATCCTCAGCAA
The DNA here is from genome assembly GCF_030490865.1 of Poecile atricapillus. NCBI lineage: Eukaryota > Metazoa > Chordata > Aves > Passeriformes > Paridae > Poecile > Poecile atricapillus. The sequence goes on along the minus strand of NC_081260.1, from coordinate 18,884,344 downwards.
AAATGCCAGAGAAAGTCTCCTCATTTCCAGCCCCTTGGTGCTCCCAGAACTGACCCCAGCTCAGGACAAGGATGCCCAAGCTGCAGCACAACTCTTGCAGATCTCCACTGCTGTCTCACCACGCTCCCAGAGTCCCTCCCAAGGCACCACCTGCTCAGATTACACAAATTTAACCTGGGAACCTCTTGAGACACTGGAATCTCCTGTCAGCAGTGCCAGGTTATCACAAAGCTCTGTCGCTTGAGAAGTCTCACAACCTCTCCTCTGGTCCAAGCTCTGGTCTACTCCAAGGCACAAGAAAACTCTTAAACCATGGGTTCCTCCCTTGCAAGGCCCATTTTGTCAAATATTCTCAGAAAATAAAGATTTGGCTGCAGGAATGGAGTTTTATATAGATAATCAGCGCAAGAGGAAGGAAACATTTGGAAGCTGTTTGGCCAGCATGTGTCTCTGTCTGTTCAACAGCCCCCTGAAGATACTCAGGAAAGAGGGGATCTATTTTCACTTCTTCTATCAGACTCATTTAAGGACATGTTTTGACTCAGTTCTTTCACACTTAGGTCACTCTCCAGGAATAAATTGACTGGATTTTCAAGTTTTTCTTGAAGAGACTTGCTCAAACTGTTTTGTTCTGCATAATTATCCATAGGCATCAGCTAAGAGTTGGCCCAGCTGACCCCTCGAGCTTCTCCTTGGCACTTCAGACTATATTTTAGGTAGCTCCCACTCAGATTATATTGGCTTCTCCAAATTCCACATGTGGAACCCAAAATTTACTAGGTACTTTATAGAAATATGATTTCTTAACTCAAGACTCGGCATTGTGGCAGTGGCACAGCAAGGAGGGATCAGGCAGATTTGTCATTCACTGCTGGAAACAAGGACAATGTAACCCCCTTCCCCCATCTGAAGGGGAAATGTGCAGCTGAATTGTTGGGAGGATGCTCTTCACCCACTGCAAAAAGACACTCAAGACATTTATGTTAAGTAGGTCCTTTACAAGGGGAATGAATTTTAAAACCAGAAAACTCAACCTTGTTATAGAATCTGAACTAGATATTACAGAGTTAAACAGAATACTAAGGAGCCTTTCTTGTGCATTTAGGTCTTCCTTTTTTAAACAGAAAAAGAATGAAGTCACTAAGAAGCTTGAGCAGCTTGATATTGATCAAAACTCCCATGCATGGTGGTGAAAAAGTTTGTTAGCTTGTCCTTTCCCATATTACTGTTCAAAACTTAAAAATACTTAATGCATATGCTCACCAGAACTTCTGGAAGAACGAGCACTGGTGGAAATAGAAGGTTTGCTCAGGATAATCTCCTGCTGTTTGACATTGTCCAGGACCCACCATCAAAAATTAGGCATAAATAAAGTTTTATAAGCTCCTTTTGCATCTGTGTCATCCTGGGATCCAAACATCCCACTACAAACTGCAGGATGTGACTCTGTGTCTGCTCAAAGCTGTTCCATTTCACAGATTCTTTCCCAAACCAGGGATATCAGTTTGGATGGAACAATAAAAACCAGCTCTGGGGCCCAGCCTGGGCATCCAGGCTGCTGCAGGAATTGGAGTACCTAGAACCAAGGTGGGTAATAGGAATCCTCAATTAGCACCTAACAACTTCTTCTGCAATGGACATGAGGGAGTTCCAGTGTCCTCAACAGTCTAATGAATGCTTTCCTCAAGAGAAAAAAAAGAGATTTTACACCAATCACCTTTTACACAAGGAAATGGGATAGAGCTCTTTGCTCTGAACTAGTATTGTGTGCCAGGAGATTCTTACTAAAATGTTTTAAAAGCCAACAGATTCCTTATTCCAGTATTTCCAGCAAGGCCTCATTATTTCTACTGTCCTCCAGGGTAAACCCCACTTAAGCTTGGCCCATTTAATATACCAGAAGAATAACCAGAAATCAAATAGAATTTTGTCTGTGACTTGCTGAACAGTGTTAAAGCAACTCAAAAGAAGTCTGAGTGCTTTGGTGGCAAATTGCCACCTGCCCTAAGAGTGTCCCAAAGGCTCTGTGAAGTGACAGCTGATTGTTCAGTGCTCTGAACTTCTTCTGGCACAAGTCTTTCATCCCTTATTTCACAAACTGTAGCAGGAGTCAGGAAAGGCATCTTGTAAACAGCTGTACAGTCAGATCACCTGCACGTGTCACACGTTCCCAGCACCTCCTCAATAACAACAGCACAGAAAGGAAATAAAATAACATGGAACAAACCCTAAATCCCAACAGGATGAAAGTTTAAGAACAGTGGGAGACCAATCCTGATTTCAAGAATTATATAGTTACTACACCAAAAATAAAAGATAAACTAAAGTTCTCTTAGAGTGAGGCACATCCATTAAAGATGCATGGGTCATTTGTACAGTTGTATTTTTAAAAATATTTAGGCTAAAAGTAATAGCAAATATTTTCTTTCTTTCAGTCCTGAAAAGGTCTTTGTGAAGATCAAATGATATGAAGTTAATTAATTTTGATAATCAGCTATGTTTGGTATTTTGCCAATTTAAACTGAATATTTTCCAAAAGGAAAAAAAAAAAACAAAACAAAATAACAAATTTTTATATAGGCAAGTCTAAGAAAAGCAACAAAAGCCAATATTTTGGTTATGAAAAAGAGAGATGACATGAAAGTTTTGGGGGTTTTTGAGGGGCATTTCTTTTTAAATATGACCTTAATTTCAGGGAAATAGCTGGTCTTGAACATAAAGATCCTCTGCATCTCTTAAAGCACCATAAGGCATTTTCTGAACACTTGTCAGGAATTCCTGCTGGTTGCCCATTTGAAATCCTGCAGGTTTCTACTGCATCCTTACACAGGGACTATTTTGAAGCTCTAATTAGAATAAAGAAGTCCTTGATTCAGTGGAGTGCTGAAGCCACCAAGTGATCATATTGTTAGATTTAACCTTTCCCACGAGATGCATCTTCTGGCGACAAAATAGAAAATGCAGCAACATTTATTATGTTCTATTCATTACTCAAACATATTGTACAGTAGTTTAGTTGATAAAATAGCAGTGGGGATAAAAAATATCTTCAGCATCAGTCCCTTCATTAGTGCACAGCAACATCAAGGGACTGATGCCTTTTATTCAGATGCAGAACCAAACAAAGGAGGTGTTTTCACACCAAAATATCCACTCTGAGGATGGTGGGCAGCCCACAGTGTGCAACTGCTCCAAACCAGCACTTCAGGGAAAAAAATTGTGTAAATAAGAACTTGCTGAACCCAGTCTCAAGCATTCAACACCACTGCTTGGCAAATATTTTTGCATTTCAGGATGACATAAACCAGGTGTATTTACCAAACTTACCCATGGGTGTGTTCTCTTACTGTCACCTAACAGACTGAGCACTTTTATATGCAAGGATTATTAACAGGAGCCTTCTTCTACAGAATAACTTGTAACAAACTGCTCACTCAGTGAAGCCCACCAGTGATAAAAATAATGGAGAAACCTGCCCTGTTTTGCATTTTAATCTTTATTGAGCCTGAAGAGTTTTGAAAACTCCACACATTGGGGAAAAAAAAAAAAGAAGATAAAATTACTGTAAATTGCAGTGAAAGATTAGTTCTGCTTTCTGGTGCCAGAGCCTCTTGGCTTTGTCAGTGTGTGCCACATTTGCATTTTCAGTCATTTTCTCCCATCAAACACTGTACAGTAACAGCACCCAAAGGGTTATTCCGTGATGGAATCCACAGGAAGTATCCTAACCCGACTTTTTGATGGAGCAAATCTATTGATATTAAGTGCTCAGCACTAGATTCAACCAAAACCACCAGCCACATTCCAGGCCGATTCTTAATTTGCTCTCAGCTGGAGTCTTCATCTTGAGCAATTTGTCTGATAGAACTGGGTGCCTTTCAAATGCATCCTTGCATCTTTTGAAATGTGGAATTTTGTGATGTTTGCCTGCATGCTTGTTCAGGGAATATAATGACCATGGAGCTGCCTCTTGTACACTTTAAAGTCTGACTTCGCTTTCCAAAACAATTTGTAACTGTTGTCTCCATTGAAAGTTTTTAGGAGAGGAACACTCCACTACATAAGATCAGCTATCATTAATTTTGTTCTTTTGCATTTAGTTATTTTCGTTTTTATTATCTTCAAAAAGCCAGATGATACAGCTTCACACGCATTCCCATTCTGAAAAGTCCATTTTTATTTTCTAAATTTCAATGCTACTTTCAGTTACCAAGTAAAGTGTAAATGAGATGAGCTCACAAACAATTGAAAAAAGTTACTGCTGTGCTCAAAATATTAAAAACTTTATAGAAGGCAATAAAGGCCCTGCCAAAGCAAAAATATGCAACTGATAAATTTCTTTGCAGAAAGTGAGAAACTAGCTCATATATATATATATATGAGATATACCCACACACACAAAGATCTTGCCTGAAGCTACTTATTTCCATTGTTAATTACAGAACTTACTGTGGAAAGCAAGGAATGGTATCTGGCTCATAAAAATGCTTAGTAATTGTTAAGAATTAAGAAAAGAACTCATCTAATTTAAGATATATCTCTCAATTAGCCTTGTGATATTTCTGTGCATTATGTTTACTGTGCAGGATTTCTCCACAAGGAATCAGATAATACACATTGGTTATCATTTTGCTTCGCTACACGAAAGTGACAGAGTTACATTATAAAGGAAAAAAAAAAAATATACCCTTGCAGCTCCAGGGGAATCGAGAGCAAGCAGTTAAAAATAAAAATCAAGGAGGACAACATGTACTCAAAGAAGTCAATTTTTTTTACTCCATTTTGACCTCATTCACGGGGATTTTGGTTTTTCTGTCAAAAGTCCATAATTTCAACACACCTCAAAACAAAAAATCAAGTCAGGTACTCGTCATAAGCTCATTTTTAAGGTGGTCACTAATGGCTGGATCAAGCCTCAGCGAAGCTCGAGGCTTCTGCAAGCAGATAAAATCTGGTGTAGGAACAGAATAATTATAAATTGCAGGATTTTAGCTACATGCTCTTCTGGCACTTCTGTGAACTTGCACAGAGGATTTTCAGCTTTTATTAACAAGTAAAACTCCACAGCCATCTCACCACTCTTCAGTGCAAGAGTAACATTTATATTCCCTCTCTGAAATGACAGCAGGTGAGCAACATAAAACAAAGTCAAAGTGAAAAATATTAACTGCCTGCAATTCAGGAAGTTAACTCACACTTGTAAGTAGATTAATCGAAAATAGCTCAGACATTTTCATCCTCAGCTGCCCACACTGCCCCTCTCCAGGATTGCTGCCAACCCACCAGGAACAAGCAATGCCAACTGGAGCAACTCAGTTGTTAATCTAGCACGGAATTATGAACTGAAGCTGGCACAGGTTGCACTGACATCCACAAGCTATGCCCCAAATCCATTTTCTTTTCAAAACAGTTCTTTAGAGAAGTTTTCAATAAGGAAACAAACATTGCAGCAACTCTTAAATGCCAAAGTGCCATAAAAACCTCAGAGCAAACCCACAAAAAGTCATCAGGACTCTCAGGAGGCAGCATCTCTGCCCCTCTAATCCCAACCCAAGGGCAAGGCTGGCAGGGATGGGCACACAGCAGAACCCTCACACCCTACCTGCACTGCAGAGAGGAGATGGAGCAGAGCCCAGACACTCTGGCAAACCCAGGGGATGAGGCAGAGCCAGGCCAGGACCTGGAAATGGGTTTTAACCCTGATCCCAGAGTGCCAGGGCTGGGCTGGGCTGGGCTGGGCTGGGTTGGGCTGGGTTGGGTTGGGTTGGGTGGGGTTGGGCTGGGTTGGGCTGGGCTGGGTTGGGTTGGGTTGGGCTGGGCTGGGCTGGGTTGGGTTGGGCTGGGTTGGGCTGGGCTGGGCTGGGCTGGGCTGGGTTGGGTTGTGTTGGGTTGGGTTGGGCTGGGCTGGGTTGGGTTGGGCTGGGTTGGGCTGGGTTGGGTTGGGTTGGGTTGGGTTGGGTTGGGTTGGGTTGGGCTGGGCTGGGCTGGGCTGGGCTGGGCTGGGTTGGGCTGGGCTGGGTTGGGTTGGGTTGGGTTGGGTTGGGTTGGGTTGGGTTGGGCTGGCCTGGGCTGGGCTGGGCTGGGCTGGGTTGGGCTGGGCTGGGTTGGGCTGGGCTGGGTTGGGTTGGGCTGGGTTGGGTTGGGCTGGGCTGGGTTGGGCTGGGCTGGGTTGGGTTGGGTTGGGCTAGGCTGGGTTGGTTTGGGTTGGGTTGGGCTGGGCTGGGCTGGGCTGGGATGGGTTGGGCTGGGTTGGGTTGGGTTGGGTTGGGTTGGGTTGGGTTGGGTTGTGTTGGGTTGGGCTGGGTTGGGCTGGGCTGGGTTGGGCTGGGTTGGGTTGTGTTGGGTTGGGTTGGGCTGGGCTGGGTTGGGCTGGGCTGGGCTGGGTTGGGTTGGGTTGGGCTGGGTTGGGCTGGGTTGGGTTGGGCTGGGCTGGGTTGGGCTGGGCTGGGTTGGGTTGGGTTGGGTTGGGCTGGGTTGGGTTGGGCTGGGCTGGGTTGGGTTGGGTTGGGCTGGGTTGGGTTGGGTTGGGTTGGGTTGGGCTGGGTTGGGTTGGGTTGTGTTGGGTTGGGCTGGGCTGGGTTGGGTTGGGCTGGGTTGGGCTGGGCTGGGCTGGGCTGGGCTGGGCTGGGCTGGGCTGGGTTGGTTTGGGTTGGGTTGGGCTGGGCTGGGCTGGGCTGGGATGGGTTGGGCTGGGTTGGGTTGGGTTGGGTTGGGTTGGGTTGGGTTTGGTTGGGTTGGGCTGGGTTGGGCTGGGTTGGGTTGGGTTGGGTTGGGTTGGGTTGGGTTTGGTTGGGTTGGGCTGGGTTGGGCTGGGTTGGGTTGGGTTGGGTTTGGTTTGGTTGGGTTGGGCTGGGTTGGGTTTGGTTGGGTTGGGCTGGGTTGGGCTGGGTTGGGTTGGGCTGGGTTGGGTTGGGTTGGGCTGGGCTGGGCTGGGTTGTGTTGGGTTGGGCTGGGCTGGGTTGGGCTGGGTTGGGTTGGGTTGGGTTGGGTTGGGTTGAGTTGGGTTGGGTTGGGTTGGGTTTGGTTGGGCTGGGTTGGGATGGGTTGGGTTGGGTTGGGTTGGGTTGGGTTGGGTTGGGCTGGGCTGGGTTGGGCTGGGCTGGGTTGGGGTGGGTTGGGCTGGGTTGGGTTGGGCTGGGCTGGGTTGGGCTGGGATGGGCTGGGTTGGGTTGGGTTGGGCTGGGCTGGGTTGGGTTGGGCTGGGTTGGGTTGGGTTGGGTTGGGTTGGGTTTGGTTTGGTTGGGTTTGGTTGGGTTGGGCTGGGCTGGGTTGGGCTGGGCTGGGCTGGGTTGGGCTGGGTTGGGTTGGGTTGGGTTGGGTTGGGTTGAGTTGGGTTGGGTTGGGTTGGGTTTGGTTGGGCTGGGTTGGGCTGGGCTGGGCTGGGTTGGGCTGGGCTGGGTTGGGCTGGGCTGGGCTGGGTTGGGTTGGATGGGGATGCCAATGCCCCAGCTGGGGCAGGTTGCAGGGCTTTCAAACCCTCACAGAGATTCTCTATTTCCCAAAGCAATCTCCATTTCATTGCAGAGGGAACCGTGCCACGCCATCCCATAACTGGCATCTGCTCCAGCTGAAGTTTTCCATTTGTTTCCATCTGCAGCCCACGAGGAAAGGGACTGCAGCATAACCCACCCTGGGAAGGACAGGGTTAGAGATCAAAACACAAAATCTCTTGCCAGAGCAGATAAAAGAAAAATAATATTCTGTGGTCATGTCACAGCATTGAAAGGCAGGTGGAGATAAGCACTGCTAAGAAATGACAAAATGAGTCACAAAACAGAAGCTGGAAAAGGGATAAGCCCTGACATTAAATTAATTGGCTCTTCCCCCACCCACTAATAATACCCAGGTTGTACAGAATCAATTTACTCTCCTCCAGAGACCAATCTCAACCAAATTTCTTAATAATAAAAATGAAGGAAGGAGAAGAGGGAAATAAGTAAAACCAAAATGATGCTACTTAAAACAAGCAGTATGATTTTTTTTATTTTTTTTCTTGAATAATTCAGAATTGGAATTCCCTTTCTTAAAACTTAAGTTAAACCAAGAAATAAGGACAGTTAAAAAAAATAATTAGACAATTCAAAGAATGGGACTATCTCCATAATTACATAATATTTTTCCTTTATCTTTAAAAGGAGTGAGGATTGTGTGACAAGGTATAGGTCAACAATTAATGAAGAAGATGAAGGATAAATGTTTTCAGAGAGACTCAGGCAGCCATCTGCAAGAGGAGAAAAGAGGAAATGGCAAGCCTCTTAACCTTTGCTGTTTTAGCTCACAATTAATCTGGTAGGAGATAAGAGGCCCGTAATCCTTTTATGAGTTTTATCAGAAATAATAAGCCAACAAATTTACAAAATGCATATGCAAACCAGTGTATCCTAAGCTTATTAAGGATGAAGCAATCCCACGAAAGAAGGTCATAACTGAAACATCCTGTAACTGATGCTTGGAGAAAGGATGTGAGAAGCAGGGCAAATAAAGAACAGCCCTTTCCTTGTTCATCCCTCCCAGGCACAAACCATCATTTCAGCACTCCTGGGCTAGAGGCTGCATTTAGGAAATGATTTTCGGCTGTGCCTTCTAGACCACTCTTCCATAAGGGCTGTGTGTCACCCTTTTTTGAACTCATTTATAATCTGCCTTCTGCAATGGCCAGTGTAAAGTTTTCCATCATTTATTTACATGTGGTATGAAAAAAAAAATAAAAATACTCGTGTTTTCTTAAGCTTCCACATGACAGATTTATTGAGGTGGAGATTAGCTCTTAAAACAGAGGATAGTTTAAATGGCAGAAGTGCTAGGGACAAGAATACTTAGGAATAATCAATACCACCTGTGCCAAAAGAATAATTGAATTGCAGTAGTTTGCCTAAAGACAGAAAAATGAGACAACATTATAGCAGTCATCAGGAAAATAAAAGGCTGTTGAAAAGGAGAAGGGAATTATCTGTTCCTCGTGGCCACAGTGAATAAGCAATAGTTTTAAATGGCATAAGGAAGCTCAAAGTTGGATATTAAAAGGAAAAACATCCTAATAATCCAAAGGGCTGCTCTGATAGTTTCTCTGGCAGCAAATGTGCAGCCACAGAGCTGCTGCCTCTGCTTTAACACAGCCACAGCCAGACTGCTCCTGCACAGGGCAATTCCCAGACCTCTGTGCCCCCAAAACTCCAAATGTGAGCTTGAGAGAATTCTGGCTTGATTCTGGTGCCTTGCCTTTTCCTTCTGGGCAGCATCACGCTGGCCAGGATAAAAGCTACAGCTCTCAGGGGGAAAAAATCATCTAAAACGAAAGACACAGTGGCCATCTAAATTAAATTAATTCAGAAAATTCCATGTTTTCCTGCAAGGAATGGAAATTGCTGAAATCATGTCTGTTTAACACAATATGCAGGAAGGATGTAGCTTTGGGGCTTAGCATTTCTAACTTCATATGGTGAAGAGAATCAGATAACTCTGTATAAAACAGAATTCTGTTTAAATGGATAAATAAAGGTAAAGTTTGCTCATCATGAAAGAATGTGTTTAATCCAAACACGTTGTTTTGCTGTTCATTCCTCACCATATTTCACATTGAGGTACCTCAGAGGCCAAAATTATTTACAGAGTTAGTTAACTGTAAATATCTTGTTGGTATAAATCAGGGATATAATGAAACATCAGCTGCTACTTAAAGTGCTTGGCAGGAGAGTTCATCTCATATTTATGTGCAAACATAAACTTTGTGTGTCCTGATATATAATTGCAGTAACAATTCTATTGAATTTATCACTGCAAAGCCACAGATAAAAGTGTGCAGCAAATCTCATCGTTTTCATAATAAATATTCTATATGTTTTCCAAATTGTTAGTATTTTCCCAAATCTTCCAAGCTTGGAAAATACATTTGAAAAAAATTATTATAAAAATATTGAAAGGAGTAAAATACAAGTAAAATAGAATAATATGATTAATATTAATTCTAATAATTAATTATTAGAATAATCTGATTAATAAACCTTTAAATATAGTTATATTCTGAGAGTTTTTCCTACTTTGCCACTGAGAGAGAGAAAACAGATGCTCAGAGGGCTGGAGCACCTCTCCTGTGAAGATGAGGTTGCTCATCCTAGGGAAGAGAAAACCCCAGAGAGCTCAGAGCCAGTGCCCAAAGGAGCTCCAGGAGAGCTGGGGAGGAGCTGGGGACAGGGCAGGGGGTGACAGGACACAAACCTCAAACTGAAAAGGCTGAGACAAGATTTAGGAGGAAAATCTTCTCTGTGGAGGTTGTGAGAGGCGCTGGCTGCCCAGAGAAGCTGGGGTGTGCTCCAGGGGGATGGATGGAGGGCAACCTGCTCAGTCACAAGGGATAAAAGGGAACCTGAAAAGGACATTCAGGCCAGTTCCTAAATCTGCTCCAGGTTTCCTGTGGAGAAGCAATCCCACCTTTCCTGGAGGGAGCTGCCTGTCCCTCCCTGTCACTGCCCCCTGCTTCTGCCAGCACAGGAATTTCTGGGACATTCCCCCTCCTCCTCCTCCTCCCAACCACCTGCCCCAGGGAACAAACCCAGCTTCAAGATCTCCCAGCAAAGAGCACCCCTGGCCTTCCCCCCTGTCCCCAGAAAAGCAAAGGCTGATCCCCTTCAAGCAGAGCCAGCCTGGCTCCTCAGCACCACTGACACACCTCTGCTCCCACGAGAGGGGACACGGAGAGGACAGAACACCCTGCACGAGGAGACCTGCCAGGAGAATCCATCCCTGTGCACACTGAGAAACCACTCAGGAAACCCTGCCATGAAAATCCATCCCTGTGCCCACAGAGAAACCCCAAACTCTCAGAAAACCCTGCCACGAGAATCCATCCCTGTGCCCACTGAGAAATCCCAAACTCTCAGGAATCCCTGCCACGAGAATCCATCCCTGTGCCCACTGAGAAACCCCAAACATTCAGGAAACCCTGCCAGGAGAATCCATCCCTGTGCCCACTGAGAAACCACTCAGGAAACCCTGCCATGAAAATCCATCCCTGTGCACACTGAGAAACCACTCAGGAAACCCTGCCACGAGAATCCATCCCTGTGCACACTGAGAAACCCCAAACTCTCAGGAAACCCTGCCATGAAAATCCATCCCTGTGCACACTGAGAAACCCCAAACTCTCAGGAAACCCTGCCAGGAGGATCCATCCCTCCATCCCCTGACAAACCCCAAACGTTCAAAAATCCCTGCCATGAAAATCCATCCCTGTGCACACTGAGAAACCCCAAACTCTCAGGAATCCCTACCACAAGAATCCATCCCTGTGCACACTGAGAAATCCCAAACTCTCAGGAATCCCTGCCAGGAGGATCCATCCCTGTGCACACTGAAAAACCCCAAACTCTCAGGAATCCCTGCCACGAGAATCCATCCCTGTGCCCACTGAGAAACCACTCAGGAAACCCTGCCATGAAAATCCATCCCTGTGCACACTGAGAAACCCCAAACTCTCAGGAATCCCTGCCAGGAGAATCCATCCCTGTGCACACTGAGAAACCACTCAGGAAACCCTGCCAGGAGAATCCATCCCTCCATCCCCTGAGAAACCCCAAATGTTCAAAAATCCCTGCCATGAAAATCCATCCCTCCATCCCCTGAGAAATCCCAAACTCTCAGGAAACCCTGCCATGAAAATCCATCCCTGTGCACACTGAGAAACCCCAAACATTCAGGAAACCCTGCCACGAGAATCCATCCCTGTGCACACTGAGAAACCCCAAACACTCAGGCTGAGCCCAGGCTCTGCAGAAGCAGCAGCTCTGAGGCAATGAATATCCATTCCCTTTTGCACTGTCCTCGAGATCTCCTTGTCTACCAGCTGTATGTTTATTCATTCTGCATTGCTTCATTTGTTATTTTCCTTTATTCCATTTCCTATTTTGGTCTCCTCATTAATTTTTATGCACTTTTATTTTCATTTGTATACTTTTCATCACTTCAATATCCTAATATTTCACCAGTCCAATTAGCTGCTTCCATATCTTAATCACACTGAGACTCCTTATTCAGCTATAAATATAATTTTATTACTGCTGTTTTAATGACTAAGTGTTATAATAACTATTCTATATAAAAAAAAAATTCTCTTAAAACTTTCCCCATTTCCTTCACTTGTCTATAATTCATTTCATCTCTCATCATGCATTCCATGCTGTTCAGGGCATCCTATAGCATCCCAAAATGTTTCCTGCATTGGGAGCTAATTACCTGGGGAGGTGGTAAACTCTCACTGCAGCACCATAAACATTAGGAGCAAATACTGAAATATTTTCTCCATTTATCAGACTGTCCTGAACTTGCTGAATGAACCCAGACCTGAAGAGAGAGAGCATCTCCACATTAGGAGGAATAGTCTTTCAATTAACATGAAAGCACAGCCCAGATGGGCATTGGGAATATAATACACAGCTCTGTTCTGAATATCAACATCATCAATAAAAAATGTCTTGCTGATATATGAAACCATTACTTCTGAACTGAAAATCCAGCATTATTCTCATCTTTAATTTTAGAAAGACCATATACTCGCAGTGAAATAGTTAATATTTATTATATTTATTAATTTAGTAACATTCCATCCTCTAAAATCCCCATTATTTCAGGCAGATCATTAATTTCTGAGATGCTGATGCTTCTAACTATCAAATAAACCGCAATGAAAGTCTCCAAGTCAAAATTGATTGATCCAATTCCTCTCAAACCACAAGAATTTCCTCCATTCCAATTATCCCCATTCTGTGAGCTGGGAGATTTGTCTGTGGCATGAAGGTGCAGGTGAGAGCCAGGCCTGCAGGGAAATGCTCATTTCACCTTATCCTGGAGATGGAAACAAGGAGAATTCCAGGTCATTTCATGCAGCCCATTCAGAATCAAAATCACTGTTATTCAGTGTTAATTTCTCTTCAAGTGCTTCACTTTCTAACCTTCATTTGGTTTCATGAAGGAAGAATTAAAAGCATTAAAGGAAGTACAAAATGATGCAATTTTAACAGTCTGCATCCAAGTGGCCACATTTATTTATAAAGCCCCATCACAGTGAATTCCTTCACAGGGGCGTGCAGGACCTTTGTGTAATTTTTTTTTTTTTAAATTTAAATTTAAATTTAAATTTAAATTTAAATTTAAATTTAAATTTAAACTCATTCCTTTCCCAGCCCACTGGTCCTGTGTGCTGAGAGGTGCCTCAGTGTCACACTTTGAGCACTTTGAGCAGTTTATTCCCTGCCAGAGGCTGAACCCAAGCCCTTGTGACTTCCTTGTGCAACCTCCTGCTGAGCTGTCTCTGCTTTAAAACAAATCTTCCTGTGCAGATGCATCCAGTTCCTCTTGATATTTTGTCATCTTTCTTCAATATTTCCTCAATAAAGGCCTATTTTGTATTTCCTCACCCAAAATGGAGACCTAACTCTGTTTTTATATAATGCACTGTATAATTTTAAGACAAGCCAGGTGGACTTTAGACTTACTGATGCCTTTTAGACTCAGAAGCATAAAATCTTGATAAACCAGATCGAATTGTGTAAATGTCACTGTCAGTTTCTATCAGCTGAACATGGGATTGTGTTTTACAACCCCAAAATTCGGTTGCCATCCCCAAAGGATGCCAGAAAAATGGTCCTGTCAAGTGTATGTTTCCTAAAATCAAATTCAGTGAATCCTAGCAGAGATTTAAGATATAAATTGATAATGTAATTATCTATATCTGATAGCTTGTATAATAGATCAGCTGCAGGTCTGGTAGTGATGGAACAGTCCCCTTTCAGTGGTAAATAAAGTAACTTTGTCTGCTGCTGAGACAGTTTGATTTAATTTCACAGAAATACACGAGCTCATGCTTGTTTACACTGTGTTAATTGACATTTCTAATCACTACTGATGTCTACTTTTTAAAATCTTCTTCTTCTTTCTACTGAAGTGTACCATTAAATATTTTAATTTAGAAATCCATGCTATAAAAGGTTTGCTGCCTATTACAAAAGAAAGTTAGCACTGATATCAAGACATGATACCTAAAATTGCTTGAATGTATTTCAATAATAATTTTTAAAACTGCTGTTGTTAAAAAATGAGAGATGTGTTATTTTACAGATTTTTTTCCCTCACTTTGGTGGTCTTCTCATCCATCAGGAAGAAATCTCCTCCTCCAGCCTTATTAGGAAACTTTGCTGTCTTAACCTAACTTATTATCAGTGCAATAACATTTGTCTTGATTTGATATCTTCCATTACTCTTGCATGTTTGGATAGGTCTGGTTTTTTAACAAAACACAATCCATTTCCTCCTTACCATCATCACTCTTCCTGTATCCTCTGAGGCTTTTCTCATGTTTCAAATTCAAGTAGATGGCAAGATGCTGTCAAAAACTGGATGTTTCAGGATTGTCTCAAAACCTTTTGAGACATAAAAATATCATTTTTTTCCCCATGCTGTTTTGAACTGTGAAGTATTACGAGTCAAAATTTAAAATTTCCTGAGTGAAATGTTTGTTCTGTTCCTCAGGATTTCTCTGTTTCAGGGCGGTCTCTTCAATTTCAGAGTGCAAAAAGCAGAGCAGAGGTCAGCAGAGAAGAAGAGAAACCTCTACCAAAAGGGCATGAAAACCATTCAATAGGAGAATAAATAAACCTTTTACAGTAGGTCACATCCACATCCACATGCTGGGGTAAGAGACCATGTCCAGAAAAACCTGAATCATTGAAAGGCCTCTGAAAAACCCCCAAAAGAGCAATATCAGTAGAGCTAACAAATATTTTGGAATATTTTTCCTTCTTTTCCTGGAAACTTTGAAGTTATTTATCCTTCAGATAATTCTCACAAAGAAATTTCAACAGACATTGTGACCACACTCACCAAACTCACTGATCACTGTTTTCACACAAGGCACGAGTGTCTGTGCATGAATTTTGTTTTTGTTTGGTGATTATAACTATGCAATAATTGGTTCTGTTTCCCATCATACAGAGATAGAACAATTGCAATTATTTTATAAATGGATATTTATTACTTACAGATACTTACAGAGTGCCTTTGTCTCTCTGTACACGCTCCTCAGAGGATAATAAAGTTTAGGAGCTGAAAGTGTGTTTGTATTGGGTCAACAGAAGTACAAAATAAAACTGAGATAATGGAAATCTATTCTGATTTAGGGATGAAACACTGGCAGTGCTGAGATATTTACTGAGAAAGGCAGTGAGATGTTGGCAGGAATGAAAACTGATACAGGTTTGCTTCTCAACTTTCTGTATTTCCAAAGGCAATGAACTTTACCTGGAGCCTAAACCTGCTGCTCTACCAACCCCAAATATCTCATGAGTTTAGAATAAAACAAGCAATGATAAAGATAATAATAAATATAATAATAATAATAAATATAATAATAATAAAAATGTAATAATAAAGAAAATAAAGATAAAGATAAAGATAAAGATAAAGATAAAGATAAAGATAAAGATAATCATAATAATAAGCGTAATCATAATCATAATAAAGATAAAAAAATAAAATAATAATAAATATAATAATATAGATAATAAAGATAAAGATAATAAAGTTAAAAATATAATAAATATATGATAATAATAACAATAATAATAACAATAATAATGATAATGATAATGATAATGATAATGATAATGATATAATAATAATAACAATAATAATAATAGTAATAATAATAATAATAATAATAATAATAATAATAATAATAATAATAATAACCATTATTATTTTTAAAATTTTTTATATTTATTATTTTTTTAGCCACAGATTCCCCAAACACCACCAATTCCTTTAGGATATCAGGTTTACTGTGGCATGTTCTGGGGGATGAAGGCTCTCCACCATCAGACCCTGCTCTCAGAGCTCTGCAGGAATTTTGGGTGCCAGGCTCAAGGCTGCAGGGGTGGCTCCTCTTTGCAGGAAACAGTTGTCACAGACAATGACAACAGAAAATACCCACAGCATTCCTGCTCCAGCAGGATCTTATTTCTGACTGCACAGAGTCATTTTCTCCACGAGATTGTCTTGCAGTGTTTACAAGATAACAGCCAATAACTGTTCAGTGCTGCTTAGGTGGAAAGAAAAGGGTTATAGAAATTTCAAGGCCAAGTCTAGGTAAATATGATCCTTGTATTTCCACTACAGACATCTAGACACTTCCAGCTGTTGAAATTATTGCTAAATATATTTACAGTCTTTGTACAATAAAAAGCTTTATTACTTTTACTACAGGCAGAAGAAAAAAGCTTTAAATCTTTAGTTCTGAGGCAATATCTCCTGTCTTAAAGGCAATGAAGCCTTTCAAGAGGAAAAACCAGCACGCTTTAAAAAAGGTGGTTTATGATGTTGTATCTTTGTTGCAATTTTGGTTCATATATTTTTATTAAGTGTAACCTTTATATGTAAATGAAATGATTATCCAACACAAAGTATGTTTTCATAAAGTAAGAATAGGTTTTATGTCCTCAAAGATAAAGCAGCATAAACCAGTCAGGCAGCTCAGCATGTACTTGATGGCTGTGAAATGAACTATTTGATTTCCTATTACAGCCTTAACACCCTGCACTGTGCCACAGCCACCAAACCCACGCCATCAGACAGCCAACCTTTCATCAGGGAGCCCTGGGACATAAATCTGTATTTCTAATAGGCAAAACACCTCCTTCAAAAAGGCTCAGAAATAAACCTTACATGGCAAAACGCAGGCAGAGGGAAATGAGAATCATCTTCTAAAAAACCCAGGGAGAAATGAACGTCCTCAGCACAAACAAAAGGGTTCAGACCCACTCTGCTGTTTCTGTGGTTTTTATTGTCTCCATTTCCAATTGCACCTCCAGGGATGGAGAGGGAACTTTCCAGCTGCATGGAGCAGCCACACCTGGGGCACCTCTGGTGTTTTCACAGGGGCTCTGCCCTGGCAGCCTCTCCCTGACCCACAGAAGGGCTTTGGCAGCAGGGAAATAAAAGGAGACAAATTTCACATTTCAGTGCTGTGCAGGGCTCACGTGTTATAAGGAGACAATCAAAGCCATCGGTTCAATCAACAGGGTTACATTGTTTTGAGAAAGAGAATAGGGTGATTTTTAAAATTGATTTTTCTACTACTCATATCAAAAAGCATGGCAAGCTTGGCAAGAGCCTTCCTGACTTCAATTTGAATCCAGGATAAAGGCCACCAAGGAATGCTGGATGTCCAACATCTTCTGGACAAGAACCTCATCATTCCTGGATTTCCTGAGAGATGGATACAAAATTATAAAATCACAGACCTGAACATCAGGAACCTCATCATTCCTGGATTTCCTGAGAGATGGATACAACATTATAAAATCACAGACCTAAACATCAGGAACCTCATCATTCCTGGATTTCCTGAGAGATGGATACAAAATTATAAAATCACAGACCTGAACATCAGGAACCTCATCAGTCCTGGATTTCCTGAGAGATGGATATAAAATTATAAAATCAGATACCTAAACATCATGCATGTCTTCATTTTTCTCTGAAACTCCTCTTTGGTTCAGAGGGCAAGGTCTGATTCAGCACGGATCACCTGGAACGCCCGTGGATGTGTCTCCTTCTAACAGGAGTGAAAGTGGCAAAAAGCCAAAGGATTCGGGGCACTCCAATCCCAGATGGCAAATTAAACCCGTCACTGAACAGCTTTTTGGGTAAGCAGCTGTCATAAAAATCTTTATTAATAAATTGATGAATAAAATTCTTCTGCTCCTAAGCGAGGTTGTTTATTCCTGAACCAACAACTCCACAAAGAGTTTCTAGATAAAGCCTTGCCACCTGTAATACAAATCTGGATCCTCACATTCCATCTATTTATTCCCTCTTTATTTTCTTGTTCAGCAGCTGTACAGTGCTGAGCACAATGACTCCTCATCAGATCCTGTAAATGCTACAAGAACAAAGAAATAAAAACTGCCACCCAGTTTAAAAACAACCTACTGGGTCAGGCCCTGTACTTTTTCTGACTTTACATTTTTGTGGTCTTGGTCATTCCTTTAATTTATCATCACAAGAGAACCTGTCAATAGAGAGAGTTATGAAAATAAGATAGGTTTGGAGAAAAAAAAAGTATAGATTTTTTACTTTGGGTGATTAAATTCTGGCTGACATTAACATATGACAACCTGTTAGAATGATTTGTAAGCCTTTACAGTTTTATAAATAGCTTTATCTCTCCATTCCACACGAGGAAAAAGAGAAATATTATTTATTGTACCTTTCTACCACCGCAGCACGGAATATTTCAAAGACTCATTTTAAGTTTTGTGGAAGTCTCTTGATATTAAAGGGCTGCAGATCCAAGATGATGAAACTTTCTTTCTATCTGCTGTCCCCCCGCTGCAGACGTTGTTCTCCAGTGCTCTGTGAAAGAGCTGGCTCTGATCCTCACAAAGGAACACTTCCCTTCCTCTGGTGCAGCTGTAAAGCCAAAGCAAACCATCATAATTTCATTAAATCCTCAGAAATGCCCAGGATGACTCAAAATACGTAATGTTTGCTTTATGGCTGGGCTGAATATTTATAATATTTAGTTTACGTGGGGTTTTTTTCCTGCCTCTTAAAAAAATGAAATATTTGGGTTTGTTCTCTTCATGGAGCACAAGGCAAATTATATTAATTAGTCTATTTACATGATTTCCTAACCTGGAGCAGTGAAAGTTGCCTTTAGCTAGCAAATAATTGAAATTACAATTGCTGGAGATATCACAAGTTGTTGTTTTTTTTTAATTATATCAAACCCCATCAAGCTCTGATAGGACATTAATAGCTACTTCCCTTCACTGCTGCTGTTTTTTCTCCCCACTAAACCATTCCAGTTTACTCAGCACCATAAAACAGAAATACATGGCAGGAAACAGCAATCTTCCAACTTTATTCCCCAGATTCAGGTTTACTGGTACATCCCTTTGGGAACATAATGACAGAGCTTTGCTTTCATAAAGACACTGGAAATAGATTGTATTCTAAAAGTTATCAGAAGATTCTGGGGAAGCAACCACATTTGTCAGAAACAAAAGAGAAGCACAAAAAAATACAGAAAAGCCAACGCAGCACAAATATATTTTTGTACTGGAAGGAATTATTTCCAACATGAATATTGTCCTTTTCTTTGCTTTTGGAAATCAGAGGGGAGGAAGAAGCTCATTCATTCAACATTTCATTTCTAAAATAGAGGGAAAACTCAGTCAAACACAGCAGTTTCTATGACAAGAGAATTGTAGCCCATCCCTTATCAGGCAGATGCAATCTGGGTTTATATCAGGCTGGATTTTAATTAAGTAATAGGCATTACAGACTTTTAATAAAGCTGTGAATAACATTTCTTCCTCCCAGGCTAACAGTGTCACCCCAGGACCTTCAGAAAAAGGACTTGGGAGGGCAGTGCAGAGCTCTGGAGGGGGAACACAAAACTGGGTCCAAATGGAACTTTATTTTCTCACTTCAGACTTATCACACAAGCCCTACCTTGACCCTGATCACAGATGAAGAGAGAGCACAGAAAAACAACTGTGATGTTTTGATTTAAAAAGAGAGGCAGAGTTGTGGATTTTTTTTTCCAACAAAATGTTGTCTAGAAACTTCCAAAACCAACATGCAACAATGTTGAATCGAAAGATTGTGAATAATCTTTTAAACTCACTGCATCATGAGGAATGCAGAGAAATGCACTAATGCAGTTACTACTGAGTGTTCAAAAGTTTTCTCAGATCTCTGAGATGCCTGGCAGCTGTTCTAAGCTTGACATGGGGCTGAACTATTTCAAAAACTCCATGAAACATGAGGAAATCTGAACAAAACTCCAGTCAACATTTTAAGGACTTCTGTTTGGTGAACTGAAAATTCAGTTAACCTCCCAGGAGCTAGCGTGCCAATTTGGAGATTAAAGTCCATTATAGAGTCAAATGGGCATTTTTATTTCTGCTTCAAGTGCAACACGTTGAAAATGAAGCCGTTTCCAAAGCCTCCATCACAGCTCTAAGGAGAGAAATGGTGGCTGAACTTCTCTGGACTCGTTGCCCACTGATGATGTGAGTGGCTGGGGAGGGAGGAGGGGACAGAGCAGGATGTGGGGCAGGTCAGCAGGGAGGATGAGACAGAGCTGTGCCTTAAAAGCTCTGCAAAGTGATAGAAAAACTAAAAGGGAGTCTTGGAAGGCAACTGGCAACATCATCCTAGAGCACAGAAACACTCTGAGAGTAATGGACAGTTCAGGTTCCAGGAGGTCACTCAGGGCAGAGAAGAGACTTTTAACTCCAGGCAGTTTGCTGGAGACACCAGACATTTCTTATCGTTTTGAGTTCATCAGCAATTTCTCTGTTTCCAAGGATTACAGACAGTGATTATCACAAAGCTCTGGTTTTCCTGCAGCACTCTGCCTCCAGAGCCACGAAAGCGTTGGCACAGAAATATTTCTGTGAAACAGAAGTGCAAGGAAAGAGCCCAAGATGCCTGCCCAGTTTTCCACAAGAGTGGAACCATAAAGTGCAGGATATTCCAAAGGAAAAGGCGGCCTGAGTTCCTTGATTCCAGCTCAAAACAGGATCATACACTGCTGCCTGCATCCTCATCAGGAATTCTTGTGAAAGATATTTTATATTATTGTATTATTTTATATTCTTTCCACTGGGAAATCAAAACTGAGAACCATACACCTTTTCACTCATCTGCATGTTTCATCCTCATTAAGTGAACTCTGCTGTATTCTATGCATTAATCTTGCATAAATTAGAGGGTGAGGAGCTATGACCTTTGTTTCTCTTATCCTTGGGAAGAAAATCAATGTGCTTTTTGCCTTCATGCACACGTGCATACATGCAGAGAGGTTCAGCACTGGGTATTCTGATCTAGGCATTCCACTGTGAGCTGAAACCATTCATTTTGATAAATAAAATTAAGTGTAGAAATAAAGAAAAGCTACATCCAACAAACAATACACCCATTGGAGGATCCCAGCGATCCAAACTCACAAAAGTCAGCAAAACACTCAGCATTTTTCTGAGGGTGACATTCCAGCTTGAAAATTTTACCCTGAACAAGCTGACTTAACAGCATGAAAAATTTAGAGAAATGTAGCAGTAAACTTTTTGGACTCATTTCAGCAAAAACAGCATCAACAAATTAGAGGCAGAACCAAGCCCCAGGTGAGGGAATAACCAATATTTGAATGACACTGGCAAGAATAAGAGAGTGTTTCAGTAGGGACAGCTGGAAAAACACATTTTAGTAACCAGAATAGGAGCCAGGCTTTAGGAGGGAAAAATACCTGAGACTTTCCCAATTTTATTAAAGTCTGTAGAAAGGTGAAGGCACCACGTTCCTCTGTGGCCCAAACCACATCTGGAAAACAAACACAGCCCTTCACAACCACAGGAGGAAAGGAACAGGAATGGAATAAATGGCTCCAGCTTTAGGGAGATGGAAGAATAAAGAATGGACAAGCCAAAAGAGGGAAAAAAAACAAAACAATTCTGACTAGAAGCCTTAAGTATAACAATTTATAGCATGAGTAGGCAATAAAACATGGAGGAAAGGAATATATTAAATAAGGAGAGAAAGTTTATTTTGACTGGCGTGTTCCTCTGCTGTAAGAAATAAATCTGGTTTTGTGAGAACTAATCCTGCTAGACTGTATTTTTTGCTTCTACTGCCAGTCTGATGTTCCTTCCCTGATATAATTAAAGAGGTGTCACAGGACCTACTTGCTTTCATACTGGGAATAAGGAATAACTGCTGATACAAGCTAACAGCTGGAAGCATGTAAAATAAACATAAGCTAAGCTGCTGAAATCACGGATCCTTCTCAAGA
The DNA here is from genome assembly GCF_030490865.1 of Poecile atricapillus. Classification (NCBI taxonomy): domain Eukaryota; kingdom Metazoa; phylum Chordata; class Aves; order Passeriformes; family Paridae; genus Poecile; species Poecile atricapillus. The sequence continues at coordinate 18,862,497 of NC_081260.1, read as the reverse complement.
AAAATATCTGTCTGCCAATCACATTTTAAACTCCCATGCCACATAGCCCTAAAATAGCACTTAGGAGGAATAATCAGGGCTCTATTTTATTTTGGGAAGGTAATGGATTAGAAAGATGCATTGTTTTAAATCAGTCACCAGCTAAAGGAGTGGCAAATCTTTAATAATGCCAAGATTGGTTTTGTAAGTGAATAAACCAGGGAAAAGCTGGCTGGGTGCTAGTAATCTTCAAAGCTTGATTGCTTTTTCTGATAGCTTTAGAAAATTAGTGGATGAAAGCATGTGTAATATATCTGGTCTGAGTAAAACACTTGATGTAGTGTCTTACAAAATCTCTACTTGCAAAATTAATTCAAATTGGCTTGGACATGGAGTACTGTCACTTGGATTTAAAAATGGCTGGCTGAGTGCAAATAAAGGGTAATGAAAAATGGCAATGTATCAAGTTGGTGGGAGGTGTCTGGTGGAGCTCTGCAGGGATCACTGTTTGGTCCTGTTTATTTAACATCTTCATTAACAATCTGGAAGAGGGAGTGAAACAGCATGTTAATTAAACTGACACATAATAATAAATCAGGAATTGCTCCTAATGCCAGCACTAATACTTCACAGGAACGCAGCGCTCTACCAAGGTTTCTGGAAAGGTTAAACGGGGCAATACAAAGCCCCAGCTAAGATGTTTTAATTGCATTCTACCTTTTAAAGAGAAGAGTCCAAAACACACACTAAGTGCAGTCAGAAGCCTGATGGCAATGCAGTAATTTAGAGCATGGCTGCCCAGTGGATCCAAACTCAATAACTGGAAACTTCCATGCAAAGACACGATTTCCTTTTTCCCCCGACCCTTGCAGTGCATCACACTCAGTGTGAAAGATTAACCCAGTTCACTTCACTCATCTGATGGAAAACCAGCATTTGGGGGGAGCTTTTAAATCAGTTTTACATTTCATGTTTTGCATGGCTGCTAAATAAAATGTAATAGAGGAAAGAGAGGGACAGGAGGAGCTGGTGACAGGACTGCATCTTTTTGTATCAGTTAAATTCCAGGAGTTAGAACATGAACCACCCCTTTGTGCACAGATTTATGGTTTCATAACACAAAATTCAGCATTTTAAAGTGGTGTTTCCACAATGGCAGGACACTAGTCTACTGCTATAACATGCTGGATTTACTTTAATTATAAATACTTAAAAAAAACCCCTCAGATAAATAAACATGAAGTTGTTCACTGAGCAGTGGTGAAAATTGATCAAAGGCTACATAAGTCACAGAAAAGCGTTCCCAAAATAGGCTGGGATGTTGGTACTCAGTCAGAGACACCTATTTCTGTTTTATAAGCATACATAATATAAAAGCAGATCTGAAATAAGAGTGTTATTATCTCCCTGCTTTGAATGATTTATAGCAGCCGTTCTGGGCTGGCCCTTGGGCTGCTGCACGGCGCTGAATCAGAAATGTACACTCATTTTTAAAGGACAGTTTGATGCCACTTCCTAAAAGGTAAGAAAAAGGAAGAGAACTTTTAAGGTCTCCTTTACCACACCGAGTTTAAATTGCTCTGGGAACCTGTGAAGTCCCCAGAAAACACAGGAGCAGTTTAAAGCTGTGAGACTCTCCCAGCCATAAAGAGACTTCCTGCATTAGCAGGAAGGGATTGTAAAACAATAAAGGCGAGGAGAGGGAAGCTCTGCAGTCCCCACACAAAACGCTTTTGTCTCGGATAGAAACCAGCTTCACCTGTGCCATGGAGCTCTGGGAAATCCTGGGATTCTCTGCCTCAGATCCATCAGGCTTTTCCTCTAAACCAAGGCTTTGAAGGCAGCCAGAGCTGCTGTTTTGATGCCACATTCACTGGGCTGGTTTCACTCGTGGAATAAACGCTGACCCTCGTTGATCCAGAGCGGGCTGCAGTCGATAGCTACAGCAGGGTAACGAGAACACAGAAACCCAAATTCATTCGTCAATAGATCATAAAATATAATGGACACATAAAGGCATTCGATATATGGAAATTCTCCTGGCAGCTGGTGTGTAATATCCCTAAACTCCCTTGCAAGAGGATGGTGAAAAACCACAGAAAATTAAGGGTTGTTGAGGCATCAGCTATTGTATTACACTTTTCTCAACTAATTTATCCTCCATGGTCTTGACCTGATTGCTACTATCCATTAATGGCACTACTCTTGTTTAGTTTTACTCTTGTTTTGTTTTATTTTTAATCCTCTTTTAAAAATTTCTCTCCTTGTGTGGTTGGGAGTTTTTTAAAATTATTTCCATATATTTTGAACTCCAGTAATTTGTGAAGCAGCTGCATTGGTCATGAACTACTTGCATTTTATTATACCTACAATGATTTTTAAACAGAAAGAATCGGCTCATGGGAACACTAATCCTTCCATTATGGAAATAATTAAGCTCTTTTATTTGCAAGATGAAAATCTTTAGGGAACATATGAAAACTAGCAAAGAGCAATTTTATTTTTTTTTTAAAGGGAAAAAAAATGATGATATAAACAGACCTGCTAGTGTCTGTTAAACCGTGGCATATGGAAAGGCACACAAACTCTCAGAGAAATCTTTCTCAGTAATTCTTCCACTTGGCTCAGGAAAAAAGGATATTCTACAGAACTTTCTGTATGAAAACACGCCGGCAAATTCTCATGAGATGTTTTCCAAGCCTTTTCAATAGTAATCTGCTTCTGTTCTTTTATGGTAAATGTTAACCTAAATATTGTTATTCTTACTTTTCTATAATTATCTTTGGACTGTTCTTGTTTGCGAAACATTCTCTTCCTCAGTAAACAAAGCTACTTATATTAGATTTTTACTTATTTTTTTAAAGGTTTTTTAGTGGTGCATTTTCCATGGGGCAGTTCCTGTTCCTTCCCCTCCTGCTTTATTTGGTGCCATATCCTGAATTACATTTACACCTACAGGATAGAGCACGACGCCACTCCAAGATTTTCACAGACTTTACTGAGGTAAAAGCGGTGTCCAGCCAGCAGCTTTGGGCTCCAAAGAGAGAGGGGAAAATGGGAATATCCCTTTGTTGTGTGTGATGAGGATGGCACAGCGAGCAGCCGAGGTCACTGAGGTGTGAGGAGTATTTAGAGGGCAGAACCAGCAAACCAGGAGAAGCCAGATTTCATTTCTGCTCCTGCTGCCAGAGCAGTTGTTTTTGCACGCTGCTTTGGTGTCACACCTGACAGGTCCCAGCTTTCCTGGCCCTGCCTCAGCACCTGCCTGCCCATGGGAAGATGGGAATTAATTCCTTTTTCTGCTCTGCACAGCTCTGGTTTCACTTGTTAAACTGCTCCATCTCACCCCACGGTGGGAGCTGGTGCCTGTGTGGGGCTGAGCTGCTGCTGCTGCTGGGGATAAACCAGCCCAGGAAGGGTGATTGTTCCCCAAAATATTATCCAAAAGGAGACAAAAAATTAAGCAAGTCCAGATAAGATGAACAGAGGAGAAGAGAAAATTCTGTGGTTAATAACACCATGCCAAAATGCTTTGAAAAGATCCCTTGCTAAAGGTTTCTAAATAAATTTGTTTGGGGGTCTGGGTTAACTTTTACAGTGGAGGAGTTTTGTGCTGGGTCCTATTTGGAAAAAAATGAAAATAAAACTTCACTGAGTTACAGAGTTTTCTGTTTCTCATCTATTGATGTTAATAAAATGAGATTTTATTGCAAGCTTGAGAAAGTGGCAATAAAATGTCAGCTAAAATATGATGCTGATAGACATAAAAACAATACACAGTGAGGGGAAAAAAAACCCAATCTTAATTTGCATCTACAATGTTGGGCTCTGACCAAGCTGCATAGAAATATGTTGCTGGAATTATGACAGACAATTCTACAAAAACATCAGCTCAAAGGCAAACAGAAAGCAATTGAATTTCTAGAGAATGGAAAGATAACAAAATCGAAAACATCATTGTTTTAGGACAGAAATCCATTCTGTGCTTTTGAATCCTTTGTGCATTTACAGGTTACTGATATAGAAAAGGTAAAATAATAAACCAGTACAAGTAACAGTAGCACAGAAAAGTAAAAATGTGTGGAGTTATTTCCTTACAGCTAAACTTGAGCAGGTTTTGTTTTCAGTGGGCACAAAATCCTCCAGGTTTTTACCAAAGCCTGGAAGTCATGAGTGGCACAGACCCCGTGAGCAGGGAGTTTCACTTCAGCATTTCTGGAACAAAAGAACAATAGAAAACTAGAAACTGCTGGGTTCAAAACAAGCAAAAAAGAGGGAAATCTTCATTTGGCACATAGCCCTGGGTGAAACAAAAAACTTTAACAACGAAACTTGTTGCTTCCATACTCAGGGAATATAAAGACAAAGGGAGTTTTAGATTGGAGAAATTAGAGTTTTAGATTAGAGGAATAAGTAAAAAAAAGCCAAACTACCAGCACAGTGAAATTGAGCTCTTCCTGTGGTGAGGATGGTTAGAAGATGGTATTTTTTAATTACTAATAAATTAAGTACATTACTCATAAATTATAAATAATAATAAATAAAAATATGAGTATTTTTCCTCATTCTTGCTGCTGGTCCCTGCTTGACACCTGATCTGCCCTTAGTTCATAGGTGGGTTAGAGAGCCCTAATTTCTCTTGTTTCTATTTTTACAGAAGATGGAGAGAAAATTGGCATCTTTTGTTAGAGTTTTTTTTTTTTAAAGAAAGAATGTGATGTAATACAGTTCTTGTAATGAAATATTAATCTGTGTATGCTTCACTGGGGAAGTGTTTTAAGCTGTTAAACACCTAAAATGCAAAAGGAAAAAAAAAATCTTTGGTAAACAAGAACAACAAGGCTGGAAACTTCATTGATGGTGTTTTCTGACAGCATAGCTGATGCGTTTTCTTGTCGTGGTTAAAAGCTAGAGAAGAGCAAAGATTAATTAAAGCAATGCAAGCTTTTCCAAAAGCTCTGCTTAATTTTGGGCTTACCTTCTTTCTGAAGATGAGTGGCAGGGTTCCAGATGGGAGGTTGCTGATGGTGGTGGTTGATGCTCAATTCTGCCATTGTTCTCTCAAGGGTTTGTTTGTGCTCTCAGTACAGAGCGTTCAACATCTCATTTAACACGTGCTTATTAAACGTAATTATTCTCTCTCTAAGTCACACTTGTATTCAAATGTTGATTTGGTTGCTGGAAATCAAGTTAAACTTCAGCATCCAGCTGAGCTGTCAAGTGGGAGTGGATGGGATGAGACTCTGCAGATACTGACCCGACAACTTTCACTTCCCAACACAAAAAACATTCCCTGGTTCTGCTGTGAGTGAGCTGCTGCATTCTGCTTCTGTCATTCCATTTACAATCCATTTACAGGCTGAAAAAACCACAAAAAAAATGAAAAAGGAATGAGAAAATACCTTTCTGAAATGACATTTTGAGAATATTAGACCGATGTTCAAACAGCTTTGTTACCTCATGAGTCAAATGAGTCCTTTGCTGGAGAATCCAGTCAGCCTTGGGGGTGCAGGGATTTCATTCCTCACTCAAGGAGGATAAATTGCTTTTAACAAAGACCAAGAGCAGAGGACTCAGTCTGGTCTCAGGTCCTTCCTCAGGCAGGTGTGACTCCACCACAGAGCTCCCCTGGCTTTGCACCATTCCCTCTCTTTACAAATGATTTTGCATTTTGGGTTTTTTTTTTATGAGTACCATCACATGGCTGATGAGCACAGGGGGATGCACAGACAACCTGCAGCTTTATCTAAAATAGATCTGCAGCTTGCAGAACACAACCATTTCTGATCCTGGTCAGAGCAGTTTTCCCCAGCAAACCATCAGCAATCAGACAAGATCAGAGCTTCTGTAAGATTTTCTGTGCCTGAACTGACTTCCAAGACCCAAAGATTGTATCAGACTTGTGTCCAAATGTTGAGACAAAATAGAATAAAATCACTGAAATTGTGTCCAAACGTTGAGATAAAATGAGGTGTAACAGCACTATAATAATATGATAATGAAAATAATCATAAATAATGAAAATAATAATATAAATAATAACAATAATGAAAATATTAGGCAGGTCTGCACAGTTGTGACTTTCTATATGAGGATCATTCCATGTGCACACGAATGGATCCTCAAGTATTTCTCCTGACTCTTAAACAAGTCTTGAATTCCAAAGATTTTGTAGGGATCTGTAGCTGTGAATCACATGCTGATGTTTCCTTAATGAGCAGCGATTGTCCACCAGCCTCTCTCCTGCTCCAGGACGATTTTATTCCAGCCCTTGCTCAGAAATGTCAGATTAGCATTCATATCCCAACATTTGGATGAGCAGCACAATTTATCTTTTAACTTTTGTGCCCTGAAAACTCCCAAGATAATATTTTGAAATGATTGCAAGCCTGAGCAGCTATTTCAGGAAACACAGAGGAGACAGTATTTCCACACCACTTTGTGAGAGAAAGGTATTAAAGCCCTTTTAATCTTGCCATAAAAAAAGGTCTAAAGTAATATCAGTGTCACTATTTTAAGGATTATACATTGCTATCTTGGGCTTGTCTGAAAATTCTGGAATTGCTTCTTTTAGCTAAATAACTGTGATGGAATTACAAGAGAAGTTCAGCCCAACTATTGAGATTTTAAATGGTTGGGAGATCCTCTGAAAGAAAAATGCACATGCAACTGCCTTGGCAGCTCAACAATCTCTGAATTCATTACTTTGGGCTAAAAAATATTGCAGACTATTTGGACAAATTAATAATTTGATAATGAAGGAAAAGATAAATATACTCCCTAACCTTTTTAAATATGATTTAAGGAGAAAACTAGCAAATGAAAGGGCAGAATTTATTTTTCCTTCTTAAAATCATAAATTAAAGTATTTTTCTGGAAAAATCCTGCATTTGGACCAATAATAATGCTTTTTCAAAGTAATTATGGCAAATGCTCTTAAATAGCGGTTAAAAACTAAAAATCAGATGGAAAATGTGATTTTAGTTGTGTTTAAGGGGAATTGATAAACTATTCAATTCCTGAGAGTGAAAAAATCATTGGTTTGTAATTCCAATCTCCTTTGCTTTTTGCTTATCTGGACGATAGACTGGAATACCTTTTAAATATATTGAGCTGCTTTTCTGTCAAAGTCTGTGGAAAGTCACTGTATTTATTCACTGATATAATTCAAAATAGGAGGCTAAATTTTCAAAAATGATAGGTTTGATTCTTATTTTCTTTTTCCCCTCCAGCTTGTTTTAATCAGTTTTATTCTCTTTGATTGATTGAATAACTTACGGCTTTAAGAAGGAATTCAGCCTCTTAGTCTTTTTTTAATAAGAACATTTCTCATCTGTAGAAACAGAAAGTATTTTAATTCTTATCAAGAAAAGGAACTGGATTGGAAAAAAAAAAAACCAAAAACAAAAAACCAGGTAACTCAAGGCCTGAGGGTCAATACAATGAGTAATTTTGAAACACCCACAAAATCAGAAAAGGTTAATGCTGTGCTTATGGATTCAAAGAAAACGAGATATTTATACAAATAGCGAGATGGAATGAGGGAAAATCAGCATTCCAGAGATCCAGAGGGGTGCAAAGAGCAGGAATAACTCTCATTTATTCTGGAAATCTCTGGCAGTGAGAAAGGGCCACTTTTCTGCTCTAACCTGTGCACTTGAGGATTGCTTCATTTTGTGTGAAGGGATAAAGTGAAGGAGCTGAGGATGTGAAAATGTAACCTTCACAGAATTTTATTTTGATAAACACCTCAGTTTATCTGTCCATGGCAGAGTGATAAGGAAAATTAACATAGTTCAGCAGAGAGCAGGGCAGTGAGTGTGTTCAGGCAGTGAGAAAATGAAACAGAGTTTCTTCACAAAGTCTCTGCTTTCCCAAGGCAAATGGGAAGAATAAAAAATAATAATAAATTCTTTAGTCTGAGAATTCCATTAGAAAAAAAAGGTTACATTTATCTGAAAAGTACCTAGGTAAAGAAAAAATATAAAAAACTTCTGTATTAATAGCAAATGAACAGGAGGGCATCATGGCCAAAAGAATAACTTGGATTTAGGATGGAAAGTTTCCAGAAGAAAGTTAATAATTGTATTAATATTGGAACAGCAAATTCAATTTCAGGCATTCTGAAGTAGCAATGAATTTATGTTACATTTAATATTAATAAAAGCAATAGGCAAGAAAGAGAACAAATATAACTACAAAAGAAAACACTGAGAACATTTTAGCTCCATCGTTGAAAGTGGTGGACATTAGGTCACAGAGAAAAAGGAACAATCTATCCAGTGACAACATGTCTAGAGAAATATGGGAATTCAGGTGATTTTCCAGACAAAATCTGCATTACTCCCAGCAGAGAGATAATTTCATCTGTTTAGTTCCCAACAGGCAGCAGGAAAATGTTCAATAACAATGGAAATCTGTTATGTCATGTTTGTAAAAAACACCAATTCTGTCATGCAGGCGAACCCTGGGCTCCACATTCTCTCAGAAAATTCTAAATTCCACAGCGTAACTTCAGCTTCTTTCCTGTTTTTTTTTCCAAACAAACCCCTCTGAAGTATTTATACTTGCAACTGTGTTTATGCTGGGGAATTTCTGTAGATGATACAGACAGAAGATTTAAAAAATGCAATTAATGACATGAAGGTGCACTAACATTTCAGCTGACATTTTCATACATGATTTATGCTTTGCCTGCTACTCAGATGATGGATCAGTCAAACTACCTTAGCCTGAAGCAGGAAAAAGTGGAAATGCTGTATGTCCTCTGGCTTAGAGCTTTCCCTGGGGTGGCTTTGAAAGTATTTTCTGCACTTGAAAAAAAAAAAAAAAAAATGTAAAAAGTGGGGAAAAAAGTAGCTTATATAAAGACAGATTTAAAAGGAAAAAACAAAACCAAACAAAGCAGCAGTGGTTTAATTTTTGTAAATGTTGTGTAAATTTGCTGATAGAGTTGTATTTGAAATAAATACCCCTGAACTCAGAGTGGAGGTGAGCAGCAGTTTTATCTCTAAACATGAACACAGGTCTGTTGTGGTAGGATTGCTTAAATGCCGTGGCTTTGATCTTGTTTGAGTATTTTTCAGACTTTAGGGTATTGATTTGAGAACAGAAGGAAAACAGGCTGATATTTGGTAGGGCAATATATTGATCAAAATCAGCCCAACAAACCTCAGCTTGACCTGCTGAAATTACCAAAAAGAGAAAGGACTTGGGAAAAAGTAAACAAGGATGCAGAGAGAAAGATGGGAAAAGTCATATTAGTAAAAAATCTTTGTTTTGGTCCTTCTGGGAATGAAGTTTTCCGGAGTTACACAGAGCAAAGCAGCAGCGATGCCAAGTGGGGGAGTTTGGAGGGGTCAGAGGAGACAAAACTTTCATCCTCCCCAGGCACTGCCCCCCTGCAAAACCCTGAGAGCTCCAGGTAAAAACTCTTTTGGTTGGGGAGGATTCTACCAACACTCATCCAAGCCAAAATTCTGATTTATTAAATCAAGAGAGTGGGAGAAATCCGCATTTATTGCCGTGAAGAGCTCTTCTGCACGTCCAGTGGCTATCAAAGTTCCATGGAGAATTTTTTTTTGTATGTTTGGAGGTTTTGTTTGGGTTGTTTTGTTTAGTTTTTGTTGTTGTTGTTGTTTTGGGTTGTTTTTTTTATTGTTGTTGGTTTGGTTTGGTTTGGTTTGGTTTGGTTGGGTTTGGTTTGGTTGGGTTTGGTTTGGTTTGGTTTGGTTTGGTTTGGTTTGGTTAGGTTTGGTTGGGTTTGGTTTGGTTTGGTTGGGTTGGGTTTGGTTTGGTTTGGTTTGGTTGGGTTTGGTTTGGTTTGGTTTGGTTTGGTTTGGTTTGGTTTGGTTTGGTTTGGTTTGGTTTGGTTTGGTTGGGTTTGGTTTGGTTTGGTTGGGTTTGGTTTGGTTTGGTTGGGTTTGGTTTGGTTTGGTTTGGTTGGGTTTGGTTTGGTTGGGTTTGGTTTGGTTTGGTTTGGTTGGGTTTGGTTTGGTTGGGTTTGGTTTGGTTTGGTTTGGTTGGGTTGGGTTGGGTTTGGTTTGGTTTGGTTTGGTTTGGTTTGGTTGGGTTTGGTTTGGTTTGGTTGGGTTTGGTTTGGTTTGGTTTGGTTTGGTTTGGTTTGGTTTAGTTGGGTTTGGTTTGGTTTGGTTTGGTTTGGTTTGGTTTGGTTTGGTTTGGTTTGGTTTGGTTAGGTTTGGTTGGGTTTGGTTTGGTTTGGTTGGGTTGGGTTTGGTTTGGTTTGGTTTGGTTGGGTTTGGTTTGGTTTGGTTTGGTTTGGTTTGGTTTGGTTTGGTTTGGTTTGGTTTGGTTTGGTTTGGTTGGGTTTGGTTTGGTTTGGTTGGGTTTGGTTTGGTTTGGTTGGGTTTGGTTTGGTTTGGTTTGGTTGGGTTTGGTTTGGTTGGGTTTGGTTTGGTTTGGTTTGGTTGGGTTTGGTTTGGTTGGGTTTGGTTTGGTTTGGTTTGGTTGGGTTGGGTTGGGTTTGGTTTGGTTTGGTTTGGTTTGGTTTGGTTGGGTTTGGTTTGGTTTGGTTGGGTTTGGTTTGGTTTGGTTTGGTTTGGTTTGGTTTGGTTTAGTTGGGTTTGGTTTGGTTTGGTTTGGTTTGGTTTGGTTTGGTTTGGTTTGGTTTGGTTTGGTTTGGTTTGGTTTGGTTTGGTTTGGTTTGGTTTGGTTTGGTTGGGTTTGGTTTGGTTGGGTTTGGTTTGGTTTGGTTGGGTTTAGTTTGCTTTGGTTTGGTTTGGTTTGGTTTGGTTTGGTTTGTTGCTGTTTGTTTGAGTTTTTTTTAATTTCAGCTTGGAAAGGAAACAGAGGGCAGAAAGCACATTTCTATCAAAGGAAATCGTATATGAGTGTCCACTACGACAATCACAAAGGGACTCTTGACCCGAATTTCTAGAGAAATTAGGAAAGAAAAGGAGAACCAAAAGATATTTAGTCTCAATTTCTCTATATTTCTATTGATAGATGTGTCACCAATGAAGACTTCTAAACTCACAGCAGGCAGCTGGGTAGAAAATAATGATCACTGGAATATCAACTGCTCACTTGGATTGTGCAGATCCTGTTATTTCAAATCAGCTGAGCAATTTTGCCCATGCACTGATAATAATTTACATTTGAGCAAACATGCAGGACATTTCCTCCCGAGTCCTATACTAAATGCAAGACAATGACAAAAGAAAGGATTTAATGGAGTGTTTTAAAGAAAACCTGACTTCTCTGTTAGTTGTGTAACTGCAGTATTGCTCTCAGGATTATCCAAGATCTGAGCAAATATGACAAAAGAAGTTCTGCAATCATTTCTCTCCAGCACTATTTACCCAATTCTGAGTCTCAGTTTTCATCGTTTGGCTGAGCAGCTTTAATGGAACAGTCACATCCTTGGGAATGGCTGCATTATCCTCTCTGCATGAGGCATCACCTATCAAACAAGCACATTAATAAATTATATAGATCCTGAGCAACAATTTCAAATCAAAACCCATTGATCTGAGCCATCTCCATGGCGATAAAACAAAACATTTTCCTTTGCAACCCTGGGCAAGGTGTTCTGTGCCAGTTGATGATCATTCATTAATGATGGCTTCCCTTTGCATCCTGCTGGAATGAAAACAGGTTGGAATAGTAACACAGGGATGGTTTTGTTGTTTATCCTTTAATAGATTTTGTTTTGTTTTGTTTTGTTTTTTTTTTTCTATTTTGTTTTGTTTGTTTGAATGTTTTGGTTTTTTTTAATATAAAAGCTGGAATTATTACAAAATCCACAGCTGGAGAAATTGCACCAAAAGGAATTCCTGGGAGATGGGCCTGCTTGTCCCATTTTCCCCTGTATATTGATATAATTGTGAAATTTTGAACTCTGATTTGTAAATTTGGGGTTCTTTCCCTTCATATATAAAGCAGAACTGACTCCCCTCTGGCCTGAAGACAATCTGATGTTTTACAAAACCTCTTTTAGCCCAATCCCCACATCAACTGTTACCATCTATAAAAACAAAAATACCTCCTTACCTTTGGGAGAGTTTAATTAGGAGGAAATGTTACATTTGAAAAAGATAATATATAATTAAGAACTTCAGCAAAGGTGGACAAAGAAGAAAGAGATTGCCGGCTTTGTACATCCTTAAAAGCATTTAATTCTCTATTCATCTAAAATTAACAATCAAATTGTAGTAATAAGAGTTAGAAAAGCTTAAATTATATCACTGATTGTATTTTTGTTCTCTCTTTCTTCAATGAAAAATTGTTCCACTGGCTGTCTCTGGCTTCTTGCTGCCTGAATTATATTTTTAATTAAGAGCTGCACTGTCATGCCTAAGAAATTCGTTTGTCAAGGATTCTTTTCTAAGGCTGTTGACAAAGAACAAGTTATTAATACATACAAGATTTATAAATTTGAGACTTGGGAAAGAATTAAGAGGGGAAAAAACATGAACTAAGGATTGTTTTCCCTTTAACAATTCCAAAAGTTCTGATTTCAGACTTAGAAAAGTTTCTGTAGAACCTCAAGGTGTCCTTTGGGCTCCCAACAGAGGAAGGATTCACAGAGAGGACAAAACCCAGGCATTGTGTTGATTTCTCAGCTTTCCTGTGTAACAGACCTTGTATATAATTGTGGCAATGTCTCAGCCACAATTCTCTTGCTTTTTTTGAGCTAATTTGCTAGAGGAATAAATATGCAAGCAGAGTTCTTCACACTGTTCTGAACAAGGAGCCTGAAGGTGTTTGTTCTTGGTGCAGATTGAGCGAATACAACCAGGAAAAATAAATGAGACAGAGAAATGATGGTTGAGCCTGGTGTTTAAAGAGACATGCAGGTCGTGGAGGCTGGAAAAGAGAGAGGCTGCTTCTCTCACCTGTGATCCCAGGAACTGGGGCTGGATACAACAGAGGGACCATCTGGAAAAGAGCCTGGAGCTGTGTTATTGCCACTCTGAAATCATCCAATCAATTCCTCCTGGGTCCTAATGGATGCAAAGTTAGAGGCAAACTTAGCCAAAAAATTATGATTTGATAAGTTTGAAAAAGATTGGAGTTTTTGGGACTTTTTAAAGCAACCTCCCTCATAGGAAATCAGCAGCTCTGTGGTGATGGGTTTTTCCCCCAGTGCCTGGACTTTTTTCCTGTGGAAATTCAGAGCATTGATTTAAAAACATAAAATTCGAATTTTCTGAAATTAGCGAAAGCTTTTGTCCTCAGAGTCTTTGGTTTTTACTTTCTTATCTGTGAAATGGAAATAGTAGTCTTTCATCTGCAAGGAGCAGCAGGAGAGGGTATAAATCAAATGAATGTTTGAGAGACACCTCTGCATTGTATTGATGAGAGCCACTCACAGACAATGCAGTGATGAACAGCTCCTTCCCCACACCAAAGCCCTGGGGGATCCAGCAAGCCAGGCAGACAAACAGCAATTAACAGTAAGAATTAAATGAAATATTGAACCTCTGCTCATTGGGTGAATTACATTATCTTGGTGTCCAAGACAAAGCCCAGGTTCTGAGTTAAAAATTGCAGGTGTGTGTGTAATGCATGGGGTGAGAATCCACCCATACAAGGAGGCCCAAAGAACCCTGTGCTGGAAACATTCATTTTGCTGTGTAAGAACTTTTAAGTGTATGTCTTTGGCACCTTTAATTCCATATTGCCTCTATTTTATTTTTTTTTTCTGGACATATTTAATCCAAAGTTCCAATTACCTTCAGGAATCACACATAATTTTTTGTCTGGAATTTATCAGTACCCGGTTGTTGTTCAACAACTGAGATCATCTTGCATTTGTTCCATTCCTATTCTCCCTCAGAACAACATCAGAGTAAACAATTCCAATTACCCCAAATGTGCCCTGCAGAGTCTCCTGTGCACTCCCACTTTTTCCTCTGGAGCAGGGAGCAGCAGGAACAAAACCAGAGGTTTCAATTCCTAACAGGAGACAAGAGGGCAGGGACACTGGACTGGGAGATGCTGCTCCCACCAAGAAACTCCTGCTGCCCCAGAAGAGCAGAGCTGGGAATCTCCTTGGCAAGGTGCACTCCAGTGTCACCCTGAGAATCAGACCTTTTGATAATGTTTTCATCATTTCTAGCCACTTTCCCAGGAAAGTAACCATAAACATTGGTGTTTATATATTCCATTAAAGATTTACCTTTTGATGGACGTCCCTCACGTGGTGAGAGTGGTTGGGAACCACCCAGTGTGGTTGGGAAGGTGGTGACCTGACCATCCAATCCCTGTTTGTGGTCAGAAACCTGTAAATACTGAAAGAACAAATAAACTTCTCTTCCTTTTTCACCACACTTCGAGCCATGTGAATCATTTTGTGTCCGACAGTGACTCTGGGATGCTGCTGGCAGAGCAGGGATGTTCTGGAGAACATCTCACACTCTGCACGTTTCTGCACACACAAATGGAGCCCACGGTGCCCAAAGCCACTGAAATCCTCGGATTTTACCTCTTGGAATGCCAGGATTTACCTGGGAAACTAGGGTTTTCCCCTAGTTTGGGGTTGGACAGCTTGGGGTAGTTTTGTGTGCCTGTCTTCCTCAGCATTCCAGCTCAAGTGTTTATTAAATAAAATAAAATACAGTTGTAATTTTATTTTCTCTGACAAGCATAAAGATTTTAATCATAACATTAGATAATATTATGAAAGCACCAGAGGAATCTTTTTTAATGGATGTGCTGAAGTGAGGTTCATTCTTCTTTAGCACATCACGGGAAAGCTTGTCATTTCAGCATGGAACTTGTGAGGAACAAAACCTTGCCTGGTGTTAGCCCAGCTAATCCTTGCAGTGTCTGACAACATTTTTTCCTCTAGTCCATACAAGTAATAAAGTGCCTACCTTAAGTGAAACTGTATTTCACAATGAAACAAACAGAAAGAGTGATGGAGGGCAGATCCAGAGGTTTTCACTCAAACCCAATTAAAGCAAAGCTCCTGGCACTGTTAACTTCAAACTGCAGCCCAGGACAGAGGCAGCAATTGAAGATTTGTGGAAGTGGCTGCTGCATCCACAGGCCACTGGAAAATTGTCATCCAGGAGCTGGAGAGGAGCAGCTGCTGTAAATGTGGAATATTTCACCAGAGCAGCACAGTCAGATATTGATCCTGCTTAGTCAGCACAGCAATTAAAATATTCACCAATAAAACAACAGGAGTATAAATAAAACAGATTGTAAAGCTGGAAGGAGATTTCACATTAAGGAGAAAACCCAGACACTATCCTTGGCAGGGGTGAAATTTAAGTTACAGGATACAGATGTGTCAGTAAAGGAGTTTGGTTTTGTCTTTTAATTATAAAACACAAAATGCTTCAGAAACTTCAAATAATTATTGACATTTCACATCTTTGACACTTGCTGGTTTTTTTAGTATTTGTAATTTATACATTGAGATGTGTGCAAATTTTTATCCACAGGAATTCTTATACCAACTCACCAACTAATCTGCTGTGGACCAAAAGCCAGTTTAATCCATGCATGGATAAAGTGGGAAAGGGAGGAGCCCTGACAGGCCCAGGTGAGCTCTTGGACACGAGAAAGAGCAAAGGTGGAACTAACAGCAAGCTCAGGAGTGATCCTCGTAATGTGCAAGGGGAAAAGAAGATTAAATTCTGCAGAAACAAACTGATGGATCTGAGATCTGCGAAATGAAGACGTTCCTATATAAAATTTGAAGATGGTTTGCTGTCACGAATTTAAGTAGTGTGGCTTGATGGTGTAAATTAGTTAAAATCCGTGTCCTGAAAATGTCAGATTATATACACTCTACACCCAGCAAATCTTGTCACTGCCTGCTTTTTCTCCATCTGATGCAAAGCCTTAAAAATATGGATATGCTGAAATGCACAGACATAACTTAAAACCTACACAGAACTTCCTACCAAACAAGGGTCACAGAGTCTGGAAGGAAAAACCTTGGCAGGTTTTCTTAATCTGTTTTGATGTTTCTGTATCAAGGCAATGAATTCACAAAGAAGGGGCTCACAGAGCACATGTGAGCAACCTGCACTGGAAACTTCTCCCCCAGAAACAGCTGCCTCAGAACTGCTGTGGAAGCAGCAATTTTAAGACACTTTATTTGTTTTTTTTTTTTTCACAAATTACATAAGAACATGGGACAATAAACAATCTCTAGTAAATACTATTTGGAGACTTATTAAATATAATGAATGAGCTGCTTAAGAATTATTTTGTCTCCCGAGTTGAAATGCAGTGATTTTTTCTTTCTGGTGAAGAGCAGCAGAGCAAAGAGGAGCAGTTAATTCTGTGAGCAGCAGAAATCACAAAACCTGGCCTTTCATGCATCACTCCTGATTTCTTCTGCTCCCTCACATCAACCTGTGAAAAATGAGGTTCACATAATTTTTATAGAATTTAAAAATTTAATAAAAAAACAATTAGGAGAAAAAATAAAGTAAAGTATACAAATACAGCCAGGTGTCTCTGCATTCACCTTACTAGCAAAGGATTGTCCCTTAAAAACAGAACCTTACTACATATCCATAAATTCTCATACATATTCAGACATTCTTCTTAGGATCTTTGGTGTTCTTCTGTTCAGTTTTCTCTTGCCCCTTTCCCAATAGATCAATCTTCTTAGACCTATCGAGATTTACATTCCCTGATCACAGAAATGCAATAAATTCCTCCCCCAGAGTTCTGGTCACTGCTGTCTTCATCTGGATAAGAGAGTTTACAAATGCAGGAGTTCTCTGGCTATTTTTTTTTTTTTTCCCTCAGTCTTTGGGTTATACAGACAAAAGTGGTTTTTGTTTTAATGCTATGTCATAGCTTAACATATATGTATTATGCCACAATTTCTAAATTTCATCAATAACAGAAATAGAGAAACCTGTATTAATACAACAAAAATTTCCATTCTTATACACATAACATTCATTTTAATATTTGCCAAAAGCCAACAATATAAAATGTATCTATAACAAACCCATCCCTTTAGAACTCCTCAATCTCCAGCTCCCTCTCCCTTTCCCTGAACTCCCACCCCATCCCACGTGTACAAACAATTCCTTTTTGTCCTGCTGAGTGGCACTGCTCTGGTTTAGTTTGCAGCTTTGCACACACTGAGTGTTGAGCATCACCAGGAGAGCATCACCCCAAAGAGATGCTCAGCATCACCCCAAACCTCTCCAGGACACACAGCCCAGCCCTGCACCCTGCCACACCTGGAACTGACCAACAGACACCAAAATCTGTGCATTAAAAGTGATGAGGAACAGATAACAGCGATCAGGAAGCTCTGGAAAAGGTTGTATTATATGTAGAAAAAACAAGATAAAAAGCTGGATCTTTTTTAGACAGCACACCTATAGCAAATGAGTCAGGAGTAATGTGAACCCACTCGGGCACAGACTAAAAGAGAATGAAAAGAAAAACACTTCTTGGTATCTGTTTTCCTGTATTCACGTTTTTTTATGATCTTCCACACTTCCAAATCACTAAATGGAAAGCAAACTCCCCCTCCTGTCTCCATCTCAAGGCTTCTTGCAGACAAGTATTTGAATTTAACCTTCATTCCCTTCCGCTGTGATACTCACTTGACTCACACAAGTAGGACTCGAGTACATGCTGAAAGGTACATTTCTAAGCAAAATATGGCATTCTCTGAGTCAGGATGACATTTCCAGTGGATCCCTGGGTTGATACTTTCGTCAGAGAATAGAAACCTTGAAGCCCAATAAAATAAAATAAAATATCAGCCCCGAAATAAAAGTAATGAGGGATTTGAAATCTGCAGAACATTTTCCATTGACTTCTAGGTAGTTCAGTGTTTACAAATGCACACTGAGTTGTGTTTTCAGAGAGAATTATAGAGATAATCCATTTTTCTTCATGCTTATATTCTCGATAGGGGTTTTCAACTGAAGCTACAATCAAATCCAATAGACTATCTACCTTATAAAAGCCACTTATTTTCCACATTTTCAGAACTAGGAATTCTGTCTGAATACCAGATGCAAAAATCAGTAGAAATGCCTCTTTAATGATTGCCAATTGAGATGTGTTCAAAGTGGTTTCAATCTCTCATCTGCAGCCTGGCTGCTCATTCTGTTTGATACCAGCACTGCATGACTAAAATTTACAGCAGTTTGCTATTCTGTGGAATTCCAGCAGCATTTTATTGCTCTGGAACTCTATCAGAATTAACACCCACTTGTGCTATTAAACTTCAGAGATAGAAACATTATCTTAAAGTCAGTGAGAATTAAATAATACACAAACAAACAGCTGCCATTTGAGTACCGGGATAACATTTGAATATTCTCTCCCTGGTGAGCAGAGCCAGAAGGAAGGGGTTAAAGAATTTTGGGACATTCTGGGGATGACAAGGACTGATTTTCTTGCTGTCTCACTGTCTGAGGGTGGGACAGAAAGGTGGGAATTTTCCCAGAGCAGCTGTTGGATCCCTGGCAGGGTTGGACAGGGGGAGGTGTCCCTGCCATGGCAGGGCTGGCTCTGGATGAGTTTCAAGGTCCCTTCCCACCCAAACCATTCCAGGATTCCATGAAATCTACTTTTTCCCAAATAAAAGACACATTCTTTCCCATCCCACTCAAGGGCAGAGCAGCCAAAATGGGGCTCCAGCCCCCGGCTGTGTCAGGCAGATCCCTCCCAGCACATTCCCACCGGGAGCAGGGCTGGAGTTGGGAATCTCCAGCAGCAGAATTCTCTCTCCTCTTTGGCTTCCCACACCCACCTCATCTGCCCAGGGATGTCACAACAGAAATAATCACGTGTGTGCTCCTCAAAAAGGGTTTTTGGAAGATGCTCATTACAGATAAAGCAAATCAGAGCCGAGTCCTCCTGTCCCTTACAGCTGATTTCGGTGATGGGAGGAAAGACTCCTCTCCACACTCACAAATTCTTTCAAACAATAAGGTCCCAAAATCCTTATATGAGCAGTTCTATCACATATTTCACAAATGACATATGATGTAAGACATCATTTCACAAGACTGTATAAATGCAGCAATCTTTGTGCAATATTTACCCTAAAGTGTCTCTGCTGAGGACCCACAGCAAATGAGAACCAAGAGTAGAAAGAAGCAGAAAATCCACGAGTCCAAAATCACCACATCAAAGAAAAAAAATTATATTAGTCCCCACCAAATTGCAATTTCAGGAAAAATTGGATCATGTGGAAATCTGATGCTAACCTAAATGATTAAAATACAAACTGTCCCATCAGTAAAAAGTGGAAAGTTAAATCGACATAAGTTATCAGAGTTTTAATTTCCTACGCTCACTGATATCCATCATGGGTGCTCTATGAATGACATACAGCAGACACTGCTGAAATTGCACTCCAAATCCAGATGTTGTATAAGAAATCACATTAAAAATTATTTTAAAATACACAGAAGTCATAGATCCAATTAACTGCCAGATGTTGTGAGTCATCACCATTGTGAGAACTTATTAAAGATTAATTTAATTCCCATTTGATAAACTGATGGAAGACTGGATTCCCGTGGTTTGGGCATCACTCTGGCAGGGGCTGAGGGGGGAATTGAATTCTCACCAAACCCAGAGCAGATTTTCACTTCTTTAGCTGCAGCTCCTGGCCTGGGCTGAGGAGCTGAGCTGCAGGAACCTCTCTGTTTGGAGCCAAATTTCCATGACACCCAGTCATAATGTTTGCTGTCTGCAGTGCCAAATTGACTTTGTGCATTTGGCAGAGGCAGCTCTGAATAAAGGGTTGTTAACTTAATTCTAAGCTACAATTTCAGCAGAGGATATAATGATTTACCTGGATTACTCAGTGGATATGAGCAGTTTGATCATACAGTGCAATCACCACACACGGAATCGCTGAGATGCAAAGCAAAGCTTCCCAAATTTACAGGAAAGGAGATCCTGTTGCCAGGTGGGGTTAAACCATAACACAAATTAAAACAAAATAAAAAGTCATCATATTCACTTGGACTTCAGCTGTCACAACATTTCCTAAATTTGGGACTTGCTCATATGGAACTTTTCTGTTCCTTTTGCAACAGACTCAGCATTTTCAAGTTCCAGGAATTCTTTTCAGACACAGCCAGCCCTTGCTGCTGGATTTGCTCTTGGCAAAATTTGGTATTAAAAAGAATCCTCCATTCATATAAACACAAAGGTGAAAATGAGAACCTCTTATGCCTTGAGTCCCCCTGGTATTTGTAATAAGGATGAATGTGAACATGAAGAGAGAATTTCAGTGTAATTTTCAAATTTTCAAACCCTTGAACTGTGCCACTGTAAAGTCAAACACACTGCAGCAATCCAGAGGATATAATATTTTTTAAATGCTGGTTTTTTTCTTTGGTACCCTCAAGGTTGTCATAATGAAGATGCCTTTTTTTGATATTTTTCATCTCATATTGTTCCCACTATTATATTTTATCTGAATGAAATATTACAATTGTAGGACATGGCATTTATTTTCCTTTATCAACATAAACACTTTTCTAGACACTCCAACCTGCACAAAGTGCCTATGGAGATGACAAAGTGTGATTAAACTCACTACTGAAACCATTTCAGATACAATTGGAAATGGTGGTTTTCATTCCAGAAGTGAGCTATAAAATTATCCCTTTCTTAGGTTGGTATTTGATTTTTGAAACCTAACAGAGAAAAAAAAAGCTTGCTAATAAATGACCTTTCCCTCTCAAACGATCTGCAAAACCTGAACAGATTCAGCCCACGGTGTGAGATTCACCTTTTAATTCACATGTTTAATTACTCATTATGTTATTACTCAGCTTTCACAGCTGCAGACTGGAAATAGAATCCTAAAGAGGTTTAACCAACCCTTTCCTTGCAGCTCCAGTGAAAGGTGCTGGAGTTTGGCTGTGGGAATGATTCCAGGATTTCAATGCCTGGCCCAAGCTGCTCTGGGTGTGCTGACAGGGAAATCAGGACGTCAGGAATCACCAGAAAAACCCACAAACACCTGGGGGTGCTTTAATTACTTCACCCCCAACAACTTGCCTTTATTCTTTGGAGTTCAGATAGCAAAGTGTATTAACCACAAAGTAAGGAAAAGAAATTTTTGCCTGGGCCAAAAAGAATTTGAAAACTCAGAGAGCAAAAGGAAAACCAAAATTTTTTTGCCTCCCTAGTCATAATTATTAAAAGCCAGAGGTGGGTGAGAACTGGAAGAAAATGTGTCTGCAGAGCATCCAAATCCATCCAAATCCACCCTGATTCCTACAGACGGCATCAGCTTTTACTCAGCTCTCCATCCCAACCCACCCTGTGGTGTATCAAAAGCAATTCTTCATCTATTGGCATTTCAGAAAAAACATAAACCAAACAATACCAGGCACTTGGAGTGGTTATATTCAATTAATTGTGAAAGAAAAGTGGCACAGCCCCCATCTATTCCCTTTACATCCATTCCCTTCCCATTTTTACATCTATTTAAATCTCTACATCCCTTTACATCTCTTCTCTTTTGGAAATAGGAATGGCTTTGTTGCCCCAAATCTCTTCTGTGTGAAACATGTTCTCTCTGAGCAGAGAGTGGGGCCAGAGAAAAAACTTCTGCAGAAATAAGAAAATCCTCAAATAGAGGCAAACACCGAGGAAATGAAATCTGGAAATTGATGCTCCTTCCTCCTCAGCCTTTCCAGCACTAAAGGGAACTCGGTTTTATGGCATCTCCTTCCCAGCCTCTTTATTTTTTTCCTCACTAATTCAGTGATTAATTTGAATCCATTAGCTCATTATATGTTTTATGTTGCACCAGCCCCTTGCAAACTCTGCACAATGGTGTTTTGTTCTGTGTCATTATAAAAATGTCTATATAATTATCAATAACTTAGCAGCAAATGGCACGTCAAGTGTATAATAGATAAAGAGGCACTTAGATAATAAAGCAAGCACAAAAATCTATTCTATTTATTTGCTTAAAAAATGCCACCTTGAAGTGGAAGCTCCATCTTTCTATGAAATTAAAGTTATTTATTACCTCTAAATGTGGAAATGTTCAGACATTACAGTAGCAAGTGCATTAAGAAAAAAAATAAGGAAAATATATTTGATGTTGCCATTATCTGTTTTTCAGCTGGTACAGAGAGAATTTGGAGAATAATTTTTAAAAGTCTGCTCCTTTTGCATTATGGTTCATTATTAGCCGCTAAGAATGTTGCACAGTGTTTTAATTGACACAGAACAGTGTTTTATTTACTAGTTCTTTATCATAATAATATTCTATTTGCCTGATTTTCCAACTCTAAATTAAGTAATATATCAAAAATTATTTCAATTAATCCATAATTTGAGCTCCAGGTAGCATTATTATGAAATTAATCCGATTAATTTAAATTTCCCTGCTGTTAAAAATCATAATTTCCACGAGAAACAAAGATTTTGTGTTTTCTCCTTGTGGACTCTTCAGTGCAGGGTGAGGTTGTGCCTGGAGATTCCTTCTCACCCAAATTCTCCTCTGGCTTTGTGTTAAATGTGACAAAGAGAAGTGTCTGGGAAAATGCCACACCTGTTAAATTCAAATCCAAAATTTAAAATATTCAAATTCAGGGAATAAAGGATGCAAGGAGAAATGGGAAAACCAGAAGGGCTGGAAGAGAGAGAGCAGGAAATCCCAAAGATTGAAGTGTGTAAGAATGACAGAATTATCAGATGACACAAATTGTTCATGTTTCTATAAAGCTCTGTCTACGTTTTACAAATCTGACATTTACAGAGTGATAAGAAACTGGAGGAAGTCTGAACCAAATTCCAGGCAGAAATGTCAGACCTTTGGAAAGGAAACCCCCACGGAATCCAGCCCCAGAATCCTTCAGTGGAGCTGGCAAAGGAGCTGAGGAGGGATTCAATTGGCAGTGCAGGATTAGGTGGCAAAAATGAATCATTTTCTCTTCCTGGGGTGATATAATGCTGAGCATTTTTAATAACACTCTATTATTATTATTACTATTATTATTATTATTATTGTTATTATTATTATATTATATTATATTATATTATATTATATTATATTATATTATATTATATTATATTATATTATATTATATTATATTATATTATATTATATTATATTATATTATATTATATTATATTATATTATATTTATATATATATTATATATAATATATATAATATTATATATATTATATATATTATATATATTATATAATATATTATATATATAATATATAATGTATATTATATATAATATTATATATAATATTATATATAATATTATATATCTATATTATATATATTATTATAATAATATATATAATAATGATAATGATAATGATAATGATAATGATAATAATAATAATAATAATAATAATAATAATAATAATAATAATAATAACAACAACACTCTAGGAAATCAAATAGATACAAAATTTAGAGCAATATTGGGGAATTTCCCTGCTCGTGGGAGCTTGTGTTCATTTCTTTGGAGATTGGCACAAAGCGAAATTCAGGTGGATCTCAAGAGCCATTCCAGAGAAAATTTTCAGGTTCTTCTGGAAATATAAACCATGTTCAGAATGCAATGTAATGCAGTGGAAATGCATCTCTAATGATAAAACAAATAAGAGGAAAATACAGATTATCACAAGAAGAGATGCTTTGATACTCCCCTACAAAGAACCAGCATTTCTTTTTGGGGCATTGCAAGAATTCTTCAAGCTTTTGCTCTTTCAAGGGTTTCCTTCTGGATTTTTTTTGGTTTTTTTTTAATATTAGTGGTATTTTTACAAAATTTTTGGCATCTTAATAAAATACTTAAAACTGGTGCTTGAATAGTTTTTTGTTCCGTGTAGAATATCCTGAAACTCCTTAAAATAACTTTACAGCTTAAGAAAGTGATGGTATATATGGCAATTCTTTTGTAAAATAATGCTTTTAGGGAAAATTGGAATTGCACAGACAAAAATAAGGGCATCCTGAAGTGAAATGAAAAAACAATAAATTAAAATCTTTTTACAAGTCATTCTCTTCATATTTTATTTCTCATCCAGTAAATCAGCAATACATGGATTCTCACCTGTAAAATACTGCTGCAGGAAATTGCTCAATATGAATTATAAAGAGAACAGTTTAGTTAATTAAAAGTTTGAGTAAGTAACAAGTTACTTCGACAACTAAATCCCAATTTGAAGATAATTTATCCACTTTGCCTGTCTCATGAAAAATGAATGGGGAAAGACTCGTGCAGGCTTTAAATCACTTCTGCAGATATGGTTTGGGTGGGCTTAAATGTGCCTTACCAAAACTCATTTTTAAAATTAAAAACTGCTGGACTCAAATGCTTTTTTTGATGTCCCCATGCTCTGAACTGCTCCATTTCTGCTCTCAGGCTGTGGCAGCAGCCTAATGACAGCAGCTAATTAATGCTGCTGAGCCCAGGATCCTGTTAAAGCCTGCATTTCTGGAATTATCTATTTTACAACAATTATCCCTTTCCTAACAATTATCTATTTAATAACAATTATCTGTTTCACAACAATTTCCCATCTCATATCCAGCAGCAGCTCCTCCCTGAGGTCTGGTGGAGCTGGATCCTGGCAGAGCCAAGCCAAGAGTGCTGAGAGCACGGCCCAGACCCCTTGAAATGCCAAAAAAATCTCCAATAATGAGATAAACATGAGCCAGGGCGCTGCTGGGAGGTTTAAATAATTTCATTCATTCTCTAGGTGAGTTTTTGGCGTTGCTGCAGTCCCCTCTGGCTTCACTCTGCTCAGAATCTGCTGTCAGCTCCAGGATTTCCCCTGGCACCTTCTCAGGAGTCAGGAATTCCGCAGCATTCCCTTGGCCTCCCGTTATTCCTCTCCCCTGGAGCTGTCCCAGGCTTAGGCTCAACAGATTCTTTAAGTTCCCCACTGTTTTTAAGTTCTCCCTCTCTGTTTTTATCCGAAGTGAGAAGATGTTTCTCCCAATTCGCTTCTCTGCGCTGCTCAACACTCAGAAAGTTTTATAAAAAGCAGCATTATTGGCTTCCTTCCCTTGATTTAGCTGAAAACTGCAAAACAGAGCTTGGAGCCAGCATTTTGCTGCTGGAAGGCATCCACTGCTCAAATGAAATACTGTGCAAACCTTCTCCAGTTGTTCTTCACAGCTCCTGAAAGGTTCCCTGCTCTGTTTCTCACTCCAAGTGAATTTTAGTCTGCTGCTCTGGCAGTGTGGGAGCTTTCAGTCACAAATAAAAACTTCCCCAAACAGGGAAATTCAGATTTTCCACGTAGCAGAGGGACAGAGGAAAAGGGAACAAATATTATTTAAAAAACTCCAAGTGCTGATAATTGTATCTGAATATTTGCAAAACGGATGTGGAGCCAAGGAAATTGTCATCTATACAGAACTGATTGAAACAAATTGGTTTTCTAAAATTAACTTTTAAAGAACTTCCATTATGACCTTACCAAGTGTAGGGTTTTTTCTGAAACATTCATTGGAAGGGTACTAGAAATTCAAATTGCATTATTACAAAGACACAAGGCAAACAGAGGAGCCAGAAAAATAGGACAGAAAGAAGACATAAAATTAAGCCAGAGGAAATAACACTATGCTATGGAATCTATAAAAATATGCAATGTGTGTGTTTAATTCCTCCAGTAGGAGGAATTTTTTTTTATTTTGGTGACATTCAGGGAAATCTAGCATTTTGTTATGTGAAAAAATAAAGCTTAAACTATTAAGTTGTTCCTTATCTGGGCAGTGGTACCATAAAAAGAAATTATCTCCACGGTGTCCCAGTTTAACTCTTTAATTTTAATTTGTAGCAATTTTTTTAATTTGAATTAATTTTAATTTGTGTGCATGAGGAGAGCACTAAAATGAGGAGAATCAGCACAAATGACTCTGCAAACCCAGATTTTACCATGCTCTACGTGATCCTGGGGCTGTGGTGAGACTCAAACTGAGGCAGCCCCAGAGAGGCACCCAAAGGTGGGGTACGAAGGAGCAAAGAGCCAGGAATTTTCCTTGGAAATTCTGGGGTTCTTTGAAAGTCTAAAATGAGTATAAAGAAAGCATTTCTTCATAGGAAACCTCTCCAAGCAGGAAAGGCTTCATAATTTGGAGGTTGACCTTAAAACCATGAGGAGTTCACGAAGGGAACAGGACAAGAGGTCACAGCAGATCTGCAAACATCAAAAACCCAAGGCAGAACCAAAATCCCCTCCCCCATAACTCCTCACTCCATCCTCAGTGAAATCCTCTACACCAAAGCCAAAAATAGGATTAAACTCAGATTCCATGCCTTGGTTGTCTCCTGGCTATTGAAAAGCTGGTTAATGTCATTTTCAGGAGACAATCCCCCACCCTCGCTGGCTCTCTGCTGAAAACCTGCTTGGTTTTCTTTGAAATCAGTGCAGGTGTGCCAACAATCACCAAAACACCAACATTTCTGTGAATGAACAAATGGAGAGGGAATCCCTTTGTCTCAGGAATGTCCTGGATATAACAAAATCATTTGTGCTACGATTGCAGCCCACAGGGACGTAAATATCTCAGCCACTTCTGACTATTCACCTTTATTTTGAAATAATAAGGTGAAAGGTATTGGCACAAACCCCTCATTTCTGCCCCAGTTTTGTGTTTTAGGATACTCTAAAAGCAGAGAGCACAGTAGAAAGTCCCCTGTCGTGCCTCAGTGCTATGGATTATCACTGAGAAGAGCAGAATTCCAAACCCCACCTTATTTTTCACTCTTTACACCGACACCAGTAGAAACCAAACTTGCTGATGATCAAGGTCCATGATTGCTAGCAAGGCACAGTCTTTGCCAAATTAGACTCCAAATATAAAAGTTAAAAACTGGAGAGTCAGAAATAACTGAATATCCAAATATACTGCTAAAACCGTATGATTAATATTCCTTGTGCAAAGTTATTTATTTAAATGTATTTATTTAAAACATTTAACCAGGAAATTACCATCAAGATTAAAAGAATTACACTTAGCCTACAGCAACAATATGCTAACGTTGCCAGCACTTAAAGGCTAATGATTTACATTAGGGACATATCTAAGCAGAGCAGATATTAGCGAGGATGTCATTTTAGGGATGTTGGGAGGAGAATTTACCCACGTGTGATGAAATTGAGGCAAAGAGGGAAATTCATCTGCAGCAGCAAAGGCACAGATGGGGAATTCTCCAAACAGACAGAGAAACACATCAGGATGCAGTGCCCACGGCAGGGGTGGGATCTCGAGTTGGTTTAAGGTCCCTTCCAGCCCAAACCATGCTGGGATTCTGGGAATCTGGGATTCCAGGAATGCAAATCCTTCTGGAGAGTGTCTCTGGAGGGGAAGGTGACACAGGCTGCAGTGTTCTAACAGGGATCTTGGGTTTCATTCAATTCTAGCTGAAAAAAGGGGTAATTCCATCGCTGATTTTCCTCCTGGCACAGTGTGCCCCTCCGTGCCAGCTGATCCAGGCTGATCCCAGCGCAGAGGAGCACAGGAAACCTTTGGAAAGGAGCTGCTGATCCCCCTGAGAGGTGAGAGATCAGCCTGGGCTTTGGCTCAGTGCCCAGGGAAAATCAGGAGTTCCTGGCTGCTCTCTGCACTCTGGAGAAAGGCTTCACCCCCAGGCTGGCTGAAAGGTGAAGACATCACAGGAGTTCCTGCAGGGCACAGCTCGTGCTGTAATGGTTTGCTGGCTTTTGAGGAGATGAGAAAAAGTTCAGTGCAGTATTCTTACATCAAGAAAAAGAAAATCAACAGCCTTTTGCTAAGGCCCTGAATTATTTCTTTTCAGACACATCTGCACCAGTCTGCCCTGGCCTTGCATATCCTGAACCATCCAGGAATTCCCTCCTGCTTTCCATTCACTGCTCAAGAGCACTGGCACTCTTTACCCTGGCAATGACATCCTTCCCTGTCCAGGCACTGTGCTATTCCACAAAACATGATTTAAATACAAACTGGAGAGGTTCTCATCACACCCCCTGTACTCAGCTCAGCTCTTAAACTAATATCCCGTTGAACTATGACATTCTGCAGTTTCAGGTACAGACTGTGTCCTCTGCAAGATGAAAAGTGTGTTCTGTCATTGACTGCTGGTCTGCATCATCTGGAATATCCTGTGCATTAATATCAAAACTGTTTCCATGCAGGGAAGTAAATTTTTAAATTTAAAAATATTTTTTTTCACCCAGGAATTTACAAAAACTCAGCTGTGGCTCAAGAGATGCCTCAGGAGCTGATGGCTGGAGATTTGGAAGATGCTCACTGGGACCGCCCTGGCTGTGATCCTGTCACTGTCCCCAGGCTTTCACTGCTGTCCCTGCAGCAGTGTACTCCACACAGCAATATCTATATATTGTTATATATATATATTTTATATATATAAAATATAATATATATATATATATTATATAACTCTAAAGCCACAATAAATGGTGGAGTCTTTGGTAGGAAATAGTCCAGACTCAATTGTATCTCCACAGGATTCATATTTTGAAATGGTGTTTTCTCAAAGTGGAAGTTTTAGACAATGAGAAGAGGGTGAAGGTTGTAAGAGGCAGAGAACAGAAGGGATTCCATTGAATTTGTGTTCCCAAGTGCAAGAATGTGATTTTTGGATGGCAGCTAATGAAGGACTTCTGTGAGCAACAGAGCACTGATAACTCAAACCTTAAAAAATACAATTCCCCTGCAATATTCCCTATAAATACTCCCATTTTCATAGAGGCAATAAATGTTCCTGCACCAGATGTGCTTTGATGCCAGTCTCTAATGTTTGCACTTGACTTTCCAGCCACCATCCAAGTTTTTAGTTCTCTGAATGCAAATGGGATTCTCAGAACAGAAAGATGGAAACCTGGACTCTTTCTCTACTGTTTTCCTTTAAAAAAATCATTTCTGAAGATGGTAATAAATTTTACTTATCTCACTGTTGAGAAGATCTCTACTTCATTAAACTGTGGAAGTGCCATTTGGCAGAGTTTTTCATATCCTAAATTGTGCCCTGACTCATTTCATCCCTCCCCCTCTGGGGCGTGATGAGCACACAACACAGCAGACAAACCCCAATTGAAGCAGAGATAAATTGTTAAATAGCACTTCTATAGGAGACCATTTTCTGAGAGTGCTTCCAAAAGATATAAATCACTTATTTTAGCAGCACTTTCCCCCCTGCCAATCCTCTTTCCCCTGTATGTGTTCATATGTTCAACTCTGCATTCAGATGGGTTCAAAAATCCCATTTTTCAGCTCCTACAACAGGTAACACTAATTATGAAAAGAATTGATTTGGCATCTACATTTAACACATCTCTAAGCATAAAACTTAATTATCTTATCTGGGGATACTTGGCATTTATTAATAAATGCAATACAATTTATAATACATCATTCTGGACATGTTTCAGTCTACCTTTAAGAAAAATTTTCCTATTTCAATCTTGTAAATTCTGCTTTATCTCCCAATGTCACCCAGCAGAATTGAGAGAGTAGTAAGAAATGGAGTAGGGAGCTCATAAGAACAAATTGGATTTCTAATTTAAAACTGGAATCAAACCCATTATTCAGTGCTATATTATTTTATTCTTTTGGAGAAGGGCAAAACCTTTCAGCTTCAAAGTTATATATAGTTTTCTACTTCCCCTCCCTACTGACAAATAGATTAGTTGAGGCAATTTCTCTCCATTAAAGGTTTTGCACCTGACACTGTAATGCAGCCACTGCTCGAGTTCCCCTTCAGGGGAGCCCTTTTTAATCCAAGGTAACAGAAGGATTTGCATTTTTCACTTCAGCTGAGCTCAGCCCTCACTGCTCCCTTCCCTTGTCCCATCTGATCCTGCTCGCTCCAGGAAACAAAACATCTCTGGGGGATTTTTTTTTCCTGTTAGTAAAAGTTGATTTACAAATTTATGCCAAAAAAAAAAAAAAAAAAATTACAAGAGCTTTTGAGGCAGAAATAAGGACAAAGAAAAATAAATTAATTTTGAGGATAATTTAAGGACAATTTAAATTACATAATAATGACAGGCTAAGGGGCGGGGAATGTTCACAGCTGAGCAGGACAGAGGGACAGGACACTTCCCAACACAACAGGAGAAATCTGAATTTTCTTAAGAGCTGCCCAAGTTCAGACTGGAACTGTAAAAGCCAAACCCACAATCCATTATGAATTACACAGCCTGGAAAGAGCTGCCCTTAGAATGACTCACATAAAAAAGAACAGATTTTAAAATAAAAACAAAGCAGACAGAATTGATGTAATTAATATAGAGAGATTCTAAAGATGTATCTGTTCTTCATGCCAGTATTGACACCAAAACTGATATTTTTCCCTCAGGGCATTCTGGATGAGCCAACTGTGCCAGCCCAGGCCACTGTCCCACTTGCTTGCCTCTAAAAAAAGATTCTTATTAAGATTTCACCAGGAAAGAGTGACAAGAAGATTCGCTGCCAAAATCTTATTCCTTCAAAATTGTTTTCTCTTCATTCTGACTCAGAGTAGACATTTCTTTTCTGCTTGCTATCAGCTACAGAAGCCAAATTTTGGCTTGTGGCAGCTGGGAGCAAATAGTGGATTAACCATGATGAAAAATGTGGTTTTTCTTTAAGATGCACTTCGCAAGGTTTCTTGAAAATCAAACGAACAAAAATAAAACACACGATTCTCTGCTAAACCTTACAGCACAAAGAAGAAATGTCATGGTTATATCTGTAATTAATTGTGTTAGGAGTGGTTAGAGAGATGGAAATGAGCATTTACCCACAGAAATCTGGTGTTAACAGAGACATCAGCAGGGAGAATCCCCCTGGGCCAGAAAGTTCCTGCAATGATGGCACAGAAAATGTACAGACAGAAAATTTTACCTGTTCTGCCATGGCCAGTTGAGCATCAGGCTGCTGATCCACAATCTGGGATATTTTGGATTCTGCACACTTTTCCTCTCCTGGCTCAGCACCTGCCTCAGGTTCACACACAGAACATGGGGAACTAATTCCCAATTGTTTCTGTACAAATTTGGCAAATCTTCATCGTTTTATGACTCACAATCATCAGGCAGTAGGGATAATATCTTTTCTTTGCCTCCTATGTGTGCCATAATTATCTATAAAATTAATGCAATTATTAATCCAAACCCTCATTCTTAGAGATCATAGAAGCACTGGGCAGCTTCCCTGTAAGTCACAGTACAATTATGGGATTTCTTGGGTGCAATTCTTTTACTTTGCCCCAAAAGAATGACTAAACCTTTTCTTGTTTCTCCACAAAGATTCCAAAGATTCTATCCAAAGATTCTCTGGATTCTTTCAAAGGGCAGGCCACGTTAAGAGCTGAATAATGCTTTTATCTCTCACTGAAATTCTAACTCCAAATTCTCACTGTCCACAAAGCTGGCTCCTATTTTCTTCTCTGCCAGGAGAATCTCATTCCACTTGACATGGAGGTATATATTCAATAACCATGTCAAGTTTGAACTCTACCTTTGCATTAAATTGAATTTTCTGCGATATTTATTAAATCACTGGATAAATTGCCCACACAGTACAATAACCAGGATTATGCCCTATATCTCTCAAACAAAACAGATTACATTATTGATTTAGATGAAGTAATAAGGGGAACAAGTTTGGCACACCCTAAAATGACTTGTGTGGGAGTGCAATTGTTACAGGAGGTATCACACCTACCCCACACTGCTGTGGTGTTTACCAGTGCTCCTGTGAGACAAGAACAGGTACAAAAGGCCTTGGAGGAGAAAAAAAATGCAAATCTGTTACAGTAATTTCACTCTCCTGTCAGAAGGAAAACACACATTTAAAGCACTTGAAGCTTTTCTCTATGTGCAAGGAACAGGGACGTGAACAAGAAAATTTTTCTAAGAAAAAAATTGCATACTCAATTATTTTCTAATCATATTAGGAGCTCTTCTTTGTACCTATTCCAGCTTGAAGTGGTTCCTTTCAAAAGAACGTGATCAGGATGGTGAATAAAAGTTCAGCTGAGTTCATCACAGTGTAGATGTAGATAATAAATTTATAGTGGCAGCATTATCCTAATACCAAACTCATTGTGGCCAAGTTGGAAAATATCAACTTTTTTTGACAATGAAAGCCCAGGAAGGCCAAATGGCAGATAAAGGGCACAAACACTGCAATTATTCACAAGCTGCATCACCAATTTTCAGTGCAGTGCGTGGAAATGGGGGTCTGAGCTGGGGCTGGGATTGCAGAGCCCTTTCCAGGGCACAAACATCACCTAAAGCAGGAGTAAAAACCCACAGCCCTGTCCAGACCCACAGCTGGACCAGCCCCAGGAGATGAGGAGCCTCAGATCCTGCCCCTGGAAAGGAGTTAGAAATGCACAATTCTGCTCTGAAGCCTCTTTAAAAGCAGAGAGGAGCTTTGGAGAAATGAGCTAACAGGACCCAGAGCTGGGAAATGCTGCCAGAAGCAGAGCAGTTATGGGGGTTACAGACACTTTTAGAGACTCAAAGGCCTAATTTTGAGCTCTGCCTTACTGAAAAAGGTCCAATCCTTTACATCCCACCTCCCAGGAGAGGCCACTCTCTCCCTCTCACTGACACAAAGCAAATAGAAGATACACTTAGACAAAAAAAAAATAGCAGCAGGGGAATTTAAGCTCTGTACCCTATGAACTCTAGATTTAATTCTTTGCTACCAAGACTTGGATCCTTGAAATCCCAAAGTGCAGTCTAAACCTTGTATTCTCATCCTCCTCTGCTGGGAATCTCAGCTACAAAATGGGCCCAGCTCAGTGGAAGTCTTGGGTCAGGAAGACTTAATTCTTACCTGTTAATTGACAGCATCACAACTAAGAAGGGATTTCCAGCTGCTTTGAGTCAGTGCAGTTCTCTTTAGTCAATGAAACTTTAAATCCTAAACATTCATAGTAGGAGTAATTTATTATTTTTTTTTAATAATATAATGTAAAATGAAAGTTACAGGCACCTTAGACTGCTGAATTAAGATTTGCAGCCTCAAGAAGAAGAGCAAAACAGGAGAGTTCCAGTAAGTTATTGGTGATTAGATCTTTCATTAAAAGGCATTTCCAGCAGGAAACAATCCATGGGAATGGTCCAGAGGTCAGCTGGGGGCTCTGTGCTGAGAGACACCCATATTTTAATGGGATAACTGCAGCCTTTCAGAATGGAACATTCATTCAGCCTTGGTCCTGAACCTCTCCCAGTTTAAATTATCCCAACGTGAAAATAAAATTTCTATATCAATAGCAATAAGCCACAAGTCCTGATAGTGAAGACAGTCAGACAGACGTCAAGCCATAAATACTGAAAAGAGCAAAACATTTTAGGAACAATAGAGAAAACAAATAAGCCCAAAAGCCCAGATTTTTCCAGGAATTGACCAGAATCTCCAGAAAATCAAGAGCAGCACAGTGAACAGGATGGGAGATGAGCTGGTGGTTTGAAGATAACATTTTATTTATTCAAACACGCTGCAGGGGGTGTTTCTCTCCCCCCATTGGTCTCATTAACCATTCAAGGAGGGCTCTGGGTTTGGTGCAGGAGGGTGAAGTCCTTGCAAAGGGCCCTGGCAAAGGGCTGGCAATGAAAACAGAGCTGTCCCTCAGCCCAGGGTGCACGTGGGGAACTGCCCGAGGTGTCACCGACCCCAGCCCTGGCACCTCAAATAAAGCAAATTGAGCAAAATGAAATATTAGCACCAAACCCTAACAGATAACTCTACGAGTCAATTACAAAGGAAACACCTCCAAGGAAATTTCACCCATAAAGATTTCTGAGAAACAAATAAAATCATTTCCAAGTGATAAACTTCACTGTTGTACTCTTTTGCTAATTGCTTTTGCTTTCTTGCAAATTGTTTTGATTTTTCAATTTCAATTAGTAGCCTCAGCAAGGTGTGAACTCTACCTTGCTATTCTGTTTTTCTGCTCCAACAAGAACATTTCCACATTTTTATTTTGAGAATGCTACTCAGATGAATTACTGGATTATTTACCTGAAGGGCTGATGGAAGTGAGATTTTTTCCCCCATATTGCCACTGTGAAGTGGTGTAAATCCATTGAAATGGAAGGAGTTGATTCTGTTTTTACCTACTGAGAATCTATTCGTGCACAGCAAAGCAAAATTTTCCCTCTGGGCTCTCTCTTTATTGGTAACTCAAACTAGTTATCTAAAATCTATACTATAAGAGAAATATTCCCTAGGAATTCTTCATTGAAAAGATCTGTTCCCTCTCTCAAAGATTCTTCTCCTTTTGCCCATCCCAGTTAAAGCCAACAAGCCACACTCAGCTCAATCAATCTGAGAAAATAAATGTAGCATATCTCAGCATTAATGGTATGGATCAATAGAGGAAGTACATTATAAATCCAAGAGGAAAATAGAAATAAAGCTTAAATACCATTAAAATCCATAATTCCTTTCTTTTACAAGCCATTTATCAGGAGCAGCAGGTGTTATAACCCACAGGTGAAATTCTACACGGGAAATTTTTCAACACTCTGTACACAACCTCAGGAAATTAAAGACAAAAATTAAAAATCAAATTTAAACGTCAGCTAAAATTTGAATTATTTTAACTAGAATTTTAATTAATTATCACTGTTTAATCTAGGAAGGTCCATATTCGGAAGTGAGTTAAATGGATTAGGAAAGGCAGAAATATTAACAACTCCTGAATTCTCCTGCTGGAAAACATGACAACCATGAGAGCAAATTCTCAACCTTTATCTTCAATGAACTGTCTCTAATGGTATCAGGTAATTTCAACTTTGATCCAAAAAAATCCAACCCCTGTGCTGCCAAGAGCAATTTGGATCTGTAAATGTGACGAGGGCAGAGCTCAGCTCTTGGTTTCCAGATGAGTTAAACCAAGACTGAACACAAACCTTGCATAATGTGGGTTCTGCTCACCTTCCAGCCTTACACCAAATCCTTCCAGCCCCCAGATGAACGGGAATTCCTTCCACTTTTCTGTGGAAATGCAGGAAAAGACACTGCTCTGCGCTGAATGATCCCTCCTCCTAAAAGCCTTTTTGATATACTGATTTATATTCCAAACCCGCTCTCACACGGGGCTGGTCTCAGACATTGAGCAGTGATTTCTGAAACACATTCAAAAGTGACACCTCAAACAAGTAAACAAACCACTTTTCATACCCAGACATTTCATCCTGTAAACAGGAGAAGACACTTTCCCCAAAATAATCTGCAATTTGCATCCAGAACACACAAGATCAAAAGGGTACTTACATGAGATTTTGCTGAGGCCAAGGCAAGAGAGGCAGAGTTCCTCCAGTCAAACCACACTTCTTGATTTATCTAGAAACCTCTGGCCTGGAAGTTGGGGACAAGATGGAACAATTTTAGTTCTGATAACATTCTTCCTGTGACCTGTGGCTTCAGCTAAGTAATTACAGTGGCCTTGACAAATATGAGTTAAACAGTGTTGCCATGCCAACACACGTCCTTCTCCTTCCAAATATTTCACTGCTGCCAGACTCTCCGAGCTTGGAACACGCTTCCCACCAGCCAGAATCCTACAGGCTTCTTCTGACCTCAAAATTACCTTAAATGATGTGGATTTCACTTAATAGGATCAAGCACAAACGTTAATGATCAACGTATTTCCACTTCTCATGCGATTTTGTTCTGAGGAGGAATAGCATCAAGTAGCAATTTTGATCAACATTGCTGGTATTTAGTAATATATCAAATTCATCTCTACTGATATTCCAGCTGGAAAAAAAGTCTTTCATTTTTCTGGTCAAAACATATCAATATCACAGAACTGATACAAAAGGAGTTTGTACTCAGATGATTTTTTTCCAGGTGAAAAATGAAAATGTGGAGGTTTTAGATTCTGGATTAAATTTTGCCAGAGTAGCCTCGTAGCCAGTTTTAGGAATAAGAGATGGAAAAGTTTTAGGAATAAGAGAGAGGAAACCAGCAAGAGTTCAATGCATGTAACCCAAACCAGGAGTAGCAACTTTGGATGTAAAGTGGAATTCCACACCAAAGAAGAAACATCAAGTTAAAGAGCACTTAAAAAAATCTATTTTATATTTATTTATTTATTTATTAAATATATATTTAATATATGTTCAATAAATATATTTTAATAAATATAATTTAATAAATATATTGAAAAAGAACCAAGGCAGAATTTACCATGACAAAGAACAAAGTACCAATATCCTGATTTTCTGTGCCCTGTGCTCAAGCCACAAGTGAAGCTGTTGACCTCAGGACCAAGAGGTAAAGTGGGAGCTACTGGGATATTTGTGTGTATTTATTTTAACTGTGTACAATTTGCACAATCATCATAACACAATTACTGATATTTTAAAGCATGTTAAGATTTCAATTGAACTAATAATAAAATTTCAGCTTCAAGCATGAGTTGTGTTTTATTTTTTTTCCCCATTATGGTTCTGCCTGTGAAATTGATGGAGGATTCCATATTCCATGACTTGGATGCAACAAATTGACAGCACCAGCAAAGGCTATTGATTATTAAAAACCCTCTTAGATAAGCAGAAACTTCAAGCACATATTTTACACAAGATGTAGTATAATGTGAGCCTGATCCTCATTTTTAGTCCTTTCCTGTTTTTTAGTTATTTATTTATAAAATATCAGCACTATAGAATGACAGCAGCAGAACCAGCAGGAGTTGTTGTTTAGGGAAAATGTTCCTTCCTGCAGCTGCATTTGCAGTGCTTTTACCAGCACCACCAATCATAAAAGGACAACTTTGAAACCAGCTTTTTGCAGTCTAAAAATAGATCCTTCTGGATTAGTATTCACCTATACATGTAAATAAGTCAGTCTGATTTTCAGGCAGGCTTTAAGGGAAATGAGATTAACATAATATGAAAATAATTCAATTATTCACAAGAAGATGCAATTATCATACAATCAGTGTTCGGGAATCCAAATAAATCAGCATCTTCATATTTGTATTTAAACAAAGAAATCCATCTGCCAATGATAGAAGATTCAAAGACAATTAATTTATTATAGAACAAAAGGCATTGTTCTGAGGGTTTGAAAATCAGGTACAAGGATAGCAACAGAGCTGATAATGACTCTAATGCTTGCTTTGATTGCTGGAGATGGAAGCTGCCTT
The DNA here is from genome assembly GCF_030490865.1 of Poecile atricapillus. NCBI lineage: Eukaryota > Metazoa > Chordata > Aves > Passeriformes > Paridae > Poecile > Poecile atricapillus. The sequence continues at coordinate 18,825,434 of NC_081260.1, read as the reverse complement.
GCAGAAGGCAAGCAGAGGAAGTGACAGGTTGTTCCACACCCTGTGGGAGCCAGACTTTGTCTGCAGAGATCCTTTGGTTTAAATAAACCACAGCTTTCCATCACCTACAGGGAAAACAGGATCTCTCTTCTCTCCCCAGCTGCTGTCCACTAAACCTGTGAGGATCTGATGCTCTTAAGGCTTTGAGATATTCATCTGTGGACTAAAATGTTGCAGAAACACACACAAACCCCCCAAACCAACCAACCAACCCAGTCACACCTATTTCCAGTGGAATAACTTGGTTAAAACACACACAAATCCCCCAAAACCAACCAACCAACCCAGTCACAACTGCTTCCAGTGGAATAATTTGTTTAAAACATGCACAAACCCCCCAAAACCAACCAACCAACCCAGTCACAACTGCTTCCAGTGGAATAACTTGGTTAAAACACACACAAACCTCCCAAAAACAACCAACCCAGTCACACCTGCTTCCAGTGGAATAACTTGGTTAAAACACACACAAACCCCACCAAAACCAACCAACCAACCCAGTCACACCTATTTCCAGTGGAATAACTTGGTTAAAACACACACAAACCTCCCAAAAACAACCAACCAACCCAGTCACACTTATTTCCAGTGGAATAACTTGGTTAAAACACACACAAACCCCCCCAAAACCAACCAAGCAACCCAGTCACACTTATTTCCAGTGGAATAATTTGGTTAAAACACACACAAACCCCCCAAAACCAACCAACCCAGTCATACCTATTTCCAGTGGAATAATTTGGTTAAAACATGCACAAACCCCCCAAAACCAACCAACCCAGTCACACCTGCTTCCACTGGAATAACTTGGTTAAAACATGCAAACAGCCGCGAGTTTTGGATGTATTAATCAGATTTGGTAACTGGGAATAAGATAATATTTGCTCTCCAAGACTATCCATAGACACTGAATATTTATGAATTATTGAAAGCCAAATAAAGACATCAGAAAAGTGACAGTTTGGGGCCTGGAGGTTTTAGGGTCATCCCAGTATGCAATGTACATTATTCCATGGTGAAGTATGGCCAGTGCCACCTCTCCATCACTGAAATAACTGGATTATCACCCCAACAGCTACAAACCACAACTTTAATTGTGTAATTATGTATTACACAATATGTAATTCTCACCACCAGGGAAAACTGCACATCTACCACAAAATTAAACAATACCAGTGCTGCACTGCCACAAAACTGCCAGTGTTTCAGAGGAATGGAAGAGCAAGTTAATCCAATTTTTAAAAAAAGAGAAGCCAGATGAGTCCACCGTGGGCTTTTCTCTGACTTTTGGACTTTCTCTTAGCTCTCAGCAGTACCAGCACCAACACAAAGTTAAAAACTTGTCCACAAAAAGTTAAAAACTTGTGCAAGACTGGGGCCTACAGAAGCCATCTAACAGTCAAACAGACCAAGCTTTTACCTTTTTTTATTTTAAATTTGGAATGCTGACATTAACTTATAGTCCATATCTTCGGTATCATTTCAATGAAAGCTTAAAATGTTTGTTTTTCCAACAATAAAACAGAAATGATGGTAACTGCTGTAGTTTGTCATGGTGTTCTTCAGAAAATATTTAGCATTTTTGGTCTCTATCAGTCTGATATTTCCAGTGGCAATTTTCCTGACATCTCTGTATTTCTTTGGGACTGATGCTTGCCCTGAATATTATTAAAATACTTATTAATCAGTCTGAAATGCTGAACTAATTCCAGTTAGTGCAAGACAGATGAAAAGAGGCATTTTGCAGGCAACTGGGAGCCGACTCTGGGCACGCAGCTTTCTTCAGCCAGCTGAGTCTGACACCAGGGTATTCCACTGGAATTCCTGAGAGAAAAGGACCCAGCTGTGCCTCTCCTGCAGCACATTGTGCCAGATGATCCAAAGGCCTGGCAGTCCCAGGGAGACTGGGAAATTGTCTTTTTTTTTCCTTTTCCTTGACTGTCAAGTGTTAAAATGATGCCGTGTTTGTTCCAGTACAAAGTGTACCTTGGTATTGCCACTAATTCATTGTTTAATATTAAGAAACAACCAAAAAAGAAATTAGGGAGTCGTTCCTATGTTTTTGTTTGGTTTTCTCTTCTTCCCTCTTTTTGAAATGGTGATTAGAATTAGAAATTAGAAATGAGAAAGTGGCAGAGAATTCTGCTGGCTTCACCACCACAGTGTTTCTGAACAGAAGGAACACACTCCATTCTTCCTCCAGCTCCCTAAAATTTTTCTTCTTAAAACCACCAGACACAAAGAACACAGAGTCTTTGTTAATCAGGACAATACCCATCCAAATTTGCAGCCTTCACTTGCTGTCCTAAAAATAGGTGAGCTTGAGGCCATTCTTTCCAAAGGATAAACTGATTTTATGCTCATATTTCACAGATAAACCGGAGGGGCAACAAATGTTCGGATAAAGTCAAACAAAGGAAAAAAATCCTGTCAAAGGAGGATTTTAAATGAAAAGATATTAAGTCAACTTAAACTTTCTATCAGAACCTCAATGAAAAAAAAAGATAAAACCCAGCTTTGGAGCACCTGTTTGAAAAGAAAAGCCAAGGTTTCTTATCAAAAGGTTACAAAAGCGTTATTGATGGTTTTGGTGTCCCCTCACCCCTGCAGACAGCGAGGGGAGCAGACTGCACTGACCTGAGCTCACATTTCCTATTTCTGCAGAGACTGCCCTGGGTGGGCTATTGAAGCGTGATTTTCTTATTTTCTTACACAGAGTGAATCTTGAAGGCCAGGAGAGGAGACTGAGAGCTCCCTGCCCCATTCTCCTACTGGAGTTACCAACTTGGGGACTTATTCCCTCTCTGCCTTGGAGATTATAGAAATATTTTGTACAGTTGTATTTGCTGGCTCCAGCTATAAAAATGTAGAAAAAAATCCATTTGAAATTACTCAGAACTTGTGGAATATTCACCTAAAAATCCACTCTGCAGCTGGTTCAGAGAGGGGGTTTGGACAAGGATTTTGATAGACAGCGACTCTCCATCCTCCTGAGAACTGGGCTGGGGGCTCTCACCTCTTGGTGAGAGCTGCTGATATCCCAGGGAAATTCCCATAATGCTGTGTCTAAAACAAAAAGGAGCTTTCAAAAATCTGCTTTTCTGAACAATTTCAGGATTTGTTCAGTGATTTTGGCCCAGATAGTTTTGAGGCAATGGAAGGTTAGACTCAAATTTGAAATGTTTCTTCCCAGTTTTAGTAAAAAAAAATAAAAATAATAATAATAATAATAAAAAATCTTTGAGTTAGTTTGTCACTTTAAAGAGCCACAAGTTATCATAAGATACAGAACAGGGCATCTTTCCCTAATTTCCTTCTATTCTATTTGCAGCTGCATTCAGGCACCTGATTTATTCCCTTTCTATCCTTACACCTCAGCCCTGACACCAAAGAATGTGTATAAGAAAAAAAACTGCTGGGAAAATAACCTGGTGATACCTATTAAAAAACAGAGCAATTAAAAAGCACCAAATTTTCAGCAGAGCCCAAGTTTCTAAGTCATGTTCCAGAGGAATGACAAAAATAAACATCTGCATGCAAAACTCTGAAACAAATGTTCATTAAAAAAATAATATTAAAGTAGCACCACTGCTGTATCTTTATTTATATAAATGTGATACATCTGTATTTAAATCTGTATTTATATCAACACGTGAGAGTGGGTGTATCTCTGATATCCTGCTTTATATGTTGATGATATGAGTGGACTTGCAGGCTACTCTGATGTTATGAAGTCAAACATTACCTGCTCTGGCTTTAGGAGCCATATGTTTCCATTTCCAGTCCACTGAGGATCTCTGAGTTCCATATGCACAACGTAAATGTGAATTTACATTTCTAGAGCGAGCACACGCTTGTAAAATTTAAAGCAACGTATCAGAAGCCTGGAATTTCATTATTCAGAGCAGAACTGCAGGAGTTGCAGTCATGAAGGAAAAGCTGGTCTCAGCTTTGGGCTGTGGTCACAGGCAGATGTGTGGGAGCTGCAGAACCTCTGCCGTGTCTGTGGCCGAAATTATGGTGAAACACGGACTTCAAGGGCATCTCCAGCCCGTCCTGTGGGCGCTGAGAGGGGGTTTGATTGCACCAAGGAGATCTTTTGCTAAGATCATGACGTTTTCTGTCTCAATTCCCTTCAGCCCCATGTGCAAGAGAGCCCCAGCATATGCTGTGTGCAGGCTGTGCTGGCCTGCACACCCGTGCGCGTTGTCACTTCGCGTTATCCCCGGGGCACGCGGGCAGCGCGCTTCCATTGCCTTGGAAATTCATGCTTCAGCAAGTGCTTTGTCAATTTGGCGACCATCTGGAACTTCCAGAAGTCTTGGTTCACGCTGTGGCAATGAATAAGGCGGGGTTTAGATTTCAGAGCTGACCCAGGAATGTTCTGGAAGCCCTTCAGTTCATGGGTTTATGGAGCCCAAGTTCAGGTGAGCACATCCCAACAGTTCCCACACATTTACACTTACAGGTGAATATTGCAGACCAGCACAAAGAGTAAGAGAAAGAAAACTTCTGGGAGGACCAGGCATTAATTGCCTTCATATTATTCTGGAGAAAACCAAATTTTGAGTGGTGGTCAGTTATCAGACAGAGACACAATTTACCCGAGTCCTTCCCTGCGAGTGCAGATGAAATGTGCACATGTACCTGAGCAATATGTACAACAGACAATTCATTATGTCCGAAGGGATTTTGACTTTAAAAGTAAAACTTTGAAAGAGCTATTAGGGATGAGTGAAAATGGTATTTTTGCAAGAGCATTTCCAGCATTATTCACGGGTTTTCTATCCGGCACTCAGGACATGCACATCCACTGCTGGTGGTTTCCTGCAAACACAGAAAACTCAGGCAAGCATGACCACCTTATCAGGGGCAATTTAGGAACAGAATTGCTGGCCATTGTTTCCTTTATTAACAGCAGCAGCCATCCTCATTGTCTCATTGAAAGAGAATTTCCAAGGAGACAAAACCGTGCAGTTCACCTCACCCCTTCCTAAAACAACCCCACAAGTTTTCTTCTGCTCTCTCTAATCCCCTCTGAGGAGTGGTGCAATATTAGTGAATTACATTCATTATTCACCTGTCATCCTGATAAATGATTTTTCCAGAGGGGAGCCCACCTAATACATCTTTCCTAGAGTGAATTAGGGAAACCCAGAAGAAAGCAGTGTCTCTTCATCTGTATTTGCATAACCCAGGATAATATCTTCTCCTAAATCATTTCTGTTCCCTTTCTTATTTGTTTTCTTATAGCAGGATTTGAACACTGGAGTTTGAGAGGGATGCTAATGAATTCCCAGAGGATTAAAATAAAGCTACAGTAAACAGAGTTACCTTTCAGTCACCTCTCTTATGCTTACATCCGTCTGCAGAAAGGACCTGAATGGAAATCATTTCCCTCCTCCTCCACAGGTTACTGTGTTGATTTTGGAGGGTTTGCACTGATCTCACCGTAGTGCTACTGGTAACACACAAAACAAACCTCGAGAAATTCCTGAAGCACTTGGGGAAAAAAAACCCTGTTGGAATCTGACAACAGTTTGTCTTTTCCCATTGAGAATCACAGAATGGTTTGGGTGAGAAGCGACCTTAAAGATCCTCTCATTCCACCAGCCCAGCCATGGCAGGGACACCTTTCCCTGTCCCAGGAGCTCCAGCCCCAATGTCCAGCCTGGCCTTGGGCACTGCCAGGGACCCAGGGGCAGCCCCAGCTGCTCTGGGCACCTGTGTTCACCTCCCAGGGAACAATTCCTTCCTGATATTAAACCCAAACTTGTCAGTTTGCCATTCCCCTTCATCCTATCACCCCATGGCCCTGATAAAAGTCCCTCTCCAGCTCTCCTGGATCCCCTTCAGACCCTGCAAGGAGCTCTGAGCTCCCTGGATCCTTCTCCTCTCCAGGTGAGCATCCCCAGCTCTCCCAGCTCCAGAGCAGGACTTTGCTGAACTTTCCTGAGGTTTCCACATCCCAGCCCTCTCCAGACTGTCCTGGCTGCAGAGCCCATGGGAACAAACCATTCTGGACTGTTTCAAAGCCCCTCAATGGGACAAAACATTCCACTCTAAAAATAAAACTGAAAAAAAACATGTTCCCCTTCGAAATCTGCTTTTGTTCCTGGAGGTTCTTTTTTGGGTTTCAGGTTTCATAGCATTGGTTATCTGAGAATAACCACTCTCAGAGTACTTCTATTAATCTTCATCTCCCCGAGCACAGGCACAGAAAATCCACCATTCAAAGGAGTGAAGGGAAAGTGGAGCACTTCCAAGGAAATTCAAGGAAATGTTTATATTGCAACCTGCTCAGCTTAGATGGAAATAGAGCTCTGTGTCTGGATCCGTGCCATGCTACCCAAATTTACAGCATTTATAGATATCTGAATTATATAATCGCTTTTAGCTGGTTTTCAGCTCACTGCTGAGAAACTTGGAAATTTTGACTGTTATTTGTTGCAGCAGGGCAATCTTATAAACCTTATCAGTCTGTAGATAGAATCTTGTGAAAATCTGCCATATCTTCTGCTATTTGTACAGCATTTTAAAACTTTTTATTCAAACAGACCTATTTTACTGAAGCAGGCTTAAAACTTTCTTAATCAGGTTTAGAACTTCCTTAATCAGGTCTAAAACTTTCTTAATCAGGTTTAAAACTTTCCTAATCAGGTTTTCTAACTTTATTTTTCTTTAATTTTTCAAACTTTAGAGTGCTTAGGCTCAGTCACACTTATTCAGTCAGGAGCTTGGACTGGCTAACCACTGTTACCAGAAAATATTTCATCCACAAACAAGTCATTTGTAAGATCCTAAACTGCACTTAAGCAGTTTTCTTTTCTCTTGTGGAGACCTGCACTGTGATATTGGGTTCTGCCTGAAAGATCTGGAAATTAATTTTAAATTATATTCACACTCTCTGGATTTAAAAAAAGTAAATCAGACTGGCATTAGGCTGAAGTACAGCTAAATAGCCAAATAAATATGACTTTTGCTGATATTAGTAGAAGGCAGAGGGCTCTGCAGCCTGCTCAGCCCTGAGTACTGTGATGCCACACAAAATAAAGGCCTGTCAAATACTCAGTGCCACACATCAGACAGTAAAACTTTGATTTAGATGTAAACTTAAGTTTGTAAGTGTTCATATTTATCACAGAACTCTCCTATTCACTTAAGGGACATTTATTCACTGTTTCTTCAGGGTGCAGAGGAAGTCCAGGTCCCTTTATTCAAGTGGAAATCTCCATTAAAAGGGAAAAAGCCTTGTGGAAGGTACAAATCTGGTTCAGCAGTTGTTGAAATTAAGGAAATATTTGACTTTAAAGCTGTCCTCGGTTTTGTCAGCGCAATTACACAGCCCAGAGCCAGGCCAGGTGCACTATATTAACATAAATGTGAACATTTGCATCAGGAAATTCGGCTGTGCCATGAAGTCTAGACACATTTTCAATTGCTAACAAGAAACCTGAATTCCCTGGGATTTATTGCAAGGCTGGTTTAGTGCTACTGATATTACTATTTCTGAATGGACAATTCCACAAGCAGTAGAAAATGCTGTTTTCTCTAGTTTGTCTAGTTTATTCTAGTTTTTTTAGTTATTCTCTAGTTTTTCTCTCACATTTACCACTTATTTCTGTATAGTCTTACATTTCTTATTTGTTTTGTTTGTTTGCTGATTTGTTTCTTTTCTTTTTTTACAAGAAATTGCCACAGGTATTCCAAAAGAAAAACAAAATATCAGCAGGTTAATAGAACCATCAATCTTCTACATATAAACATACATGTGCAATTCTATACACATATATCAGTTTGTGTACACTCCAGAAAAAAACTGGTGAGCTATTATAAACAACAGCAGAAATCTTGAGTTCTATATTAATAATGGGCATTAATATTGCTACTTAACTAATCAAAGAATGAACAGTGCTGTGCAAACTACATCTGTATAACATTTATATTGTTGGGCAGGAGCTGTAAAGTGTTGGGAGGATACTGAGGAAAGGGAAAAAAACTGATTTTAGTCTGTGTTAGCTGCAAGGCCACAGTCTACAAGAATTAATAAAAAAATCCCTACACAGCTCTGTTTTCAAAAGCTAATATCAATCCAATCATTTCTATTGACACTAACAGCGAGAAATCCTCGTGCAAATGAAAAAAAGGATTTTCAAACAACTTCTCCTCCCCAGCTCTTGTTTATATAATGCAAGAGACTCAGCTAAAGGGAAGAAGATAAACCAGATGCATCTTCCTACATCACATTTTAGAGCTGAAATTAGAGGATTGTACAAAACAAACAACTCCCAGCAGCACTCCATCAATGTGATAAATGCTGCCATTCTATCACACACAGCTCTGACACCCAGAAAAATCAGCTCTGAGCTCCATTCACTGAAAAGTGAGATTGTTGTGAGGGCAGAGTAAAATCAGAGGTACAGAACAGCACATTCCTGTAGAGGAATTAGCATTTCTTCCTGGCACTGGCAGTACTGCTGAGACTTGTAAATTATTCAGCATCTACAATCAACATGCCAAATTTCCGTGGGAGCCTTGGTGTTTTTGTAAGTAAATTTTTATCTCTACCCAATCACGTTTGATGTGTGATTGACTGAGGTGTTTCACAAGGTGTCTCTCCAGCTTGATTGGTAACGCTGCACTTGTGCTTCCTCAAGGAAAAATTAGCTGCTTGCATTTGAAACCCGTGTCATAAATTCCTCAGAATTCAGATTTACCATCTCTCTTATAGCCTCATTCTATCTCTAGAATCTTTGGCTTTGATGAAGCCAGGAGAAACTACAAGGGACTACAAGCAGATCTGTAAGGAGCATCCATTTATTAACTTTCATAAAAGTTATCTTGATCCACAAGGCTCAGCTATTTAATTAAAGTAAATGGAAAAGATGCAGTAAAAAATCAGAGTTAAATTTAATGCTAGATCAGCCTAAGGAAATTCAAGAGACAACAGAGGGGACTGATAAAATACCTGATGGATGGGGAAGGGTATGGTATTTCAAGGAGAGGGGATGTCATGCAATGTTGTCCCAGCTCAAGTGAGGGCAGAGCACACAGCTGCTGGAAAACTCATTTTCATGCACCAGTGCTGGCTGGAATGGGCACAAAAAGCCCCAGATAAATGATTTTGGGGCTGGAGATGCAGCTCACACGTTCCCTGCTCTCACTCTGGTTTTTGCACACATCCATCCTGTTTGAACCACCAGCTCAGGAAGCAGTGCCAGTGCTGGGGTAGCAATGATGCTGTAGGATTCCAGCATTTCCATTTTCCATGTGTTTGTAACCCTGCAGTTCTTCAGTGCAGAACTCTGAACTCCACACCCAGTGCCAGCTGCTGCTTCCCCACTTTGGGCAGACACAGCAATTCCTCTCCAGGCCTGGGGATCAAGGACACCTCACTGCCCCAGCCCTGAGAGATGGGAACAAAAGGGAGCTGGGGCAGCAAACTTGGGGTAAATGACTTCATTCCTTGGAGCTGGAATTGGGAGATTTACCCCCAATATCCAAATGGACCAAACTTATAAAAGTGTAAAAACCTGTTGTCCATTTTGGGTGCAGCCCTTGGGGTGCATCCTCTGCCTTGGATGTACCTGAAGGCCCTTCAATAAATCAAACTGCTTTTTATTCCCTTAATTCTTAATTCTGGCTCTGTTTTTAGGCAGCCCCAAAAGGCACCAGCAGCACAAATCTCCTGCAGGCTGCAGCTCTGGGAGAAGCAGCTGGGGGAAGGAGCTGCTCTGGGTTTTTACCCCTCACCCAAACTGGACACGAGTGGCTCCATCAGCAGCGCTGCTCTTCCCCTCCAAGGCTCTCTGCAATTCCTCCCAGCTCTGGCAATTCTCATTGTTGTGATCGGCTTGTCAAGCCTTCAAATCCCTCATTTCTCCCTTTTGATGACTAGATCTTTGCTATAATACTAAGAACAGTGCAGGAAGTGAGTGAAGGACTGACAATCTTTCATTTTTTGAGACACAAAATAAGTCTTTCCTGTCTACAAGTCAATCCTGTTTTATTCTTAGCTTCTCTGGAGCACACTTCCTCAGACAAGAATTAAACTCTTTTGTCAAAGACATAAATACTGTAGCAACATTGTTCAAAGCCTTCCTTCTTGGGTTGTGGTAGCAGATTGCAATTGGTCTGGTAGCACTAAAGTTCTAAAAGTTTTTGTTTAAAAAGTTGCCATTGAGAAAAAAAAAAAAAACTTAAAAACTTTGCCATTGAGAAAGAAAATAATTAAAAAACTATAATAGAAATGACATAGAATCCAGGTATTCTCCTGAGGCAATTCATAATCTGAATATAAGCAACAGCTACTATGCAGCATTTTTCAGTCAACATCAGGTGAGATTAAGAAGATATTTCTTAAAACAATGAAATGGAAAATTACATTTTACATTGGAGTTTGATTGATGCTAAAGAAGAAATATTTTATATTCCTTGCACAAAACAGGATGAAACACAAATATTAATACTATCTACAACTTCAGTGTGGCTAAATAATTCATAAAAGTTAATTGAATTTTGTTGGTTGCAAAGGGGATAAGATTGATTCAGCAATGAGACAGATGAGATAATCCCCTTCAGCCTCTGATATGAGGATTGCCCTTTTCTACCCCCTCCTCCAATTTGTTCCCTAATTACACATGGATCAGGCAGCAAAGAGTTTCCAGGGATCCCCAACAACTCCTGACCCCAGAATCCCCTCGAGTGCATCACAGGGGAGTGGGAAACTCAGCACCAATTGCAATGGTTATTTTGGACATGTTTAGTGAGAGGTACTTATTCTAATGTAAATATTTTCCTGACCCCTCCAACCACAAAAAGCTGTTTAAAATTTTCCTTATGTTTTGCATACTCTAGTTATTTTGCAGTGTCCACTTGCATATTAATCCATAATATTAATATATATAACATATAAAATATATACTATATACTATATACTATATTCTATATAATATAAGATATATATGATATATTATATATGATATATGATATATGATATATAATATATAATATATAATATACAATATATAATACATTATATATAATATATAATAGATAATATATTATATATTATATAATATATAATATATAATATATTATATATAATATATAATATATTATATATTATATATTATATAATATATATAGTATATTATATATTATATTGATGTATAATATATAATACATAATATTAATATCTAATGATAATATTTTTATATATATATAATATTAAATGCTAACTTGCAATACAGCATTCCAGAAAATACAAAGGAAAATGCATGTAAATGTAAAGAATTCTGATGAGCAGCCAAATCAAATAATGCTCAGTGAGCTGAGAGGAATCAAAACTCTCCCCAGTGTGAAAATCGAAGAAAGAATGTTCATGTCACTGATGTGTAGAATTTACCCCGGTGTTGGTGTCAGCACCTCCCACCACTCAATGACAGAAAGGTGTAAAAGCAACTTAACAGAACTTTTGTGCACAGTTTCAATGTTATTAATTAAATAAAAACTCTGATTTACAGGAAGAAACTGTAGCAGGAAGAGCTGTTGAGGAAGAACAGAAAATTACAGCCTGGGAACTGTGATTATTTAAACTATCTCATTTACAGATTAAAGAAATTTATTTTGGTGCTCTCCTACCTAAATCCCCAATTCAAATCCCAAACTGTGGTCACTCATTCACTTGATGCAATACTGCAGCCTGGTGAGCACTCTAAACCCAGAATATTAAAAAGGTCAAAATGATATTAAATGTGGGGCTTTGTAAAATTAAAGAGTCTCTCAAAGCACTGGCTGGGCCGAGCTCCCAGAGCAAACCTGAGGAATTCTGTGATGTTCCACTCTTGGGATTGTGCTGAGCGGAACGCTGGCACCACACACTTGGGAGGAAATTCAGTGAAAAGTGGCTAAATATGAATTCATATCAGTAAAGATCATAAAATCAAGAGGAAAGAGACACTACTGTGAGAAACACCAATCCTCCTCCCGTGCAGGTGATGAGGAGCAGAATCAGGAGAGCTCCAAGGGATTCTAACGTGATTCCCGTGGTTCATTCCGGCTGTGGAACAGGATTCCTACACCAGGGACAATTCCCAGCCCATCTCTCTGCACATGAGCCTGAGATTTGGGGTTATTCAATAAATCCTGCAAGGGAACACAAACCCTGCACGGTGACACAAACCCAACAAGGGGACACAAACCCAGCGAGGTGACACAAACCCAGCAAGGGAACACAAACCCAGCACAGTGACACAAACCCAGCAAAGTGACACAAACCCAGCGAGGTGACACAAACCCAGCGAGGGGACACAAACCCAGCGAGGGGACACAAACCCAGCAAGGTGACACAAACCCAGTGAGGGAACACAAACCCAGCAAGGGAACACAAACCCTGCAAGGGGACACAAACCCAGCACGGTGACACAAACCCAGCAAGGGAACACAAACCCAGCACGGTGACACAAACCCAGCAAGGTGACACAAACCCAGTGAGGTGACACAAACCCAGTGAGGTGACACAAACCCAGCAAAGTGACACAAACCCAGCGAGGTGACACAAACCCAGCAAGGTGACACAAACCCAGCAAGGGGACACAAACCCAGCAAGGTGACACAAACCCAACGAGGTGACACAAACCCAGCAAAGTGACACAAATCCAGCACGGTGACACAAACCCAATGAGGTGACACAAACCCAGCAAGGTGACACAAACCCAGCAAGGGGACACAAACACAGCAAGGGGACACAAACCCAGTAAGGGAACACAAACCCAGCAAGGTGACACAAACCCAGCAAGGGGACACAAACCCAGCGAGGTGACACAAACCCAGCAAAGTGACACAAACCCAGCAAGGGGACACAAACCCAGCGAGGGGACACAAACACAGCAAAGTGACACAAACCCTGCAGGGTGACACAAACCCAGCAAGGGAACACAAACCCAGCAAAGTGACACAAACCCAGCGAGGTGACACAAACCCAGCAAGGTGACACAAACCCAGCATGGGGACACAAACCCAGCAAGGGAACACAAACCCTGCAAGGGGACACAAACCCAGCAAGGGAACACAAACCCTGCAAGGGGACACAAACCCAGCACGGTGACACAAACCCAGCAAAGGGACACAAACCCAGCAAGGGGACACAAACCCAGCAAGGGGACACAAACCCAGTAAGGGGACACAAACCCAGCACGGTGACACAAACCCAGCAAGGGAACACAAACCCAGCAAGGGGACACAAACCCAGCACGGTGACACAAACCCAGCAAGGGAACACAAACCCAGCACGGTGACACAAACCCAGCAAGGGAACACAAACCCAGCAAGGGGACACAAACCCAGCAAAGGGACACAAACCCAGTGAGGTGACACAAACCCAGTGAGGTGACACAAACCCAGCAAGGGAACACAAACCCAGCAAGGGGACACAAACCCAGCAAGGGAACACAAACCCTGCACGGTGACACAAACCCAGCGAGGGGACACAAACCCAGCGAGGGGACACAAACCCAGCAAGGTGACACAAACCCAGCAAGGGAACACAAACCCAGCAAGGTGACACAAACCCTGAGAGGTGACACAAACCCAGCAAGAGGACACAAACCCAGCGAGGTGACACAAACCCAGCAAGGGAACACAAACCCTGCTGTGCACACAAACCCAGCAAGGGGACACAAACCCAGCGAGGTGACACAAACCCAGCGAGGTGACACAAACCCAGTGAGGTGACACAAACCCAGCAAGGGAACACAAACCCTGCTGTGCACACAAACCCAGCAAGGGGACACAAACCCAGCGAGGTGACACAAACCCAGCAAGGTGACACAAACCCAGCGAGGTGACACAAACCCAGTGAGGGGACACAAACCCAGCCATGAGCTTGGCACGAGCTAAAGCTGCACTCGCAGCTCTCTGAGCAGCAGCATCACACCAGGGCAGCCTCAGGAGCACCAGCCACAGACATTTACAGAAAATATCTGTTAAAAAAGCACAGCCTTCTTTATCCCAGATCCCTGAAACATGAAAACATCAAACCTTCCGTGTTTATCCTGTTTAAAAGGCTCCTGAAAGGGCAGAGCAGGAAATTTACTGCTACAAAGATGGAAGTTGATAGAGTGACAGGTGCTCTGTAAATTCACATGGGAGTGGGAGGCTTTTTTATTTCAAAAACTATGGTCAGAATCAAGCAATTTATATACATATACATATATATATATAAAAATATAAATATATATATACATATATATATATGTATATATACACACATATATATACATATATATACATCCATATGTGTGTGTATAAATAATATAAATATAAATATAAATATAAATATAAATATAAATATAAATATAAATATAAATATAAATATAAATATAAATATAAATATAAATATAAATATAAATATAAATATAAATTGAATATAAATTAAATATAAATTAAATATAAATATAAATATATAAAAGATAGCACTACATTATTAATAGTAATTATATATTGTATATTATAATTAATATATTACAGATATAATTGTTATATATTATAATTAATACATTGCATGTATAATTATATGTTTATATATTATAATTATTATTATATAGATATAATTATGTATAATTATATATTATATTTAAAATACAGTTAATTATATGTTTCTAATTAATATATATCTGATTACAGGTTCTCACCACGGAAGAGTTAAATCTTATTAGATCTGTCTCTCACTCATCCTCTGCTTTTAAATCACGCTAGAACAACTACACAAAACAAAGACTTCAGGCTGTTTCCAAGGTGATCAATCAAGAGGCAATATTACATGTGGCAATAAGTTCACACTGCAGTTATTTAAGCCTTAAATTCTTCTTTGCTAGAGGATCTGCAAACCCCTTCCCTCTCATGCCTGCCCCCTCCTTTCTATTTTTTTTTTTCCAAATGAAGGATTATGCAGGATAAGGAAATGCAGAGAAGATTTCCTCAATGGAAGAGTCCATATTTATTTTTTTTTTTTCTCATTATATTCCATCATGGCTTAATAATAGGAAGCTTTTACAACTCATAAAAGAGTGCCATGCTCATCTGATGCAGGTAAAAGAAAGAGACCAGTATCTGAGAAATTAAAATGTTCTCGAGTCTCATTCCAGGCTCATAAATTATGTTTTTAAAATACAACCATCAACTTCAGGCTTATTTTTTTGCTATGTTTTCATGTCCTAGAATAATAAATGGTTGATTTTTGGTTATGACAGACCAAAGTGGCAAGCAGACAGAATGAAAAGTTGATACCATAAACCCTTTTTTTTTTCTTTTCTTATTCAAAAGCCTCGAGTACTTTTTATATTGCTTTATTTTTATTTTATTTTTTTTCTTTTCTGGCTGCTTATGTCCTGAGCAATTGCTTTTATGAGCACAAAGTGGTGTTTTTAGTGGAAGTCTGGAGGGGTCTGCAGAAGAACATTAAGCAGGGTTGTGACCCAGGAGACTGAAGCTTTGATCCAGTAATGAGATCATGAGAAACACTCCCAGCAGTGCTGCAGATGTGCTGTACAATAAAACACAACTAACTGCAGCATCCAGAAATGCAGATCTAGAACAGCCACACACACAAAGGAACTGGGGGACAGAAGGGTGAGGAAATAAAGGCTGCAAAATGACTTTCACTCCAAGGACTAAATGATTATTACAATTTCAGCTTCAAAAATACAAACTGCAGGAGTCATTTGCATTTCAAATATTATCTTGGTATCTACGCAGTACAAAACAGAGATTAGAAGGGAAAAATGGAGCTTTCAAAATCCAGCAAGATTAGATGGGATCTAATCATCTATGAAATACTTCAGTGAACTGTCTCATGAAGGAAATACAGGGAGAGTTTATCAGTTTCACTCTTAGTTAAGAAAGTCATCAGGCAGCAGGTAAATCCTGCTACACTTCTCCTTTCCACAGCAGGAGGATTTTCAGGCCTCTAAGTTGTGTTGAGGCCAGGGAAAGGGCTGTCAATAGAGAGACTTTATCCACTGGGACAAAGGGAACTGCATTTATCTACAGAACAATGCATTGGTGACAGCTCCTGTGCTCAGCCAGCAGCTGGTGATCAGTTATTGGAACCCTGATTATCCCAGGCTGCATCTTGCTCAAGAGAGCCTCCTCATCTGTGTCACCTCATCAATTATCACTTAATAAGAACTGTTACTCCTCTTTAAATGTTCAGCGTGGACAGAGACAAATTCTGGCATTAGCATAATGAAGTCTAATATCTCAATAAAGGGCACGAGTCAATAACTGCCATGAGCCACGTCCTGTATTCAGCCAGTCCTTTAAAATTCCCAGGGGAGACATAGTCCAAGTATTAAAGGGCTCAGAAGTGTTTAAAAGCTGTTTAAATTAAAATATGCAAGTGAAACAGAGTCATTTAGGTTGCTTTAAAGCCAGGATCTGAATATTGTTTTTTTGCCAATTGCCAGTCAGCAATTCTGCTTCTGATTTTATCTGAAAACTATAAAGGAAGAAGATTTCAAGGCTCAATTACTCAGAACTGCTCCCCCTGCACTGTATGCCAGAGCAGCCTTGTCAGAGATCTCGTGTTTTCCTGGTGCAAAGCATCCTCTGCTTTAGCCTTAGCCCAGATTTTTAAAGCCACTGTAGTTCAAGGAAGATTCATCTGTTCTAAAATTGATACCTGAGAAACTTGCATCACACGCTGCCCACGATTATTGAGGCTTTGTTAAAGAGCTGTAACTCGTGTTTCACACTGGCTGAATCCAGAATAAATGGTTATGTTAGAAAAAACTAATATCTACAAACAGTCTGATGCAGTAATAAAATAATTAATGATAGTATAATTGATTAAGTAATTATTAATTATTTAATACTATTAATATTAGATTGTTTATACTATAGTAATTATAATTTATATATGCTATACTAGAATAATTATATTAAAAGGCTCATAATCCTGCTAGCACCTACATTCATTCTAAATCTGTGAATAATTAACATGGAAACCTTTATTACAAATGATTGGAGCCAAGTCTTCAAGGGGAGACAGGGAGAAAACAATGGTGTATGATTGTAAATTCTGTTTTACTCAGTGGATGTGTGATCAGAACGCTCTTGCCTGGCATATCCAGGACCTGGATTTAATTCTTCCTGTAAAAACATTTCAATTTGCCCCTTCTCCCTGCCAGGAAAATCTCAAATCAGCCCCTTTCAGGCAACACTTTGGTGTTTCCAGTCTATGAAGCAGAGAAGGACCTAAAAGGTACCAGAAATCTTTTCTCCAGTGTGACTATTTTAGCTGTGGAGCCATCACATCACTTCTTCATTTTGTCTTTTTAAGCATTTTGCACAAAAAACTGAAAAGCTCAGCTGAAGGCACTGAAATATTTGCTTCACTACACGTGGGTACAGGAAACTTCCTTTTCCAAAATTTACTCCTAACTCAACAGAATTGTCTGAAAACTGTAAACACAAATGTAGAGATAAATACTCACAAAAGTCTCCACCAACACCTGTAATTGGAGTTTGATTTCAGCTTTAATGTTCAAGTCATGTACGTGTCTGCCTTCAGCAGTCAAAGTCTAAAGCTTTTATCAAGATAACCAGCTCGTGAGTTTTGCACTGTGACATCTGAGAAAAACATTATGTCTCACACTTCCTGGAAGAAAAATGATTTCCATTAAGCCAGGTGTACAATAGTTATAAAAGCACAGTCTAATACTGTTAAAGAAATACTTTGACATCCTGCTGATAAGATCATTCTACCCTTGCAGAATGTCAACAGCTAATCATATTCTTTATCTGCACAGATATTATACTGAGAAATTGACTTTGCCATCTGGCTCTCCAGAATTTTTATCAGGTCTTTTTAATTAGGTTCAAATCATTGATTTCCATTGTTCCCCTGCTTCTGTGTTTTTCAGACTGAATCCATTCGCAGTGCACTGCAGAGTTCTCAAGTGGAACCTAAAATGAATGGGATTTTCCCACAGGTTTTCACACTTTACATCTGCTAGCAAAAGTCCTGTCATGCTTGCTTAGTGGTGCATATAATTCAATTTTTTGTTTTATTAAGATATGAGGATGACCAATCTATTAACAACAAAAAGGAAAAAAAAAAGATTAAAAAAGTAAATCAAACAACCTTAAAAACTCCATATGAAAAATGGGCCCAAGGCTCATAAATTAAAGATATCTGCAAGGAGTCTGGGAGGTTGGGTCGTTGTAATTGTGCTGAACATATTGAAATCAAAGATTTTCATAGGCCAGGACATATTTCTATCTTAGATTGGCTTTTCTGGTCTGCTGCAAAGCTAAAGGCATTTGTGTCACATTTCAGGTTCAGAAGAAGTTTATAATGTAAAATACTGCTGCACACCTCACATACAGATACTGTGAATTTCAGTTCTCTGAGCAGAAACTCCTGCAAGACTATTGATTTTAAACCTTACACAAAACAGTAATTAAACTATAAAGTAACGTTGGTAATGTTAATCTATGAGGAAGACACTCTTCTGGGTAAGAAAAGTCTTTAGGAATTTGCATTCATAAGGAAAATTGAAGACAAGTCCCTAAATAATTGAAGAGTAAATTGATTTTCAAAGTATGCAAAATTCAGGTCTGAATTTCCCTGGGAATTTAATGGATGGAGGGGCTTGGATTGAGACCCTAACCTTAGTTTTGGTTAAATAAACAACACAAGAAGAAAGCAAGCACAACATAAGAAGAAAACACACCCACGACAACTCGGTGTTACAATTTAAGAGCTGAACAGTGAGGTTTACATTTTCTGCTCATTTACCTATTAATTATATAAAAATTTAGATGTGTTCTAGATATAAAATACAGGAAATCTTTTGGGAAGGAGACCAAACCACTCCTTTGGGGTCCACACAACAAGGCTGTCAAAGGCTGAAGTTAAAATGACCAGACACATCAAAACTCCAAACATCACTCACAGGGAACTGCACTCACATTTGAGGTCCAAATAAATTTATTTGTCCAGGGTGTTTCTCACTGCTGAGCAAAGAAACTTTGGGTAGGAAGCTGCCAAGCTGTGTCTGCTCCAGAGCAAATCTGGAACCTCCCTGCAGACACTGCTTTGGTTTCTAGCAGAGACAGGAAGGATTTACACTGGAACCACGTTATTTCCCTTTCCCCCCTAGAAGAGAGGGCAAAATGTGGCACCAGGGATAGCAGGACACGTCTTGTGATGCAAACAGAACTTTCACTATGGGCACATAAATCAGCTCAGGTACTGGAGAGTACTTGGAAATTCAGCCTGCAAAATATTTCTCTACAGAGAGAGTCTGGAATCAAACAGAACCTGCCTCTCGCTGAAGAAATTACAACCCTTGGAAAAATTTGACTCTAAGGCTGTACTAACCCCATACCCACTTAATAATGTATCAATAGCAGGGTTTGCTTCAAAACAAATCAGAGGACCTGCAGTGCAGCAAACCTGAGGCATGAGGATCAAAATATGGGGATATTTTGCAATTAAAGCCAGCCAGCACACGGGGCTGGCCATGGGGCTGGGAGGGGAAGCTGAAGGTGCAGGAAAACTTTCCCAAGTTTTAATTGTAAGGAGCTCTTTCACTTATTTGAGTTATTTATCTTATTTATTTGAGTTGTCCATCTGGGCACTTTCACTGAGATATTTGCTTGGAGATCAGAGTAAGAAAAGCAGAAGGGAAAACCAGGAGTATGTTTGGTGAGATGTTTTTCCCAAAATTGAAATTAAGCTGCCTCATTTCTAATTCTGCTCATACATTAAAAAAGAAAAAAACAACAAAAAAACCAGATATCACTCTCAATAATTTTTTTTATCTTTTCAAGACATACTCCTGTAAAATTCAAGTACTATTTAGGATTTATGTGAGTTATTCCTCCAAGTCTCTGAACACCAGTTACATCATATGCTTGACACTGTGCTAAGACCTCCAGTTCCTCTCTCTCATTGTATATATTTTTCAATTACTTTCTTGTGTTTTTCATAGAGATCCAGACACACAAGATATTTGATAGAGTAATATTCTTCTTCTACTTTCTCCTCTTATGACATTAATATGACTAAATTTCTCTAATTTATAATCACTGCTCACAGTTCTTTTCACAGTTACAAGTTTTATTCCTTACTCAGCCACTCAGAAATACTTCAGTGATTTTTTATTTTAATTGATCAGAGAAGTTTTTAATGATTCATTGTTAAACGGCTTTGCTTCATCCTGTGGTTGTACATTTGAATTTCTGTTTTCTGTGCTGTGAGGAGCTCCCTTGCTGGGTCTGGCTCTCAGAGAGAGCAGAGCAGGCAGAGCAGTTCTCACATCCCTGAAATGCAGCCTGAGTCCCGCTGCAGCCTCCAGAAGTGCTGGGGATGGATTAACCCAGGTGTGGAGCTGCTGTGACAGGTCCAAGCTCTCACTGCAGAGCATGGGCAGTCCTGCAGGAGCCTGCAGAGCACTCCTGGCATTTCAGCTGCCTCTCACAGGCTGATAAAAGCAGAGCCACCGCAGCACAGTTCACCCTTCAGCTTCTGAAACAATTTCCCCCCTTCCAGAGAATCTGCCTATGTTAGAGTCAAACAGGTAAACTCAGCCAAACAAAGCCCTCAAGTGTTTTACCACATCGAGAGCAATAACCAAATGTTCTCCTGCAACCACTTTTCCTCAAGGTGGGAGAATGAAGAGCCAGGCTCTCATCTGCTACAAAGCTTTCTCTGCTGTAGGAAATCAATAACAGGGGTGATGACTTCTCAATTATCCCTTCAATGCATTTCCAGCTCTCCTGCTTTTCCCACAGTTCACCTTCTCCCTCATGCCACTACCCAGATTCTCACAGGAATGAGAAACCCTTCCCCACAACATCTGAAAGAGCCCAAACTGTTTAATTTGACTCTGAAGAGCTGGTGAACCATTAACTATAATTTAGGAACTATCAATGAACTGTATGCCATATATATATAAATATATATATATAAGGACACAACTGTTACCTCTCCCATGGTTCTTTTCTCTCCCCTGTGATGAAAACTCTGCTGATGATAAAGAGATAAACCCACAAATTAAGAAGGCAATTACAGAATCATTTCTTGTGCAGCACCCCCAGTGAGGAGCTGAGTCCCAGGCCAGGGCTGAGCCCAGGGAGCCCCAGAGCTGGGGACAGGGACAGGCACAGAGCTGGGCACATCTGGGCACAGGAACAGGCACACAGCTGGGGACAGGAACAGGCACACAGCTGGGGACAGGAACAGGCACACAGCTGGGGACAGGGACAGGCACACATCTGGGCACATCTGGGCACAGGGACAGGCACACAGCTGGGCACAGGAACAGGCACACAGCAGGGCACATCTGGGCACAGGGACAGGCACACAGCTGGGGACAGGGACAGCCCCACAGCTGGGCACATCTGGGCACAGGAACAGGCACACAGCTGGGCACAGGGACAGGCACACAGCTGGGGACAGGGACAGGCACACAGCTGGGCACATCTGGGCACAGGAACAGGCACACAGCTGGGCACATCTGGGCACAGGGACAGGCACACAGCTGGGGACAGGGACAGGCACACAGCTGGGGACAGGGACAGGCACACAGCTGGGCACATCTGGGCACAGGAACAGGCACACAGCTGGGCACAGGGACAGGCACACAGCTGGACACATCTGGGCACAGGAACAGGCACACAGCTGGGGACAGGGACAGGCACACAGCTGGGGACAGGGACAGGCACATATCTGGACACAGCTGGACACAGGGACAGCCCCACAGCTGGGTACATCTGGGCACAGGCACAGCCCTACAGTGGGGCACAGGGACAGGCACACAGCTGGGGACAGGGACAGGCACACAGCTGGACACAGCTGGGCACAGGCACAGCCCCACATCTATGCACATCTGGGCACAGGGACAGCCCCACATCTGTGCACATCTGGGCACAGACACAGCCCTGGCTCTGGCACCTCCCAGAGCAGCTGGGCACGGCTGGGCACTGGGAAGTGAAGCTCATTGTGCCAGACCCCCCCAAACACAACAGCTCTGCCCCAGAGCTCCTCGTTCTGGGACAAAACACTGGGCATTGATTGCAAACAGCAGAACTGGAAAAAAACAACATTTGGCATAAAAGATAAACAATGCATTCTTCATTAATCAGCTTCAGAGTTTTGTTGAAGACATTCAGCGTTTTCTGGTGATTTGTTCAAACTTTTCCTTTTTTTTTCATTTTTCTTTCTAACCAACAAAAAGCCCCAAGCCTCAATAACTCCCATTAGCTGCCTCTGAGCTCCACGCACACCCACTTGTTGATTCAGTCTGCTTGATCCAGGCTGCCAAAAAAATGAAAATAATAACAACACTCCCACCAGTCAATGCTGTGCCTGCCTGGCAAGGCTGGGTCCTGTGTGGCCACTTTTGGCAGCAGGGGCTGAGCTGGAGCACCAGGAGCTTTTCCAGAGCCCTGCCCTGTGCCCCTGTCCCCAGGCTGGCAGGGCTGTGCTGGAGGCTGTGGCAGGAGGAGGGAGCCATATGCTGTTAACCTTTTCAGACCAGGCACAACAGATGGTCCCAGATTAGCTGCTGAAGGGTTGTTAATGTAACTATCCATCAATGCCTTTAATTACTCTTTGCTTGTTTTCAAAACAGCCCATATTGATTTATTTTTTTTTTTAAAGCAGAAGATAAAATAAACTGCTCTGTAAACACAGAATAGACTGATAAACACAAATAGACCCAGCCAGTGTTGTTCTTTCTCGTCCTGTGAAAGCTCCGTGTGAAGATCCAGCTGTATAAAATTATCAGGAATCTATTGTAAACACAGGTGTGTCAAAGGGTTCTCCTCAACTGAGAACAACATTTTAATCACCTGTTCCCAGAGTCCATAAATTGTGCTCTGTGTAAAAAATTCTATTACAAAAAAAATCTTCCTGCTTAGAAAATGTAATTTAAATAAAATGTATCATTTTCTGCTTTGGGAAATAATAGATGTATTTCCATGAAAACCTTGTGGATGAAAAATTACCTCTGCCTTTATGTAGTTAGGATATTAGTTTGGTAAACTCTCTGAGGATATTACAGTGAAAGCCATTTCATTTTTATTTTAATTACAGTGAATTACTCGTTAAATGAAAAAAAATTCTTCCACAGATAAGAGCTTCACACACCAAAGTTCCTTCCTCCAGGAGCCAGATGAGAACCAGCCCAACCTGATGAAGTCCAAGCCATTTTATGAGTGTGCAGCCAATTCCCTCAGTCAGATGAGCACTTTCTAGAGATGAGGTGACGTTTTCCTCACTGCTCCCAAGTTTTGTGCAGGAAAAACCAGGTGGAAAGACGAATCACAAACCTCTGATTTTAATTTTTTATTATTTTAATGCTACAAATCCATATTTTTAAGACATTAAGTGGGTTTTTCTAACAAAGGCACTCTGGAATAAACTGCAAATTAAAGCATAAAAAGGTTACTGGAAATGCACACATCCTTGGGGGATTTATGTGTGTGTGCATGTAACTGTAAAACATTTTATTTTTATCTGCAAGAAAAGGTTATGTTTGGTGTAATAATTTTCTTTAATGTATGATAGTTTAGTTCTCATAAACAAGGGTTTCTATTTTTAGAGAAAAAAAGTCTCCAAGAGCTCTTTGCCACAACAAACTCTTGAAAACTGTGTTTTGAGAGAAAAAATTCCCCTTGCAAGATGCAGAATGACAAAAATAAGTCATTTTGGGATCTCTACCTGGAATGGCAGCAAACACCAAGGTTTTACCTCCCTGAGGGTAAACACTGGCACATGGAATTGTGGAAAATGCTGTGTTGCACCATGACAAACTCTGCTGTGCATCAGCTGCATTTATCTGCTTAAAACCACCTGACATACAACCTCAAAACCAAAATTAACACTGAATTAAAAACTACCTTTCATGTTTTTCTTCACACCATGCTCGTTCCCCCAAAACCCCCCAAAAAAGAATTATTTTGCGTGGTTTTAAATCAAGAATTCAAATAGTGTTGTATTAATGTTTATCCTTAATAAAGGCTGCAAGGAAGGAGGAAGGGGAGTAAGGAAAGAGGAGGAGGGAAGCAGTCTGTGGTATTCCTCCTGAATTATTTGGGATGTCAAAGCGGCAGGAAAAGCTGCAGGTATTTTGCCTCAGGGTCTACCCTCGGCGAGGCTCAGTGGAAGCAGGGGGGGGGGGAAAAGTGTAATGCAAGCAGTGGAATAACAGAAAATGCAAAAGCCACCCCAGGATCTCTCTGAGGATCCACAGCCCACCTTTGGATCACCTTTGGATCCACCTTTGGATCCACCTTTGGATCCGTGGCCGTGTCCAGATGTGAGCCCATCACATCCTCAGCTCCCAGATGTGTCAATCCCTGCTGGGCCTGGCAGAGGACTGTAAAAACTAAAATTCTGTGAATGTTTCATAGGCATTTTGGAGCCACTGTAAACACCCATGGGCAGGACTGAGCTCCCAGGCTGAGTTAATGATGTATCACCAGTCCCAAGGGCGCTTTCTGCCATGGGCCCTGAACTTTTCCTCCAAGAGCTGCTCAAAATGAGTTGTAATTTATTCTGATGCCTGCAACTTGCTCTGCATTTTTGAGGCATTAAAGCTGTTCTTTGATTGGTGGTTAGGGTGTGTTTTTATCTATTTTAGAGGAGTATTTGAAGTGAGAGGTCTCTGACAGGCCGTGGTGTCATCCATGGAAAGGTCGCTGGGTCCCTTCTGACCCCAGACAGCAAAGGCTGAAAGTCAGAGCTGCCCAGTGGCACATTTTATCCTCTGCATGCACTCAATTGATGGGTTTGGTCCAGAGCTTCAGTGGATAAATATCCCCACTCCAGAGTGTCACCAGAACCGGTGTTAGAATGTCATTCTCAGCAGAAGGTCGAAGGGTGAGCTGGCAGAGAAATTGAATTGTGTTTGCAAAACAAGGAGGGAAGATAAAACCAGACTGACTGGCCTAGAGAAACCCCACCCCAATCCTATGGCTGACTCAGAGCTGTTGCTCCAACATTCTTGACAATCTAAACTCACTTTCCAGAAGAATTTACTGCTGGCAGGATTTTCAGGACCTTTGAGAAAATGCAATATTTATTGGCAGCTCTGAATCTTACAGATCCAAGCAGCAAATAATGTTCAGACTGTTGCAATCTCCCCAGTCAGTCTGTGCTTTGGAAAATCAGCTCATTGAAATTAGCAAATGAAACTGCTGGTCTGGTCTTACCTTTCTCCAACCTCCTGCCAGCAGAAGTTTAACTTTCGCTCTGTAATGCCCCAATAATTGCACACATTTTCATGACACCATTTCCACTGAATGCTTTTCTTTCAGTATTTTCCTTTAGACCCTGTTTAGATGCTCTTCTTTAGAATTAGCCAAATTTGAGCTAACAAGATTTGTTGGGAACCGTATGTAATCACTTTTAAACAGCTGAGAGTTTTCTTCTGCTCCACTTTCTGCTTTTTGAATGCCATGGGGAAGGAAATCTCTGTCTCAGACCCTTCCCAAAGTTTTGCTGGATTCCAAAGGAGCTCTGTGGTGTTTGCAGGATGTGTTTTCAGACCTGGGCTGCACTGTAGCAGCATTAATATACAGCAAACATTTCATGTTTAAGAGAACATTTTATTCTTGAGTTTGCTCAGCGTGCACAGCTCACCCACAAGGTGCAATTTCTTCCACCTACATCATTTTGGACAGATTTTTTTTTTTTCCTGGACAAAGCTTCAAAGAATTCCATCCTATAAAGTGTTCCTACCCACTCACACAAATAATTGAAGGTCTTGTTTTGGTTTAGAAGCAAACACAAGTGCTGTGGGAGTCAGGGCTAACGGGGCAGTGAGGTTTGTGCCCCTGGGAGTGATATTCTGATTATTTTGTACATTCTGTCAACACTGGGCCCTGCTCTTAGAAGTTAATTCTGCACAAATGAGAGCTCCTGAGGGGAAAGGCTGTTTGACATAACTGGGAACTAAAGAGAATTTAACAGTGGCTGAATAGAGTTTAGTACAAGCTCTGCCCCAGTGATGTTTCTGCTCAGGGGACAGCGAGCTGTGCCTCACACACCCCAGGCTGGGGTGGATGGAGGCTTCAGAAAGTTCTGGGTGTCCCTAATTCCTCTGAATCATCCCTGGAACTGGGATAATCCAACAGTGCCCCACACCATCCCTGCACTGTGGTGCTGTGCTCTCCTAAATGCAGTTAAAGCATCCACACAAACCCCTCCAATCCCTGGGAATTCTGCTGGAAAAAGCAGGTAGGCAGGGAAAAGTACAAACTCCCCTTCACACCACGTAGAAAAAAGCAAAATAAACCACAAATGTGTGTATTTTTCAGGGGAAGGCGCTGATCTTAAAGAGAGAAGAGGTTTCCAAGAGATGAGTGAATTTAACCAGTCCATAAATATCTGGGCAACCACATGCATTAACAGTCAATGGAATTAATGAAATTATTGCCAAGCTCTTGCACTCGAGTCATCACAGCTGATAAAAGAGAGCTCTTCAGGAATACAAAGATAAATAGATGTGTTAAAATGTATAACCAAGCTCCCTTTTGGAGGGACTGGGTTTATTTTAACAGTGTCAATAAATGTCTGCTCATATGGGTTCAGTGGTAACAAATGCTCGCCAGGAGTACATTTTAGAAACAAGAACCAGAGAAAACCTCTATAAACACAAATGGGAAGATTAAATGTGGAGTGAAAATGAAATCTCTTAGGAATTTCCCCTTAATTTCTATAATTTAATAATTTGGGAGAAGCACTATTTTCAGTTTTGTCATAGGACAGAAATCCAGTTCTATAGAAGATTTGAAAGGCAAGCAATTTACTTATTAAAAATATCAGAAATGTGAATGACAGCATTACTGCGTTATGAAAATTTAATTTTAAAATATAATTTACAGGACGAAAACTGCTTTTTCTTAATCATACTCACTGCCAGAGAACAGCTTTAGTAAAGCACATTATTAGATAATTTCACTTTCCTGTTAAGAAATTAATTCTGAGTATTAAAAATTGCTTGATATATTATACATATCTCATTTTATAGATGGATATATGTATATATATTTAATATAAATATATTTTTTCTCTTTTGAGCCAGGCCACGGGCTTTATAGAAGAGGACCACAGAAGAGAGGGCAGCATGGCTAAAACACATCAGCCCAGTGAGGGGAAAAGAGCAGGGAAAAGGGAAATAGGCAGATTAATCCATCATTTCCTAGGATCCTAAAATCACATTGTGTGTTGAGGCTGATCTTTGCCAGGAAGAATCCAAATCCAGAGTGCCAGGGCTCGATTAAGGTGAGGATGAATGAAGCAACCTCTTCACTGCAATCATTTCTCCTTAGCAGGGACATTGCTCCTTCAGTCTCAATGAAAATCTAGTTTTAACAGCAGTGCTTAATTTATTGCCAAATTAAGCAGGCAGGATTTTCACATAAGAAAAGGACAAAAGTGTGTAATTCAAATGCAGCAGTGCTGTTCTCTTATTAAGCTTGGTCTCTCTACACTTTCAAATAAAAGCCAGGGCACATTCAGACCTGACAAGTAACATTATCTGACCTCTATTTTTGTTTATGAATATGTGACAGAGTTATTTTAAAGGGATAGGCTCAGATGTTTCAGATAAGTCACTCTGCATCAGCTCCACACCGTGATTAAATATTACTGATGAGTGTCAACTACCACAGTCAACCCACTGAGAAAAGGCAAAAAATAAATTTCCCCCTCTGAAGTGCAATAATCTGGGCTTTTTTTAACAGTCTCCTGTACAAGTGCAGGGGACAAGTGTCTGACAAATAAGGATGTCACAGGACTCCTAGAGGAGAATTCTGCTGCCTCCCTGATTGTCATGGAAAATGCAGTGAGACTAACATTGATAGGAGCGTCACTAAAATTCCAGTCACTAATATTCTCAGGAACAGGGTTAATTTTACATGCTAATTGAGTGGATAAAGAGAATTAATATCCCTGAGGGAGGAAAGGAGGTTGTCTGAGGTATGATCTGCCCCTCAGTCTGCAGTCAGATGTGATTGTGGATGTGCAGGGTTTCCACAAGCTGCCAGACGCTCTCACTCGCTTTCTGCTTGGGGTAGAGCTCTCTTCCTTCCTTTTTAATTTTGGAGTGTTTATATGTAGAGTGAAAAGCAGTTGGATGGGCTGTTCTTAGGAGTGTAATGCTTTATTAATATAAATAGCACTGTCACGAGGGTATTATGGCAAGGGGGTGCAATTAGAGGTGGGATAATTAATGTGGAACATGCAAATCTTTACTTTCAGGGAATGCTTAATATAGGACACTGTGGAATGTTGTCTGACTATAGTAATACCTTGGTGCTCTCTTTTAATCCTCATCACTGGAAAAGGAATTTATTCCTTCAGGTAATTCAAATGAAACTGCAAAATCTGCTGTGAAAATAAAAAACCCAAAACCCAAACACTCAGGGAAAAAATACAACAACAGAACAAGACAACTGGCACTCTATTTCATTCCTTAAGCAGAAAAGAAAAACAAAGCCAGCTACTAATTTTCTCTTTAATAAATGAAGTCTACTGATAAACTTATTGATAGACAGATATTCTGGCAACAGATTGTCAAAAACATGTCAGCAGGACACACAAGTAACCCCCACTCACTGACAAGCTGTCTGCAAAGTTAATCTAAGAACCTGTAAAATATCCCAGGTTTGGAGTGAAAATATTTTAGTGATGAAGTAAATCCAGAGTAAGTTAAGTGTTATTATTTGTGTATTTAAATGCATACGATTGTTAAATATGCAAAAACCCAAATTTAGCTTCAATATGAAGAGGTATTTGTTATCTCTAATAACAGAAAATATGTATTCACAGCTCCCAAGCACAAAAGACACAAATCCAACAGCAAGTGCTGCCTCACGTGCTGCTTTCGGAGCAGGACTGGACATCTGCTCCTCCACACCAAATGTTGCAGTGCTCCCTGTGAGTTTATGGTTGATTCCAGCTGGGATATTTGAGGGGAAGATTTTGCACTGCTTATTTATCACCAGATTTAACATTTACCTAAATCTTTCCTGAGAACTTGCTCCACCACCAGGTTCCACATTGTGCAGGCACCACATGGGATGAAGGAGTTTAATTATTTAAAGAGTCCAATTCTGTTTCTTCTGCTCCTCCTAAATCCTTCCCATGTTCCAGCAGTCATTAGGAAAGGGGAAAGCCCTCGTTAAGCAAACCATGTCCTGCTACACCAGTAATTGCTTTTTGGTTGTAGCAGCTGTTCTGTTGTGTTAACACTCCACTAATGATTCTGGGGAGATGCTCAAACCTGAATGGGCACAATCCTGAGCAACCTGCTCTGTCTGAGCCTGCTTGAGCAGGGGTTTGGACCTCAAACATCTCAAGAGGTTCTTGAGAACGTTGTTTTCTTTGCAGGTATTTCACTTTCATTTGTGTTTATTGCTAGAAAGCCTGAGATGTAAAATGAAAGCTTCACATGGGTCAAAAAGGATCTTTCTCCACCCTTTTGTTCCCAGCTGGCTGAGCACTGGAGCAGGTGGAACAGAGGCTGGGTGGTCACTGGGGAAAAGAACCAGCAAGAAACTTCCCTTTAGCTCTAGGTGGGATTTCTGTGGTTGAGAAGCTGCTCTTGATCCCTGCTGGTATTTCCTGGGTGATGTTGCTTCTTCATCCAAGAGAACACCAGTGCCTCAGAGCTCCAGCAGACACTCAGCTGCACAAAGAACACCTGGCAGGAGGAGCTGGAAGAAGCTGTTCTGCTTAGAAGGGGAAATATTTGCAAGACAGACCCTGGCAGGAGATGGGTGTCAGACAGAAGGGGGTCAGCAGACAGGATCGACACAGAACAGGTAAAACATGTGTTATATATCCACTCCAGGACTCACATATCACACCAAGAAATACACAGGATGTTCTCCCACTTCTCATGTTCCAAGAGTTAATATAAACAGACAAATATGTAATAGGAGAGGACATAAAATGTCTTAAGCAATGCATCTGCTCCATACTGAACTGAAATATGTCGATGCACAGCCTTACGAATCCCTTAGGCCAGAGACTCCTTCAAATGCAATTTTTGGTAGCTAAAGCAACATTTGCCTACAGCACCTGTCAAGCATCTATTGAGAACGGAGTCATGTGGTTTCTGAGCACACATCATCATCTTGGGCTGCTGTCAAGATCTGCTGTGACCTGATGTTGAGAGCTGCAGCAGAAGTGTGTTCCAATTTTGCTCAGGAAAAAGATACTTTGGCCAGAAAAAGGATATTTTACTCAGAAAATCTTGGCCACGATGAAAGGAAAGGCAAAGCCAAATCCTAGCACACGAGGAGGAGACAGACCTGCTCCCAGGCTCAGGAATTCCAGCTGTTCATGGACCCAAGAGCGTTTGTTCTCCTCCACTCTGTGTCAGTACCAGCCAATTCCTGAGAGTGAGGTCACAATTCAATTTTCCCTCTCCAAACACAATCAGGCAGTGTTTTCCTGATAGATGGAGCAGAAGTTGCCAGCTGCAGGGAGGAACCCTGCTTTCCACACCTTCCCTGCACCACCCAGAGCCACAGCAAAGCCACCAGGGGAGTCCAGAGGGCTTTGAGGACCTCCCTGGGGTGGCTCTCCCAGTGAAATGAAAATGAAATCACCCTCAGCTCGTTTTGCCAAGTGTGGAGCAATAATGGCTTGGCAGCTCTGCCCCAGCCAGGTGGGCCAAGCAATGAACCAGCTCAATGTCAGATGGAAATGGCCAGGACTCCCTGCATTCTCATAAAGTTTCTTATTTTTATTTCTTTAAATTAAATCAAAGCCAGATTTCTAAGTCAAAAACACGAAGCTGTTTTTAATTTGGATGTCTGTCTTAAATTGCCTCTTTTAAATTTGCATGTCTAGTGGTAAGACACAATAATAATCACCTAGCTATTTTTATTATGGATAGATATAGAAAACACAGGAATTTATCATGTCAGAAAAGAGGTATCATAAATATATATTGGTTTATAGAGTTACATGTTAAAACCAGCTAAAAAAATGCAGCTGTGCTTCTTTAGCACACTGAAAAGAATTAAATGAGATAAGAGTAAGGAGTCCTTGGCCTGTACATAGGCTTTATAGGCTTGTACACCTATAAAGAACATCCCAAAACCGTGTTTTTCCTGTGATGGAGCTCTGGAATTGCAGCTAAAGGGATCCTTTCTGCATTCTGCCTGACATTTCTTTTGTTTAGTTTTCAGATTCCAAATTTAAAAAAAAAAAAGTATTTTTCCAATCATGCAAATAGAACATTCCTCAGAATGGGGATCTACACTAAGATGCCTTCCAGAATAATTTGAAAAATATCAAGAAAAAAATAGAAGAGGCTGCACAAAAATGAAACAATTAAATTAGTGAGGCTGCCCCAAAGTGCAGTTTTATATCCCAGCCTAAGCAGTGTGCTATTTCTGCTCTGATACATCAGTGCAAGCATAATTTCACTGAAATTGGCTTAAAAGCCTCGATATCCAAAGGAAATATTTGCACATTTTCATAAATGTTTGCTTTGCATGAGAAGACTTCTTGTTATAAACAAGCAAACAAAAAGTAGAAACTGAGTAAGATTAGCTGTAAGAACCAAGACTAGCCTCAGAAATCAAATTTTTCCCTTAAAGATAAAATTATTCCTTCTGGTAAAAAAAAATAAAAAAGCAATGAGAAAAGTGGATATTACAACAGAAACTAAAAATAGCGAATAACTGTTGGAAAAAAACTCTCTGGATTTGCCAGAACTTGCTTTTGAGAAGCAATTCTAAAGTGTTTCCTCTGTGCTTCCCTCAGTGGCGTTACATGGTAAATGAAAAAAAAAAAAAATTAAGGCAAATTTGACACTTGTGTCAAAATGAACTCATTGTTCCTCTGTCACATCTTTTGTGGTTGGCACAGGTGGGAGTTTGGACCTGCTGTAGGAAGAGGAGACACGTTCAGCTGTACATTTATAGGATGAGTTTCAAAAAACGCTTCCTACAAAACTCTGTTCCCTCTTCAGCACAGCGGTTCTATTTCTGAAGTTAGCATTTTAAATGATCTGCTTTATACCAAATATCACCTTCATACACGGATGGGGCAGCCACACAATCCAGCCTGTCCTTTAAGGATTCCTTTTCAGGTGTTTTCACCCCAAATCCTGACCTTTCTGGTTTCTTTTTCTCCTGATAAACTTGTCCTGTCCCACTGAGCTGTTTATTCCCAGAGCAGCAGCACAAGGATCCTCAGCAGAGGAGAAGTTCTCATACAGATAATTCTGATTTTGTGAGTGGCTGCTTGAGGGAATACACACAGCACCAATCACACCATGGTTTGGGTGGGAAAGGATCATCAAAGCCCAACTCCTGGCCCTGCAAAAGTCACATTTTTTGTCTGAGGGTGTTGTCCAAATGCCTCCTGAACTCTTGGTGCTGGGACCATTTCCAGCACCCTCTGGCTGAGGAATCTCTTCCCAATGTCCAACCCAACCCTGCCCTGCCCTGAGCAGCTTTGGGCCATTCCCTCTGGCCCTGCCCCTGGCCCAGAGAGAGACCAGAGCCTGCCCCTCCTCTTCCTAACACAAGGAAGTTGTAACTGCTCTGAGGGATAAAAGGCATCAGTTTATCCATAATTTCAATCTCTCATTATGAATAAAGTCTTAGCAAATGTAACAAGATGAAGAAACTCCTGCGTTTCTGTGAATTGGTTGCCCAGGGAGTCAGACACAGAATCTGGCTGGGTGCTCACTCCATCCAGGCCGGGCACTCAGGGCACACATTTCTGTCAGAACACTTGTGCTGCATTTGTGTTTAGAAAATATTTGTATTCCAACAGCAACTTGGGATGACAGGAACAGGACCTTGGTGATCCTAAACGCCTAAAGAATTGTTAAAGAAAAAAACAAAACAATTTCAACTTGTGGCAAGGTTTACCTATTAAAGAAGGCAGGAAGAGAACCAACATCCCTGTGCTGACCTGTGCTGATGTGCAGAGGATGCTCTGCTTCCTTTCCACTGCTGCCTGAGCTGCAGTGCTGTGTCAAACATTCCCCTTTTCCAGGGCAAGAGAACACAAACACAAAGTTGTGCTCTGCCCTCCCTCAGAAGCTCTTCAAGGCCATCAGAGCTGGGGAGGAGGAAGGGAAGGGGATTGTGCCAGAGCACTGCTGGAAACACACGCTGCTGATGGAAAACCAAACCTGAACCTTTTGTATCAGTAAAATGAGCAGGAGGCAACCAAAGTCTGAACTGCAGGAGCCAGGAGAATGAGACAAGCTCCCACTCCAGACACAAAGTACTGCAGCTCAGTTTCAGCTTGTGAGACCCTGCAGCACTTACAAAGTAAGTGGAGACCATAAATTTATATTATTACCTAATTATTAATTATAATTAATATTATATATTATATATTATACATTATATATTGTATATTATATATTATATATTGTATATTGTATATTATATATTATATATTATGTATTATACATTGTATATTATATATTATATATTATATATTATATATTATATATTATATATTATATATTATATATTATATATTATATATTATATATTATACATTGTATATGATATATGATATATGATATATGATATATGATATATGATATATGATATATTATATATTATATATTATATATTATTTATTATTTATTATTTATTATTTATTATCTATTATTTATTATTTATTATATATTATATTATATATTGTATATTATATATTATATATTATACATTGTATATTATATATATTATATATATTATATATTATATATATTTATTATTATTATTATTACTACTATTACTATTATTATTATTATTATTATTATTATTATTATTATTATTATTATTATTATTATTATTATTATTATTATTATTATTATTATTATTATTTCTCCATGTTAATGGAGAAAGCACCTAGACTTACAGCTCTCAAAATAAAAAATCAAAAAAGCAAACGAAAATCCAGAATATCAAAACCTTCTCCCTGGGACCATTGTTACCCTGTAAAACCTTGGGGTTTTGGACAATTCTTCTGTGGTGTTAAAGCCCCGTGCCCTGCTGATCCTGCATTTCCAGCAGCTCCCAGAGCAGCTTTCCTCAGCTGTCCCTCACTGGGCAGAACCCCCATTGCTCCAATTTAGAGGGACCTGAGACCATCAGTTTCCTTTGGTTTAACCAGTTTATTCAACATTAATGTTTTTTCTGAGCAAAACCCCCTCCTGTTTTCTCTTCCCAGATCTCTCTTGCATCTGCTCACACCGAGTGTGATCCACAGCACAGCCCCAGCCAGCGAGTGGCAGATTAAATACAGACCAAGAGTTCTACATGAAATTGATAAAATAAGTCTGGATTTATAAATTACACATACATTTCCCAGACTGTCATATCTCCCAGTCTTCTCTCTGCTGTTTGCCAGATTTTCTCCCACCAGTCACTGTCACATCACAGATTCTCCTTTCTTTTTCATGTCCTGATTAACAGGACATCTATATTCTCCCTTGAGCGCTCTTCCTCCCAGCAAGATTATTTTCCATATCCCTACAGAGGGGCCAAGAAAGCATTTGTGAGCCTGAGATGCTTCTTTTTCAAGATATACTATGTGATCTAATAAAAGATAATAGTTTTTCTTATAAATGTAGCTCAATTCAAATGCTTCAATATAGGTTCAGGAAAAAAAATCTATATGAAAACAATTTATTCTTAGATTACTTTAAAAAAAAAAAAAGTCAAATTTAAACATTTTCCCCTGTGTGTTAGGGGATCCCATTAATCATTTGGGGGAATGGTTTGACTCTTCACAGATTTTGCAGTAGGAAAAAACAACCAGACATGGAATGCCCAGATTGTCCTGGCAGTGCTGATTCTTTTGTGATGCTCAGGACACTTCTGAAAGCCAACATTTACACCTCCTGCTCTATTTTAAAACTTACCCACCAGAGTAATGAGTCTAGAAGAGATACAAAGCCAAACAGTATTCACAGGGGTTTTGGGGGGGTTTTTCCAAAACTTTGCCAAGCTTTATAACTTCACATTCCTTAGTTAGCTCTCAATCCTCAGAAATGCTCAGAGGGTGTGCCAGGGTTGCAGAGCAAAGGCTCTGGAATACAGGTGGGTTTATTTGTTAAAATCTAAAGCCCAAAGTACATCATTTTTGCCAAGAAGCAAGTACCACCCAGTGCTCTGTTTTTCCAGGAGAACAATGGATGATGCCAGAAAATGCTTCATTAACACTGAATTTCCTTCAGGGCCTGAGCAGAACCAAGCCACGTGGAGCTGCTGCAAGTTCTCTTCACACCTTGTGCCCAGCTTCACAATTTTACTCAAAATCCACAGCTCTTTTTGTTTTCCCTCTGCAGTGACTTTTCCTGTGTGTTTCCATCTTGAATAGAAATGTATTCTTTGTTTTCTAAAATGTATATGTTTGTGATGTGGATATTACACACACCAGACACTCACAGCAGCTTTATAAACATCACTCTGCATGATGGGTTGATAGGGAAAAAAACCTCTTGAAAGCAGAACTCTCTTGCAGTTTTACTCTTTAATTGCACACTGTGTGCTGCTTTTGACTTTTTCATAATGGGCCATGGTCATACAAGTAAAGCTTTTAGCCCTAAACTGAGGAAAAGTGATCATAATATATAAAACAGTGTGTAGGAAATATCAAAATAATCCAATTGGTTTAGGCACATCTCACTGGTAGAGTTTGGAGAGCTCAGTGGTTCAAGGAGAATGGTTTCTTCTGCTTGTCCTAAGTAAAATGAATTTACAGGTAAAAAAGGCAGTGTCTGTGCATGGACTGCACAAGTGCACATCCAGACTCACCCTGGAGTTCAACTGGCTTTTTCTGGCACAAAATAACAAAAATAACACACAACACAAAGAGAAAGCAAAGCCCTTGACTGTTACAAGGCACATTGCTCAGGTGTCTTCCCTCCCACTGCTTCCAGCTGCCAGGAGAAGAATTTGTCTTATTCTTAAACACCCAGTTTGTGTGACAGAGCCTGAGCTTGTCCCTGTCTTTCCCTGTCAGCAGGGCAGTAAATGTGTTAAACCTCTGCTTCAGACAGAGCTGTAATGCTTCCATTACAGAGCTTATTGTGCATAAGAGACATAACAGTCCAGGCTCTGAATGTCACATTTTATTCCAAAATGTTCCTTTCTAGCTGGTCTAAAAGCACAGTGGTTCTGCAGCAAGGGGTGGTAAAAGTCATTCAGTGTTTCACTTGTAATAAGGATGTTTTGTTGGAGTTAATAATAACAAGGAGTTGATTACAATTTCACTGTCCATGCTGAAATTAAATCTGTACTGCATGGTTTGACCTTGAAAAATGATTTGGTTTAGTATCTAGAAGACAAAAGTCTCAGTGGAGAAAAAGACCCCATAATTTTTGAAAAAGGAAAGGATGAGAGCACCAAGAGTATCTTAAATAAGCTGTGCTTTTGTAAGAAAATGCGTAGCTGATGTTAGCAAATAACACATTTATCACCTGACTGCCGAGGAAAACTGCTGTTACTTGAACTCCTTAGACTTTATACATTTTAAGGAGAAAGGCTGTAATTCTGTAAGAGTTTGGAGGATGTGTTTAACCATTAAAGATCATCTTTTGCTACCTGTGAAAGATAAGTTTCGGACTTGTTTAAGACTTCAGCCATTCAATGATTTTCAGTCATTAGGTGCTGCTCTTCTAAAAGCTGTTCACCTCAGCAGGGCTTTTAGATTTATGAATCTTAGCAAAGTAGACCTCACCATTTCCATGGTTCATCTGCTCCCCTGCATTACTCTCACGCTAAATCAATCTCCAGATTCATAAAACAAGTCTGTAAATATTAATGCAGGCCAAAGCAGCCTCATCTCGGGTAACTATCACAGCAGAAGGGAACCAGGGGAGCAGCAGCTTTTTCAAAGTTCTTTCCAGCAAAATTCAACTCCTGAGCAAGACAAGAGTATTCTAGTGAGAAAAAAATGTGAAATAGTACAGAAAAGGAAAGGAATTTGAAAGGTGATTGGAGGAAAACAAGAAAGGGGAAGGTTGAAAGTAAGGAAAAGTGCAATGTGCTGAGAAGAGAGGAGAGGGAAGAATGGAATCAAGGAAGAAGAGAAGAAAGCACACAGCAGTGAAAGGAAAGGGAGTGAATAACAAAGTGGTGGAAAGGAGAACAAACACTAATGAGGTTATATTTCCTCTTCTTCAGCTTCTGGAAAAGCATCAATGCAAAAGCACATGGAGAAATGAATGAATGAGTAAATAAATTGAGTAAGATATCAGTAGAGGTCAGGGCCACATCAACTCTGACCAGGAGCAAGGGGATGCCCAGGGCTGGTTCCTAATCCCATCAACAGAGACAGCAGCATAAATTGCCCTGGATTTCTCCTTAAAACAAAAAAAAATTTACTGCCAATCTCTCAGCTTCAGTCTTTGACATGTATCATCCACAAAATGATGATGACTGGCATAAGACTGGTTTTGTATGCGCTGATTTCGATTGATTCCTTGGGGTTTTTTTCTGGCTTCTTTAACTTCCAAATTTCTGTTTACTTCAACTCATCTTTCTTCAGGTTGTCAAGTCTCACAGGTGATTTTTGTAAGCAAGTTCTCTCACCTGGGTGGATTTTCTTCTGCTGTCATGGCTTTTTTGCATTTTGTCAAGGAACAGAAGGAAAGATTAAAGGGGCATTGAGCACAGGCAGCCAAACTGGACACTTGTCTTTGTAGTGGTTTGTTGTTTTTTTTAATTGGCAATCAAGAGGAATTAAAACAAGAGTGGAAAACAAGAACTCCTGCCAAGACAGAGAGAGCAAGAGCCTGCATTCCTGCTTCCAGTTTCTGACATGATATGTTCAAATACCTTTCGGTTACAGTGTGTCAGCTCGTGTTTCACCAAATGATGTGACATGATGCAACCTGACACGCCAATTGTTTTTTGACAGAAATGTAAAGAAAAAGAGCGTCTCTGCTCTGCTGGTAAAGAAATAATTTTAAGCAGAGGAACAGCCAGATTTGTCCTAAGCATTAATGCATCAAAGTGTGATGGCCTTGAGAGCTCTGCTGGTCTGTGTCCTGCTGCCAGGGCTCAGGGGCAGCTGTGGGGCTGTGCCCAGGCAGCTCCCGGGGTGTCCTGGGCAGGCTGAGCCCCCCTCGCTGCCCTGCACTTGGAACTGCTGTGTTTGGTGTCCTGCAGCCCAGCTGTGCCACATCTGGGGCTGCCCCTGACCCTGTGATCTCCAGCACATCTGGGGATGTCCCTGGTCCTGGTCCTGTGATCCCAGCACATCTGGGGCTGTCCCTGGTCCTGGTCCTGCTGATCCCAGCACATCTGGGGCTGTCCCTGGTCCTGTGATCCCAGCACATCTGGGGATGTCCCTGGTCCTGTGATCCCCAGAACATCTGGGGCTGCCCCTGACCCTGCTGATCCCCAGCACATCTGGGGCTGTCCCTGGTCCTGGTCCTGTGATCCCAGCACATCTGGGGCTGTCCCTGCTCCTGCTGATCCCCAGCACATCTGGGGCTGTCCCTGGTCCTGTGATCCCAGCACATCTGGGGCTGTCCCTGCTCCTGTGATCCCAGCACATCTGGGGCTGTCCCTGGTCCTGCTGATCCCAGCACATCTGGGGCTGTCCCTGGTCCTGTGATCCCAGCACATCTGGGGCTGTCCCTGACCCTGTGATCCCAGCGCATCTGGGGCTGTCCCTGACCCTGTGATCCCAGCACATCTGGGGCTGTCCCTGACCCTGTGATCCCAGCACATCTGGGGCTGTCCCTGACCCTGTGATCCCCAGCACATCTGGGGCTGTCCCTGGTCCTGTGATCCCCAGCACATCTGGGGCTGTCCCTGACCCTGTGATCCCCAGCACATCTGGGGCTGTCCCTGGTCCTGCTGATCCCCAGCACATCTGGGGCTGTCCCTGACCCTGTGATCCCAGCACATCTGGGGCTGTCCCTGCTCCTGGTCCTGTGATCCCAGCACATCTGGGGCTGTCCCTGGTCCTGGTCCTGTGATCCCAGCACATCTGGGGCTGTCCCTGGTCCTGTGATCCCAGCACATCTGGGGCTGTCCCTGCTCCTGGTCCTGTGATCCCAGCACATCTGGGGCTGTCCCTGCTGATCCCTGGCTGCACCAGGACACGGCTGTGGCTCCCCAGGCTCAGCTCGGGTCTGTCCCAGCTCTGCAGGTGTGGCAGGCCCAAGGACACGGCTGTGACTCCCCAGGACTGTCACCTGTCCCCTCAGACCTGTCCCAGCCCTGCAGGAGTGGCAGACCCAGGGACACCTGACCATGAGCAGCATCCCTGCCCTTGTCCCTGAGCTTGGCCACTCCGCTGGTCAGAGCTGCCACCACCCCCAGGAGCAGGGGCAGTGGGAGGGGTCCCCTGCCTGAGCCCACCCAGCCCCTTTCTCCCAGCCCCAACACCAAATAAAAACTGTCCAGGGCCTCAGGAGCAGCCCTGCTCCACCCCACAAGCCCTGCTGGTACCTCCCAGCCCTGGTGGATTTTAATTGTAAACCTTTGAATGTCAAAGCACGTTTGTAGGGCCCTGGGTGAGTGGATGACCTTTAATTTTAGACGTGTATTATGTGTTCAGAGTGATTAAAGGAGGAATCAAGATCAGCTTTTAACAGCTGGAAATTTCATGCAATCAGTTTGAGTATTATAATTTTGGAGCTTTTCAGCAGCAACGTTTCCAAGATATCTAGAGCTTTTTGTTTTGTTTTTCCCTTTTATTAACTATTCTCTTTTCAGCAGGACCCTAGGAGGGTGTATCTGTCTTCCTGGGGACACAAACTGTGGCTAAAGAAATGGACATTGGGGCAATGCAAAAACTGGAAGCTGTCATCACCTTCACTCCAATCTATGACTGATTTCCAGGTAAAAGACACACCAGCAAGAGAAGTGGATGAGGTCTGAGAAAGGATTTATTGTTCACACAAAAAAACCACAGAGGAAACAAATCCTTTTTTGAATATTCCAATTAATGTTTTTGGGCACACAGCTCCTGGTAGTTTGAAGTCAGTGATTTTTTCCAGCCCTTTTTCTGCAGCACAGGTTAGTTTGGCTACTGGGATGGTGGGAAATGCAGGAAAGGAACTGCAAGCAATATTTTTGTTGTTCTGCTCCCTGATAAGGAGTGAGAGAATGGGAGCAGAGTGGCAATAATCCTCTCTGTAGTTACTGAGCCCATCCTGTCCTCTGTGTTCAGCTACAGAACCACTAAGAAATTTTGATAAAGAAAAATAGGTTTTGTCTTAACTGACTCTTGAAATTCTTTCAACTGGGGAATTGCAACAGTGCTATTAAAAACCAGTTTTATTGACATGACACGTTCCCTAGGATAGGCCATTAATCATTTTGTGTTATTGTACCAATAGCACACTTAACATCTGAAATCCAAGCAAAATCCTAATGACACAACTATCAGGAGGGAAAAATGGAACTGAATCTCCCTAAAGTGCTGCTTCTGCTGTGACTGAGCAGCACATTCAGACCAACACCTACAGCTGGATTCCTGCTGTTGGTGTGGAGCTTCATTCCTTAAAGTATTGCTCACAGAAGAGGAAGGAGGTGAGCAGTGTCATTCTTGTCCTGCTCAGGAGAACTGCCTGGAAACAGAATCCTGCCATGTCCTTGTCTCTGGGGCTTTCCTTTAAAATATATGCATAAACATATCCTTAATCACAATACTGGGCATCTGTTCCAGCCCCAAGCAACACTGATTATTATGGTTCTATACCAAAATAACTTAATGAGACAGAGGCTACAGGTTCTGCTCCTGTTTTCCAAATAATAACCTGTCCTCATTTGCATGTCACTAAAAGAGGATTAATGTTGACTTTACAACGTATGGTGATTTCAAACCTCTAGAAAAGCAATCTATTAATGTGCAAAAGCCTTAATTAGTATCTGTGACTTTTATTGGTCCTGGCTGGTCCCATAAAGGCATTTTTTTTGGCAAAATAAACAAATTAATATTATTTTAAAGAGCAGAAGGGGAGGAAAGCAATGCTGTTCATGTAAAAGGGAGGTTCAGAGATGAGGAAATCACTGGTCCAGAGCAGAGATGAGCACGGCTGCAGACCCCAGGCAGCAGCCAGCAGAGTGAAGGCTGAGAATGAGGAAATGACTAACGAACATTAATGGCCTTGAGTTAAAGGAAGGCAAATTTAGGTTTGATATTGGGCAGGAATTGTTCCCTGGGAGGGTGGGCAGGCCCTGGCACAGGTGTCCAGAGCAGCTGTGGCTGTCCCTGGATCCCTGGCAGTGCCCAAGGCCAGGCTGGACACTGGGGCTGGGAGCTCCTGGGACAGTGGGAGGTGTCCCTGCCATGGCTGGGGTGGAACCAGAGGAGCTTTAAGGTCCATTCCAACCCAAACCAGTCTGTGATTCCAACAGGATCCCTGGAGGGAGCTGTGCCAGCTCAATCCCTGTCCCTGCAGAGTCACCCCAGGTACCTGCGTTAGTGCCCGACCCTGGCACAGAGCTGGCTCTGAAACCGGTTCTGTTTGAAACTGGTTCTGTTTGAAACTGGTTCTGTTTGAAACCGGTTCTGTTTGAAACCAGCTCTGTTTGAAACCAGCTCTGTTTGAAACCAGCTCTGTTTGAAACAGGTTTTGTTCGAAACCAGCTCAGTTTAGAACCAGCTCTGTTTGAAACCAGCTCTGTTTGAAACAGGTTTTGTTCGAAACCAGCTCTGTTTGGAACCAGCTCTGTTTGGAACCGGTTCTGTTTGGAACCGGCTCTGTTTGGAACCAGCTCTGTTTGAAACTGGTTCTGTTTGGAACCAGCTCTGTTTGGAACCAGCTCTGTTTGAAACTGGTTCTGTTTGGAACCAGCTCTGTTTGGAACCAGCTCTGTTTGAAACTGGTTCTGTTTGGAACCGGCTCTGTTTGGAACCAGCTCTGTTTGGAACCAGCTCTGTTTGAAACTGGTTCTGTTTGAAACTGGTTCTGTTTGGAACCAGCTCTGTTTGGAACCGGCTCAGATTGGAACCAGCTCTGTTTGGAACCGGCTCAGATTGGAACCAGCTCTGTTTGGAACCGGCTCTGTTTGGAACTGGCTCAGATTAGAACCAGCTCTGTTTGGAACCAGCTCAGTTTGGAACCAGCTCAGTTTGGAACCAGCTCTGTTTGGAACCAGCTCAGTTTGGAACCAGCTCAGTTTGGAGCCAGCTCTGTTTGGAACCGGCTCTGTTTGGAACCAGCTCTGTTTGAAACCAGCTCTGTTTGAAACTGGTTCTATTTGGAACCAGCTCAGTTTGGAACCGGCTCAGATTAGAACCAGCTCTGTTTGGAACCAGCTCTGTTTGAAACCAGCTCAGTTTGGAACCAGCTCTGTTTGGAACCGGCTCAGATTAGAACCAGCTCTGTTTGGAACCGGCTCA
This sequence comes from Poecile atricapillus, assembly GCF_030490865.1. Taxonomy (NCBI): domain Eukaryota; kingdom Metazoa; phylum Chordata; class Aves; order Passeriformes; family Paridae; genus Poecile; species Poecile atricapillus. Next base: position 18,783,013 of record NC_081260.1, on the reverse strand, counting down.
GATTAGAACCAGCTCTGTTTGGAAGACTGGAGCTGTGGTGCTGCTGTGCCACTCCAGCTGTGTGCTGGGTTTGGAGCAGCCCTGCAGAGCTGGGCGCTCTGTGGCCCCTGTTCCAGGGTAACCCTGCTGGGTGCAGCATCCACGGTCACCAGGATTTCCCTGCAGATTTCAAAGGTTTTGCCATGAGAACAGTTTTGTGTAACCTTGGGGATCTCCAGGGAGCAGCTGGTGACACACACACCTCAGCCAGCTGCAAATCCCACACCAGCACCACTCTCACCCTGCCCTAACCCGGTGAGGATGGATAAAGAACAAAACACAGAATAACAGAGCAGCAGAAACCAGCACGGGACAAAAGGAAAGGGAGAGGATCAGAACTGAGGGGAAAAAAAGATCAGAAAACACAAACTGCACCAAAGCTCTTCTCTTCCCAAATTAAACACAACTATCAATCTGTGTGTTTTTGCAGGCTGGGTTTACAAGCACATTAGTTCACCACACTTCTTTCAGGTTTAATAAAAAAAACCAAACCCAGCTCGAATGAGTAATAGTCAGTTTTGTTGTCTGATAATAGATTGATGGCCTTAAGCTTTCTCAAAGGAAATTCAATTTGAATAAGGATTAAACTCGAATTGTCAGTGAAGTATCCATCCACAAATACTTATTTCTCACATTCATTCTAAATTCTGGTTGTACTTTGTCTTCCAAAACATCGTGTTTTGAAGCTAGACACAGCTAAATCACACAGTATCCATATTAATAAAGATGTTTAATGTAAGAGGATTGTTTTTCTCACAATCATTCACGTCTCAAAAAGGTCTTTTATAGCACCATGGGTAAAGAAGATGTATCTGTGAGAAGTGTCACAAGAATTGAAGCAAAAATAAACACTGGGTTTTTTCTTTTGATATTTTGGTTGAGGCTTTTAAGTTCAAGTAATTAACTCACGGTTTTCTTGTAGCCTTCTGCTGCTTCTTCTGTCTCTGTGTCAAAATAATTCCATTAAAACACTCTCAAATTATCATTTTAATGAATTCCTGACAAGTTAATATACTCCTTGTAGAGGTGTAGCTACAGGAGAAGTTTGGGTTGGATTCAGTGCCTTGAAACATTTGCTGTTTACACAGCAGGAAAAATACCAGGTGTAATGAGTGATGCTAAACCAGAATAAAATAAATTGAACTCACATTTTTGAACTTCACCTTTTCAGTCAATATTTAAAATACATATCTTTCAGCTGAGGTCAAATTTAGCCCAGATTTATCCTGAGGAAATCATTGCAACTGTGGAGTGAACACTTGGCCAGAACAGGAGAAGCTACAGATCCTTCTGAACAGCCACTACAAGTCAAAACAAGCTGGTGAGGTTTAAAAGAGCACTCACTGGGGCCAGCTGAGGCAAGGAAAGAGATTATCTAATTAATTTATGAGTTTTCAGTTCCTTCTAGGTTAGCTGCCTACAGGAGCTTCTTCAAAGATGTCCTAAAATGCAGCAAAAGAGGAAATAATCAGAGAAAACAAATTCTGCTTTTCATGGCAGGCAGTAAGGAGAGGAAGACAGAAAAAAATGTGGGTTTGCTTCTCTTGTGCATGAAAAGGAACAGGGGTAGAATTGCTTTAGACACTCATTCCAAAATATTATCCATAAATGAGCTAATTTTGAAATCACCTATAATTGAAGGCACAGATAATTTTAGCTTTGTACATGGAGTATGGTATTGCAGAAACTGCAAAAAAAGAGGAAATGGATTTGAATTTAGAAACAGCAAACTAAGAGGAAAAGTATTTTTTTTTTCTCCAAAAAAGATTCTGGCAGTTAGTGGAAGCAGTCAAGTCCTAAGCAGGGTAATGAGCAGCAATGCTGCTCTAAACATTGCTCCAACATAAGAAACAAATGGAAAACAGTGAAAAATCCACCATGGATGAGGCATTCTTCCTCCAGCACACTCCATTCAAGGTGATGACTAATTAGGAAAATCTCCAAAACTGAGTTTTGCTTTCTTTAAGTGCAAAAGAGAAGATAATGTAAATATAACTCAGCCATATCAACTGATTCTGCTCCTGAAAATAAACCTTTAAGCATATGGTCACACGGTCAGGAAAGCCAATAGACAGGAAGAACAATTCCTGAACAGCATGACAACAGTCTGGAATTACATGCTGGGGCTCACACAAGTGGCTTTCCACAGCCATAATTTCATCAAATACATTTCAGAGTTTGCCAATCAATCAGACAGAAACACAAGGAGGATTTCCAGGAAATGTTTGCATTGTTCTACTCGGCTTTTGAAGAGTGGGATCCGTTTCTAGTGGGGGAAGTAGGAATTTCTCTTTTTAAATGGGGCAGATTTCTTCTTTCAGTGAAATGAGATGGAACTAGAAGAGCTTGAATTGCATCAGGAAACACAGCTTACCACAGGGGAAATCTGCATCAAAATGTTCCTCTGACTCTGGGACATATGGACAAGATTAGCAAAGCTTTAACCCATTATTCCTGCAGTGATTCCTGGAAACAGAACCCACTGATCCACCTCCTGACTGGCATTTCCATGAATGGATTTGGTCCCACATTGCCTGAAATTCCTTTTCATTTTTCTGATGTTCTGATTTATCAAGCAGGCTCCTGATATTTGTTAACACTCTTGTTAACAAAAATGGAACAACAGCACCCCCTCCAAGATAAAGTGATTCTTTCTTCAGAGTTCTTTGAAAAGCGGTGTCTTGGGTGTATTTGATGCCTCCCACTAAAAGGGAACTTGAGCAAGATATCCTGACAATATTTTGGATAAGTAGATGTTTCCTGATGCACTGCAAATCCAGTCACTTGTGATACAAATGATCTCTAACTGGAGTATCACAAAATTAGAAATGTCAAAACTGATTTGTGCTCAAAGGTATTCTCAAAAAAGGAAGATAAAGTGAAGGTGATGTCATTGAGAAATCTCCCCTGTAGGAACAAATGTAAATGTTCTATGTGCTATAGAAACCCTGAATTACAAAAGGAGGACATGATTGTTTAGAAAATATTTGCCAGAATTACAGAAAAAATATCAGAACTTCAACACTGCTTCTTTACTCATAAATCATTACAGTAAATTACAAGTGTCCAGTAGCATTCAGTAAAATGTGCAAATGTCAAAATCATTTGTCACAAAATCCTCATCACCATCACCAGCTGTTTTTTAAAAGGAAACAATAAGAAAGAAATTCAGATTTTGCATAATGATTCACTTTAAACATCCTTGTTTGGTTTTCACATTTCAGTGAAGATTGGGTTTATGATCAAGTTGAGTCATAAATTTGGAATTTCTTAATTCAGTCTTATTTTACAGCTCCTTTATCCAGTTTGTTCCACAGAGCTGATATTTGGCAGTGAATTTTCACCTGCCTTTTTCTTCCAAGCAGAGCACATGCAAAGCTGGCACGCCTAGGGAAGTTTTGACTATCTCTGCACAAATCCATATTTGTTGTGGGAAGAATGCAGAGTGTATTTCAATACCACACCTGCTTGTTTACTGTATTTCCTAGAAAACTGTACAGAAAAAATAGAAAAGAGGAGTAAATCCTTGAAGAAATCTGTTTGCTCCACTTCCCTTTCTGTTCTTTTGGTTTTGTTCCTGAGCCTGCAGTTGGCTGAGTATTTGGTGCTTCCACTGGGAAATGGAAATCTCAAATCTGTATTTATTTAGCACCCACACCCTGTTTATCAGTTAAGCTGTTTTCATACCTCCTTCTCCAGGTAAAACAAGGCTGGTGCAATAATCATAGGTTGGACTGGATGATCTTAAAGGTCTTTTCCAGCCTGGTTCATTCTGTGACTCTGTGACTCTGTGATTCAGTGATTCCATGACTCTGTGACTCTGATTCAGTGATTCCATGATTCCATGACTCTGTGATTCCATGATCTGGGATTCTGTGATTCCATGACTCTATGACTCTGTGATTCAGTTATTCCATGATCTGGGATTCTGTGATTCAGTGGTTCAGTGACTCTGTGATCCGGGATTCTGTGATTCCATGACTCCATGATCTGTGATTCAGTGACTCTGTCATTCAGTTATTCCGTGATTCCATGACTCTGTGATCTGGGATTCAGTGATTCTGTGACTCTGTGACTCTGTGATTCAGTTATTCCATGCTTCCATGATCTGGGATTCAGTGATTCCATGACTCTGTGATTCAGTGGTTCAGTGACTCTGTGATTCAGTTATTCCATGATTCCATGATTCCATGATCTGGGATTATGTGATTCAGTGGTTCAGTGATTCTGTGACTCAGTTATTCCATGATTCCATGGCTCTGTGACTCTGTGATTCAGTTATTCCATGATTCCATGACTCTGTGATTTGGGATTCTGTGATTCCATGATTCCATGACTGTGATCTGGGATTCTGTGATTCCATGATTCCATGACTCTGTGATTTGGGATTCTGTGACTCCATGATTCCATGACTCTGTGATTCAGTTATTCTATGATTCCATGACTCTG